>NW_003163285.1:15500-345752 GCF_000004985.1 Naegleria gruberi
AAATTTTTTAGATCTATTTAAACTTGATTTTGTAAAAATATAATGATCTATTAATGGCATTATTAAAACACTTGTTAAATTTAAAATTATAATAAAAATTAAAATTCCATAACAAGTATCACTTTCCATATATATAAAATACTTTCCAATAAAATCAAAATAAATAATATTTAAATCATCTTGTGCAATATCATCATGTTTTAATTTTGTAATCATGTGAAATAATTGTAAATGTAAATTTTCACCTAAATGTTGAATTGAACCTGAATTTTTACCATTTAAGGAAATTGAATTATTAATATTTGAATTAAAAAAATAATTTGAATGATCATATTGTGAACCTAATACATAGGAATCATAAACAAACATTAAATCCATTCCATTATGAATTTCTTTTGATAAAACATTAAAATCTGTTAAAAAATTTGTTTCCTGATTTGATTTTTGACTTTTGATTAAAAACCAAATTAATTCTTCAATTATTACATTGGCATATGGAAATGGAACTTTAGAATATTCTTTAAATAATTTCATTGATTTAGTTTTTGATTGAACAAGTGTTGATTTTCCACTTCCACCTAAAGATGAAAGATTTATAAATCTTTTAATTCTTCCTAATATCATTGCTATTAATGTATTTGGTTTACTATATTTAGATATAAAATCACTAGCTCCACTTGAATCTAATTCTGCTCCATTAGTAAATAAAAATGCAAGTTGATGTGTCATTTCATTCATTGAATGATTGGAAAATAAATTTTTAAAATTGGATATTAATTCTAATGAAAGTATTGTTCCAATCATGTTATTAGAAAATCCAGGTGAATTTTCAACTGTATCAATCTATTATAAATTAGAATTTTAAAAGAGTAGTTAAAATTGTATGAGAATATTTTGTGAGAATATTTGTAAAAATTGTTTAAAATTATTTAAAATTATTGTAAACATACATGTGTTGATAATAAAACAGATGTTGTATTTTGATTATCACAAGTATTTTCATCACATAAAATTACTAAAAGATTATCAATTTTTTGAACAGGTTCTAAAAATGGTGATTTGATTATTTTCATTTTCAATTTTGAATTTGTTTCAACATCTTTTTTCATATTTAATAATTTCCTAATTAAAATTTGAACAAATTGAACATTTTTCCCACTTCCAAATTCTCTAGATTCCTCATTTCCATTTATAAACTCTTTCCAATTTTGTAAAGCTCTTGTTTCTGAAAATTTTGATAAATTTTCCAAATTATTATCCAAAGGAAGTGAATCTGATGAAAATGAAATTGGTATTACAATTAAAAAGAATATAAATGGTATTAAAATTGCATAACTAATAAATAAACAAATATTCGAAGGAAAGAATGAAAAACAAAATTTTTTGATATTTTCCCTTTTTGATGATTTTAAAGCCTTTTTTCGATGAGATGATGATTAGAAGAATTTGATAAATTATTTGAATGATCACTTCCAAATCCTTCATTATGATGATATTCATTGTCATCCTGTGTTATCGGAGATGTTGGTGTAAATGACATGTTGAAGGCTAAATGATGATTATTTCCTTCCTGTCTATTTCTATTATTATTATTGATCAATAAGTGTTGTTGATGATGTCTACTATTCGGAGGTGATGTTAAGAGTAATTCACCATCTTCATCACCAGAGAGATTAATACTCTCTTCTGCTGATTGTTGATAGTAAAACATTTTTTTGATGGCTGAAAATGATAAATAATGGACAAAATTGGTTCACAATTAATTGAAAGCAAATGGTTTGTGAAATATCTTCAAGTGGTGACCTAATTCAATATTGAAAGAATAAAAATTTCCACACTTCTTAAGGATTCTCATTTTCAAACTCAAAACTCCAAAAACTAACTAAACAATTAATTATTTGAAAGAAGAGTGTTTTTATATTAATGATGGTGATGATGATGATGATTTTTTAAAAGATTCTAATCGTGTTAAAGTTTCACTATCAGCAATGGATTGTAAAAATAATTTAAAATCATTTGGATTTCCAACCATTTGAGCCATTTCATTCATTTTAGCATGAAGATAATCATAAAAGTCCATTTGAATGAGAACATCATTTCTGGCAGATAATCTCTTTCTATCAAATTCATTATTCATTGTAATTCCATCTTCTTCATCTTCACCTGTTAATCTCTTTGTTAATTCACTTTGTTTATCCATATCATACAAAACTTGAACTGAAATATTTAAAATCTTTCCAAATCTATTTAACAATTCATTATTATTGGTTGGATAAAGTGATAAAAGTGCCAATGTACTAAATTTTCTATGGAAACTTGAAACAATTGAATCAAATAATGAAATCCACAAATCAATGACATCAAGTGAAACTGATCCTTGTTGAATTGATTTTTCTTTTTGAATTGTTTCTGAAATTTGGAAGAATAAATTCTTGTTAAAGAATAATAATCTAGAGAATACGCAAAGGAAATTAACTAAAACTTCATTCTTTTCTTCCTTTGCATAAAACATTTCCATCATGTGTTTAACTGGAACAATAAAATGTGTTGAAGCTTCAAGTGGGAATTCAGTAAAAATCAAATCAATAATATTTGTACAAATGTAAATTACTTTTGGTTTGGCATTGTTTAAAATATTGAGGAAAATTTCATTCAATTGACTTCCAAATGTTCCTAAAAATTGTGATTTACCAAGTAAAATATAACTTTCAATAATTCTTAATGCTAAAACAAGGTAATCGTAAGATGTATCAATAATTTTAACAAGATTAGGGAAAATTGACATTAAACCTTGAACTGGTTCAGGAGCATATTGAACAGTTGAATGCCATAATTCTAATGCGTCTTCAATAAAATAGGCATGTTCTTCTTGCTCAACATCAGTACTATAACTAATTAATGGTAATAAAAATTCATATAAAATAACTGAATTACTTTCTAGTAATTTAACAATTTTAGATAATGCAGAAATAACTTGAGTTTTAACAAGTGTAGAATCAAAACATGAATTCCATAAAACTGGTAACATTTTAACCAAAACTTCACAATATGGTAAAATCTTATTGTCCATCTTTTCAACAACAAAACTAATAAGTGTTAAAAGTGATAATTTTGTATCTTCCTGTTCAACATTACTTAAAATGTGAATTAAAATTTTCATAAATGGTTCAAGATGTTCAACAAAATCATTTGGTTCAAAATCAATATCTTCACTAATGATTGTTTTTAAAGTTATCAATGAAGTTAATTGTAAAACAATATCATTACTTGATGTTAATATTGTCATTAATGTTTGCAAAATATCTTTTCTAACTGTTGGATCAAATCTTTCAACCCATCTTCCTAAAATCCACATACATTTTCTTCTAATGACATTATATTTTGGATTGAGTGCAAATTCTTCAGTTGGTAATAATTCCTTCCTCAGCATACTTGCATACCATTGAGGAAATTGAATATCATTATAGAGATGATAGGATGCCCAACCAACTGCTGAATAACAAGCATCACGCAAAATTATCTTTTGATTCTCAAGAGAGCCATATGTTTCTTATTGATATGATTTTATCATTGTATTATTGTGTTATTGATATTGGAATTTTGGAATATTTGAAAACATATATAAATTAGAATGACCAAGACAAACAATAAATAAAACAAACCTTGTAACATTTGTTCAGTAAATTGAACAACAAATTTTGAAATTCTCGATTCAAAAGTTCCCATAATAGCTAAAAACAAATATTCTCCTGCTGCTTTTAAAGTATCATCTCTATCTAATTCTTGTTCCTTTACAAATTCTTCTGGATCTTCATTCCATTTATCTAATTCATCTCCAGAAGCAACCATATATTTAGTAACGAGACATGAAACAAAATTTCTCAAAACTTCATCAGTAAAGAATTGATTATGAACAATTTCAAAAGCTTCAGCACCCTCATTTCCATTATCCTTATCATATTTTGTGCATTCAACAACAAATTTTAAAAATGTTAAAGCTCTAAAGAAAACTTTAAAATCTGTTGTTGGAGCGTATGGATCATTTTCAAAAACCATTTTAGAAAATATCATACAATATGGTAAAAGTAATTTTCTAAATCCTATTTGATGTTTAGATTGAACTCTTAATGGTATTTTAATAAATGAAGCTAATAAACAAATAATCTTATCAAAATTTTCAGTTCTATTTTGTCCAGAAGTAATTAAACTCTGTGAAACTTGATAATATTTAGAAATTATATCCGAAAGTGATCCTAAAAAATCCATAATAGTACTATTTTTATCAATTACAGAAATACCCATAGCAATTAATCTCCAAATAATTCTCGAACAAACTAAACAATTATTATATTCCAAATCATTAATATTACCAATTGATTGATAAATTCTATTGGCATAATAAAACCATAATTGACAAGTAAATCCAACAATATTTTGTGAAAACTATCAAAGTTAATATAGATCATAAGAAAATACATACTTCTTTAAATATTTTCTTTGCTTCTACCAAATTTTTAGATGATTGTTCTTTTACAAATTGTTTCAATACAATTAAACATTTACTTCTAACTTGTTCAGAACTTGATGATGTTATGCATTGAACAATATTTTCAATTAAATCTTTCCAATCAGTTGGATAATCAATTCTTGCAATTTTAGCAATAGATAAAGCGAATTGAATAATGAATTGGTTATTATTTAACAATTCATCATTATTATCTGAAATTATTAATTTTAATAAACCTTGTTTAACATATTCCTTTTCTTGATTAGAAATAACACTAACATTTTGATTAGCATTTTACATAAACTACTACTTACTAATTAGCTGATGGTCTCCAATAAGTATCAACTGAATTTTTCAAACAAATAAGTGCTAAATATCTAGCCTGTTGTTCAACTGTTGTTTTTGTTATAATTTGCTACAAATTGATGATGAATAATGGTGAATTATTTTAGTGATGTGATAATATTGATGATGAATTATATATTATAGCATTTAAAGGCTTTAAAAAATCACATATGAATATTATAATACTCACCAACAAAAGTGACAGATAGCCATTTCTCTTTTCAACTTGATGTAAAGTGTTCTCGGCAATTTTCTGTTCTTCCGTTCCTCCATTAAGTGATTTGGTCAAGACTTCAACAAGTTGAGCCTCATCGTTTGGACTCAGAGATGGAAATTGCTCTCGGGATTGCACAACTTTATTGTTCAACATTTTTTTCTCTCTTCAATTTTGTTAAAACCAAATTCACATTGTTAATATTATAATATCTAACAATCAATTCATTGTTAACTCGAGTATTTGATTCTTGTGAAAGAAGTATTGGAACATGAATGAGCTATATTGTGGAAATAATTTATTATTCGTCTACTATTGAGTAGAGGTCAAAAAGTTTAGGGAATGGATTGTTCTTACTAAGAACAAGTATTTGTTTTTCGTGTGACATGTATCCTCTGACATAGCCTTGTGAAATTAAATTACCAATCATGCATTCTGCGTGATCGATAGTGACTGGATCTTCCTCTACAAATTTAAGAGCTCCCAAAAATGATGAAATGTTAATTCTTGAAGACTGTTCATGATATTGATGCACTCTTCTCAATAAATTTCTGTAAACAACTATTTGAGCATTCTCCAGCATGAGATATGTTCCGTGCTTTATGAAGAATTCCATATTATCTCTCAAACTCTTCCTATAACTCTTTAAATCTCCAGTTCTACATGCCTTTGAGAGGCCTTTAAACTCAATCAATCCATGCTTATCACACAGCCATGAAGTTGGATATTTTCCTAGCATTAAATTTACACAAGCCAAATATTGAATAATCATCTTTTTGTTTTTTACATAATCTTCATGACAATTGTCTAAAGCAAATTCCAAATCCTCTTTAGCTTTAATAAATTTTCCTTGGAAAATGGCAACTCTTCCAGAGAAAAATTTGAAAGTAACTTGTTGACCTATAGGGAACAAGTCAAGCTCAGGAAGAGTCTTACTTGTCTCTACAGTGTCAATCAATTTCTTCATTAAACCAATATTATTCAATTTGAAATATATTCTCATAAGTATATTTACAAGATATAAAGCTCCCCATTTCTTAGAAAGACTTAAATCACCTCTATCTTTTACAGAGGTGGCATAAGCTTGTTGTATAGTTGGAACAGATTGTTCAAGTGGGCTTTGTTTTACCATACCAGATGAATCTTCATTTCCTTCATCTTGTTCAAAAACTACTTGAGCCTTTAATCCCATCCTATAAAGTGCATTACTCAAATATTGAATAATAGGACATGTCCAATTATTTTCATGTTCATAAACTTGTAAAGTAAATTCACGAAGTGTATCTTTCATTGAAGAAAATGCTGACATGTAATCCTCTTTATCAAAACAATAAATTAATGATTGATAATAATTTGTTATATAGGTTCGATGTTTTTGATGAGAAACATTCTTATTAACTAGCTGTTTTACACTATCCAATGATGGCATACTTTCCACTGGATCTTCCTCTTCCGATCCTTGTACAAATAATTCATAAAAATAATTTTCATCCAAATAATAACACACTTGACTTCCATCAGCGCTGGAAATGGATTCATCCAACTCTTGCAATAGTTTTTTCATATTTTTTTTAAAGGCTTTTTTATTTTAAATTATTGCAATAACAACACTTGAATATTTGCAAATATTATCATCTTGTAACATATAGATGTTTTATATAAACATCCAATCTCGAGAAAGACTAATTGTCAATCTAATAAATTAAATCCTATTGTACAAAAAATTGAACATCCCGATATTTGCTTGTCCGCTCATATTTTCATCATATTATCAATAATTAGTATTATTACTAATGGAAGAATGTAATATTGGTACAATTTTCATTCTGTAATAATTCCAATTTGTTAAATCCGTTTCTTAAAAACCATTCAATTCTTGTTGTTTCATGTTTAGGTATGGTTTTATAGGTTTCAAATTCTTTACGAATAAACTTTCTCAAAATTTCAGGGTTTTGCTTGTTTTTTGTTGCTCTCCAAAGCTGTCTATACAGTCCAAGTACTTGTTTTTGAAGTCCACTCAATTTAACTCCTGTGGAGGAAGCACGAGGTCGGAATGCACCCAAATTTACCATTTTTTTAAATAATTTTAAATTCAATTATCATTAAAGAATCAATTTATAATTGACTTGATTTTCGGCTATTTATTATCAAGATAGTATATACTCAGACTACCTGCCACTTCAACATAAATTGATTCTTCTATTATCTTTAAATATTTACTTCAATCCCTTCATGTTTTTCAAAAATTCAATCCAAAAAAGCCTTTGAAAACTACGCACTCCATTTTCTTCTTCCATCATCACAGATTCATCAAGTCAATAATTAAAATAATAAAAAATGTCTTCATCGCTAATCAATCCTAACCCTGAAATTTATGCAACACAAAGTATTTCTAGAAATGATTCGGAACAAGAAAATAATGAAGAATATATTGATGAATTTGATGCTTTGGAAGTTTATGATCTGATAAGAAATATTAACGATCCCGAACATCCACTTTCTTTGGAACAATTAAAAGTTACACAACATGATTTAATTACTGTAGATAATAAGAATAATTTAATTGTAATTTATTTTACTCCAACTATTACACATTGTTCAATGGCAACTTTAATTGGTTTGAGTATTAGAGTGAAATTACTGAGAAGTTTACCAAAAAGATTTAAAGTTGACATTTTCATTACACCTGGCACACATCAATCTGAAGATCAAGTTAACAAACAATTAAATGATAAGGAAAGAGTAGCTGCTGCTTTGGAAAATGAAAGATTATTATCTGTTGTAAATAGATGCATTGCACAATCTTAATAAATTTCACATCTATTGATTTCTACATCAAATGCTTTAATCACAATTTTTTCAATTTTTTCAATTGTGAATGTGATTTTGGGTAACGGTTTAGGCTCTTTACATGTCTAAATAATATATTTTAAGATACTACTTGTTCTTATGGAAGATGGATCTGTTTACGGTTTGGGAATGAATCAGATCAACGTGTTCCTGTAAGAATTAATTTCTTTGACGATAAGAATGTTCGTGGATTGGGAGCTGGTGGCAGTAGTAGTGCTGCTGTTTGTGCTCACCAATGGGTTCCTGATAAGGATGCTGATGATTGTATGAGTTGCAAGTCAATGTTTACATTCCTCAGAAGAAGACACCTGCAATTGCAGATATTGTGGTATTTTCTGTGGAAGTTGTACTGGTAAAAGAATTACTCTTCTTCGTTTTGGTTTTGATGAACCAGTTAGAGTTTGTGACAATTGTTATCAAAATCTTACAAACGCTGCTCAAACCTACAAGAGGTAATTTGTAACATATAAAACTATTTATTTAAAATTTTTGAAGTCTGGTGTTGTAAATTTACTTCTTGTCACTTATCGAATCTTTAGTACTGTATCCATAGTTCAAATCAAGATTTTACTCAACTTTTACAAAGATTTTCTCCATTTTTGACTTTTATTCCTAAAAATGTGATTATCAAACCCAATAAAAAAAACCTGTAAGCGGATCATATAAAATATCATTAATAATACGTTATTGTTTATTGGAATTACCGAACCAACATTCATTTCCTCAATCACCAACTTATATGATGAAGATTATTGAAAAAGATGCCAAAATTTCAATAGAGAACTGATTGTTGAGATTCATGACGAAAATATTTTGATGCTTAATAACAGTACTCTCTTTTCGTCATGCTTTTCAACGTTACACTATATTCGTACCATATTCTTGCCTTAAATTGAATTGTATTTCCGTGAGTAAGCGAAATGGCTTTGGTTCCAAACTAAAGTTCTTTACCTATTCTATACCCTATAAATGCAACTGTTTTCATAACCAACTGTTTTTCCAATCAAGAAAAAAACAATTAATAACAAATAACAATGCACTCTATTCAAGCTTTAAAGTTGAACAAACTTAATCTCGATCCTGCAATTTCTACATCCAACGATGACTCAGATTCGAATAAGAAGAAATATATCAAGTTCTCTGATAGATTTGGAACCACAGAACCTTTCTACAAATTCATGGTCACAAAATTCGAGTTGGTACACAACCACCTCTTAAACTTTTGTCCAGTCATTCTCATGGTTTTGGTGCATAACGACCTTCTGTCACCATTCTGGGCAGTATTAATTCAACAATACTTGACAATTATATGGACACTTTCTCTGCATTCCCTTCTCCATGCCAAGACATGTGTCGATTCCAATCAAAACTATGATTTGTTTACTGACATTCTTATTGGAATTCCATACTTTGGTTTATTCACTCCTTCCATTGCTAAATTTGGTCACGACACACATCACAATTACACAGGAACTGAAAAGGATTTGGATCACTTCTTCTTCAAGACTGAAAATCCAATTCTCCTCTTTATTTATTCCTCATTCTTTTCTGAATATTACATTTTCTGCTATTTATGGGAGAAATCTTCAGAAAAGATGCAAATTTTAAGAAGTGTTTCAATCATGCTCGTTAAATTGGTGATTTTATTGACAATGTACAAGATTTTGGGTAATTCCTTCTTGATTATCTTTTTGAGTTCAAGATTTGCAAAGAGTTACATTTTTGCTTCCTTTACTCAACTTGTCCACAAGATTGATTTGGAATCAATTTTATTCGATTTGGAAGAAAGATTGAATTTGCCAATTACTATTGATACTATTTTGCATTACACTTTCGGATACAATATTCATGTAGTCAAGTATCATGATGATCATCATGCTTACAGAATGATTTGTCCATCTGCTTACTATCCAGCTCTTCATAATTATTATAAGAAACATCAAGTGAACGAAAATAATAATAGAATTGAAAGTCCTGGAAGAAATAAAGCAATATAAAAAAAATTAATTACTATACCTATTTGAAACATTATTAAGATAAAATCCTAAAATTGGTAATTTACGTATGAACTTGTATCTTTTATAAAATGACTTTTAGCGAAAGTGTTAATAACAAATGAAACCATTTTTTAACTTGTTTTGATATGAAGTTGCTCCTGAAGTTTCTGCAGATGTTTATGATTCACATTTCGAGTAAATGAATGGCTACGGCCATATCACGATGAATGCACCTCATCCCGTCCGATTTGAGAAGTTAAGCATCGTCGAGCCACATCAGTACTGAGGTTGGAGACAACTTGGGAACCTGTGGTGCTGTAGTCTTTTATTTCTTTTTCTCATGGCTGTAAACAGTTGAAAGTTTCTAAGTTGGATTTAAAAAATAAATAAATGCAATGCAGACAGACTCACAACTTTATTCTAATGTTAAAAGCAAAATTGATTCAAAATTTTGAACTTTAAGGAAATTGTTTCAATTATTTACGCTTGTAGATGTCAACTTTCTTATTCTTCTTTCCACCTCTTCTATTCTTTCTATTCTTTCTATTCTTCTTTCTATAAGTATCAATTCTTCTCTTCTTATTCAATCTTCTCTTCTTTCCATATACATCAATCTTCTTTCTGATAACTCTCTTCTTTCCAAATCTCTTCCATCCTCTTCTCTTTCTTCCATAAGTGTCAATGTACTTGTTGAGCTTTCTATTGTTCTTTCTCTTCTTGTGTCTGAATCTCTTGAGATTTCTCTTCTTGTTATTATTCTTTCTAATGTACAAGGAAAGTGTTGAGGCAGCAGTTGTTGATTCTTCTGCAGAAACTCCTGAAGTGAAGGAAAGTGCAAGAATTGCCAATGACAAGGCAATCAATAAGATTGAAACGAATCTTTTCATTTTTTGTTTTTTTGATTGTGTTCAAGAAGTGAAACATATCCCAGTATTTAAAGATATGAAAAGAATAGTATGTTGATTTTTTTGGTATAGAAGATGAATGATTTTCCAAAAAGAGAGTGGCCACAGATTTTGGACATTGTTCATTTGGTCTTTGTTAATCCATGCGGATTATTGAACAAGAACAGATGGAAAGAACTTCAATGGTTGGATTGTGCATAAAGATGTGGAATATCTTGGAATGCAAAAAATTCCAATGTTTGAAGGACTGTAAAGAAATACGGCTGGTTACAAAAAAGTCCATTTAATTTACAAATCTCTATTCAAAGATTGGTATAAGTGATCAAAGAAACAATAAAGAGTATTGAGAAGAATTTCTGGTACCTTGAAAATATTGAAATTCATCTGATACAGTATTCTTGATATTAATTGTGCTGGTATTCGCTTGGAACATTAAAAGCAAAAGTAAAAGGAAATGCCAGCGGTGGGGTTCGAACCCACGAACCCATTCGGGATAAGATCTTAAGTCTTACGCATTTGACCACTCTGCTACGCGGGCTGGTATTCATTAAGCTTTTGTATATCTTAAATATGCATTTACTTGTAACACTTTGATTCATTTAATAGACTTTTATTTCCGCCATTACCTTCTTGTCAATAGATGCATCCTCAATCATTACTTCCTCACTCATCAATAATCCAAATAATAGAGGGAATTGAATGTAACATCTGGCATCAGTTTTGCAACTTAGCTCAAAATATTGAACTTTCAAATCTTTCAATGAAATACCACCATCAATAATGGGTACAAACTGTTGGAGGAGATTTTCAATTCGACTCATTTTCACCTTTCTTACTAAATCTCTCTTCAATCCAATAATTATCATACTTGACCTTTCACATTGTAAATAATCATTCCAAGGAGTATTTTGAGGTTTTTCACTATTATTGTCAATAAGTTCCTTCATTCGATCAAAAGACTCTTCATCACTCAAATCAAAGCAATAAATGATTGTCTTGGAACCTCTTTTATAGGCTGATGCAATTGATTGAAACCTTGCATGTCCACCAGTATCCCATAATTGAATTTTGCAATGTAAATTATTATTATACTCATAACCTTTTGAATAAAACTCAACTCCAATGGTTTGAGAATATTTTGAATCAAATAATCTTGTTGAATCTGAAAATAATTTAGCAAGTTCAGATTTACCACATTGATCGTTTCCCATTAAAACTTGTTTACAAATCATAGAGTTGGGTACATCTGATTTTTCTTTGTATGAACTTAAAATAGTTTGTATAAAGTGATGATAATATACAATACTATTGATTGGTGATTGCATAATTGGTTTAAAATACATGAAAATCTCATTGTAATCATCCAACAATCTTCCTCTCCATAAAAAACTATTTTGAGTCCAATAATATTTGAAATTTTTGGAAACTCGTTGTAATTTGAAAAGTTCATGATTCATTAAAAATCCCAAAATACAAATAAATAATTCATCAGGTAATTCCTTTTCAAAAATTGAACAATTTTCATAATTATAGACTGCATATTTCTCAACACTCTTCAGATCACTTTTTGATTCGATTAAATCATGAAAAATCTTGTTTGGAAACATTTTAGGATTTGCTAATTTGTTGATGAGAGATGATTTTTTAAGTTGTTCAACACGATCCGAATTAATGAAAGCCATTGAAGATGATGATGTAGATGAGGAGCAAACAGGTGGCGGTGGTGCAATTTTCTGAGGTTGTGATTGACCCATTTTTTTATCTTTGGAAATTAATTTGTCAATTGTTAGATGGAACTTAATATATTAATTCTGGTTACCGTTGGTTGTCATAATGTTAATAGGAAATTTAATGACGTCAATAATATTCGTTGGAAGATCATCATGTTCCATTAAATTCCATTTCAGATTTGCAATTCAACATTTTTTCTTTGAATTCATTTAATGTAATACTTTTGTTACAAAGAACAATAGTCATTGTAAAACATTCATACAATTAAATTCTATTCTTTAATTCTTTAATTAAGGATTAAAAATAATTAAAAAAAATGCCTTTCAGACAATTATTCTCTCAAAGCGAGCTTACTTTTTCTCTCGGAGGTAATATTATTCGAATATTTTAATTAATATTAATAACAATTAATCATAATTATTGATGATTTGATTCACAAATTGATTGGAACTGTAAACTCACTTTCTACGGTTTTTAATAATAATATTTGATTAATCGTCCAATCGGATTGAATGATTACAATATTGGATAAACCTTTTGGATGATGAAAATTACATTCCAAATTGCATATTGTGTCAACATCAAATTGGTTCATGCTCA
Source organism: Naegleria gruberi (assembly GCF_000004985.1). Classification (NCBI taxonomy): domain Eukaryota; phylum Heterolobosea; class Eutetramitea; order Acrasida; family Naegleriidae; genus Naegleria; species Naegleria gruberi. The sequence continues at coordinate 28,650 of NW_003163285.1, forward strand.
CTCCGGTTTTGTATAAAAAACGAATTTGTACATAATAGAAGCTAATGCTCTTGGCTTTACTGTTGTTTACATTTTCGAAGAGACTTCACCAAATCATCAAACTCTTAGAACAGCTTTTGAAATGTTGAGCAGAGAAGCTCAACATTCTCAATTCTTTACAATGTCTTGGGAAGATTGTGAAGATCAAGTATTGAGCGAATATGATATCAATACTTATCCTTCATTCTTAGTTTTCAAATCTATGAGATTGGTGAGTAATTTCTCATCAGAAACAGGTACGTACTTAACATGTGAGTAACACCTCAATCATGTTTTGGTCTGTTTACTTTTGGACATTAACGTGCATTATCCGTATACAATGATGGGCGAAACTTTCGTGTCATCGTGTGGTTCATTATCCAATCAGAACAAAACCTAAGAGCGCATCTAAGGAAGTTAGCCGTTGTGAATTGAGTTGCTAAAATGGCTGTCATTTTTGAGAGTGACATTTGGCAAGCGGGTTACACACTGAACTAGCTGGAACAATTGTGAAAAATCAGCGGTTTTTGTAAACTTGTGTTGAACAGCTGCCAATCAAAAGATCTATCAAGTTAACACACACATTGCGCCGTTTCAATAAATGTCAAACAGTTGTGCAACCATTCAACAAAATCGAACCTAAAAAAAACAAAATGATTAAAACAACTTTAGTGTTTGTTTTGTTAGCAATCTTTGTTGCTACCATTCAAGCGGCTAATCCTTTTGACACAAATAATAGACCATTCGTTATCGGTGGTAACTTTAAGAGAGTCGAAAAGAAGACTCCTTCTGCTTCCTTTGCCTGTTATAACACAACACTTGGTGATTGGACTGATTATAGATGGGTTGATGCTCAATACTCTGCTACCCAACCTGCCTATGTACCAATTGAATAATGGTCACACTATCTCATTGGTTAGAATTGGTACTACCACAAAGTATGGTCTCGTCTATTGGAATTTAGAATCCACTACTGTCCTTACCACAGTTAATACAGTTATGGATTGTGCAACAACTCCAGTCATGTATATGAGTTATGATCAAAAGAAGATTTATGTTGGTGCTATCTTTACCAGAGTTGGTACAAATAGCTATGCTACTGAAGTTCCACAAAAGTACAGAATCTTCTCCTTCGATATTTCATCTCTCCCAACTTTGGCTGCACCAACTGATGTTACCTCAAGCTATGGTTTGAGTACTACCTATTCATTGTCTACTCCAATTGCTGTTTATGCTGTTTCTAATGGTAATCAATTGCTTTTTGCTTACCCTGGTACTACTAATCCAGCTTTTGTTGTCTTTGATCCTGCAAGTACTTCATGGAAGGAAATTATTGTCACTGTCATTAGAAGTAATGCCAATGGTTATCTTGCTTTGCACTCTGGTACTGGTGAATTGTATGCCAAGTCATTCGATACTACTTCACCATATGCTTCATCATTCTGGAAGTATGATTCTACTAATTCTAATTACTTTGTCAATGTTAAGACTTTGGCTTCATCTACCTACGTTACAACTATCAATCAAGCTGCTAATTATATTGCTCAATGGACTGTTGGTACTGGTGGTTTATATTATACTGTTAACATTCCAAATCCATCTTTCACTAACTTTGAAAATGGTATGCAAAATGTTCAAAAGATTACCTTGACTCCATCTCCTTCTGATCCTGTTTCATTGTCAAAGAATCGTCTTACTATTGTTACTGATAGAACCTCTGTTGATACTCTTCCAGTTTCTGCTTCAATTAGTTACATTTATTATGATGAAAATATTAAGCAATTGGTTGTCGTTTTGGGTGATAATGGTTATCAAGTTATTGGTACTAGAGATTCTGATTCTACCAAGCAAAAGTATGAACTCACTTATAGATTCCAATCTGTTGGTAAGATTGTTGCCTACGATGCTACCACTGATGCTTATGTTGTTCCATACGGAGGTGCTTTTGAAACTGTTCCAACCAGATTCAATATCTATCCATCAACTGCTTCTGTTTCTTGTTTCTCTACTGCTACTTATTATAGAACTTGGGCTCCAAACTTTGCTGTTTATGATCAAGGAAAGGATATGTTCGTTGCTGAAAACTTGTTGAGTGGTCAAATTGATTATGATTGGCAAAATAATAAGGATGCTTCAGTTACTGCTGTTGAAAATTCTGATGATTCAAGTGTTGTCTATGTTGGTGGTTATTTCAGAACTATTAGTGGTGTTGTTTATAACTCAATTGTTGCTCGTACTAAGACTGGTTTGGTTGCTTTGGGTACTGGTCTCAGAGTTCATAACTTTGATTTCAATACATTCGATAATACTCCAGGTACTGTTAAGAAATTGGTTAGATCTAAGGATAACAAATACTTGTTTGTTTCTGGTACTTTCAATAGAGCTGGTGATTTGTGGGTTAATGGTTTGGCTTATTGGAATATTGAAAAGAAGACTTGGAACAAGCTTGAAACCAACTCAATGGATAGCATTAATGATATCGATTATGATGGTAGATATTTATATGTTGTTGGTTCTTTGACTAGAGCTGGTAAATATGTTGTTAAGAATGCTGCTAGATTTGATATGGAATCTCAAACATGGTTGCCAATGAATGATGGTTTGTCTTCTGCTGCCTCAGTTGGTGTTGTTGTTGATGGTAAATTCGTTGCTTGGGGTTCAAATGGTGGTTCTGGTGTTTCATTCTGGCAAAATTTGGCTGTTTGGTCATCAAACTCATGGAAGGCAATTGAAATGGATGCTGCTAACAATAATGGATGTTACTCTGATAGAGAAGTCTGTATTTCTAGTGTTCCATTGACTGCTGTCACTTATTTCAAGGGTAAGATTTACTTCTTGAGTGCTGGTACTGTCTATGTCTCTGATACTTCAATGAGTAAGGGTACTTTATATGCTAGAGGTTCTCTTGGTACTATTAATGCCAAGACTCAATTCTTCAATTATCCAAAGTCAAATACTATTGGTGTTGCTTCAATTGGTGGAGTTGAATTCGTTGAATATAACATTGATACTAAGAATATTCAACATACTAATACTAGAGATAGTTATGTTCTTGCTGATGCTCCAATTGCTCCAAAGAATGTCTTTGCTGTTGTGCTTTGATTGCTTCATTGATGGTTACATTGTTCTTTTAAATAAATTAAATTTTCCACTAGAAATTTGCAGTAGAAAATGATGATTTAGCTTTGCGACCAATCAAAAATTGGATTGGGTTGAAAAAAAATCGGGACGAACTGTTGCGGGTTTTGTATTGGTCAGAGTAACCGATTGAATTAGGTGCATCACACGTGTTTAATAAATTAATATATTATTAAATTTATTGGTTTTGTTGTTTATGTTTATTCAATGATTCCTTTTGATAGTCATCATAGAAGTCCATTACTTTACAAGCCTTGTGAGCAAAATAAACAAGTCCAAGTCTGGTTCCTGAAGTAATAGGAGCAACTTGATGTTTATATTTGTTGCCTTTGAACAATAGCAAATCACCAGGTTTAACAAATACCTTACAATTTTGCTCTGGAAACTCCAAATACCCTTCTTTCTCATCATAATCTCCCAAGTAAAATAAAACACTAGGTGTAGCATCACGGGTGTCCTTGTGAGCATTCTTGATTCTATGTTTCTCTATCTGTGGTTCTAAATAGTTAAAAGCAGTGGATGGATAAATACAATTATTCAAAATATGATATGGGTGTGGTAACGATGTCAAATAATTAATTGTTCTTGGAGAGAGTATTTCCAATGCAGCAGTAATTGTTTCATCTAGCATTGGATTTACAATTCCAATTAAATATTCTCCCAACTGTGTCTTTAGATCTGATGTAATATAATTCATAGGCATGTTATTCTCCAAAACTCCACTGTATCCATGATTTTTCTTTCTTGCCTCTTGGATTTTTAATAAATTTTCATTAAATTCCTGAATAATATCCTTTTTCAACACTCCCGGTAAGAAAGCAAGATCTATTTGACCATCTTTCGAAATAATAAAATGTGGACTTGTTATTTTAGTAAACCACTTTTCCGTGTTAAATATTAAATTACTATTACTATAATCAACATTAAATTTCCGTTTTAATTTCTTTAATAATCCTTTAAGTCTGGTTTTTTTATAAAGACCACCCTTTTCACCTTTTTTCACAGTCAATGATTCCTGCAAATTCACCGACACGGGTCCTAAGGAATGCGTATCAGTTAAAAGGCTAGTAGATGGCTTTTGTCTTTTGTTATCATTTTTGTTGTTGTTATTGTTGTTCCTTCTTTTCGTTATTGTTGTTATTGATGTTGTTGTTCTTGATGTTTGTTGATGACATTTTTTATTGTTATTTCTTGTTGACCGTTCTTGTCAACGCAGCAAACGCTGCTGTTGTTCTTCTGACTTCAGACACAGCTTTCAATTTTCCTCTTGTTCTTTGCTGTTCTTCATCTACATGTTCAGCAGCAGTCTTGTTAGTTGGGATGGTGTTTACCTTGTTTGTGGAAATGTGGTATTCTTCTAAATCTGCTGGTACAACAACAGTTCCTTGACAACATTGGTGTGGTTGGAAAAGTCTTGTATCTGCTTCTCTCTCGCATAGCTGTTGAAGAATAACTTCATCATTATTCAATTTTACAGTATAATCTTCCTTCAATTCTTCCAATCTCTTTTTCGTTAACGACCGTGGATGTGGTAAAAGGAAGGTGTTTGGTAGTATTGTTGTTAACAAGAGTATTCTAAGTTTTCGTAGTATCACTTGAGCAAGTAATTTCCCCTCCAATCCTAATGAAATGATGGTTCTCTCTTCAACAGGCTGAATACTAAAAACCTTCTTCAATAAATCTTTGTTTTCATCAATACCAAAATCCATTCCACTTGGAAGAACAACACCATTGGAACTAAACATTTGTGAATAATCTTTGGTGTTCGAAAATAAGGAATCATGGTAGGTGTGAAGATGACCACCACCTTTGCTAGAGCCGAAGTTAATCGTGTCCAATTCTTCAATATGACTACTCTCGAAAGCCTGTGTTTCGAAGAGTTTAACATGACCAACTCGTTCTTTCAATGGGATGATATGTTTCACCAAAATGTGTGCATACCATGACTTTCCAGGAAATCCTTGTACAGTAGTGATATATAATTTCCAGAATTTTGAAAGAGAATCGGAAAGAACATCCATTGGCTTATCATAATCAATGTTGTGAAATACCTGTTTCAAACTATGCCATAAATCCTTTGTTTTCTCAGATTCAAAGAATGGAGCCATTACATTAATGTTTTCTAAAAGAGTATTACAAGTATTGCCATGCAAAAATATTCTCACTTCGTTCCAATCCTCATCCTCCACCTTATTAATATATTCTAAACCCTTAATTTTTGTAACGGCAGTCCAAAATTTCTCCTTTTCTTTCATTCCACTCAAAGTAATTCTTAGTATATTTTCGCATAATCTTTCCTTTGCATGAAGTACACAAATAATAATATTACTCGCTGGTAATCCCAATATACATCCAAGCTCTGTTAGTGTTCGTGGTCTGTGATGTTTGGTGCAAATTGGGAATGTGATATTACAAAATGGACACCAACTATCCTGTTTAACTCCAGGACAAACTTCACCGAGAGCTTTCAAGTCCATCGTAAGGAAAACATCTACACTGCAATGATACGATCCAATAGTAATACCATTCTTTCTTATAATCTCAATCTCCTTTTTAAAATGCTCAGCTACATGTTTGATTTCTCCTTCATCTCCCTTCCAAATGGCCAGTGGTGCACATACAGCTCTGGACTGACCGGTTCCAAAACATTTACTGTTAATAACAGTAATATATATCGTTGTCAATTTAGAATTTGCTGCATAATCCAAATTCAATGCAACAATTAAATCTTTTGTTTCCTTTTTGTCTTGTTCACATAAAGGCCGTCCCTTATCTTTCATCCAACCAATCCACTTCTTATGTTGCAGAGCGTAACAACATAGTGTTGGGAAAATTGAATGGTATATTAATTTACCCTCTCCTTCTAATGTCAACACTTTCAAATTGAAAAAGTCTGAACAAAGCAAATCAGTTGATGACTGAGCATGTTGAAGAATACTTGATGAAGAGAGATCATTAACATTTCCTTCATTTCTAAACATGTCAACTGTTTTGTTGGAAACCTGTTGTCTATTCTTCACCACCACTTGCTTAAGGATTGTTGTATTAATTGTTGAGCTATATGTAGGTTTTCTTTTCTTCTTTTTGGGTGTTTCTTTTCCAGATTGTTGTACCTTTTCTATTTTTCTTTTTTGAGATTCTTCCCATTGTTTTCCCTTGATTTTTGAAATTTCTACTCTCTCATTCTCAAACACCTTGTCAGTGGAAGTGGTTTTTTTGGTTTGATGGGATGTTTCTTGTTTCGAAATAAATCCCTCTTCATGTAATCTCTTTTTATCCAATAGATCATTCCTTAGAAGGATTCCAAGAAATGAATAAATGTTAGTAAACCCCTCCATCTTTGCTAATAAATCATGACCACCTAATCTCATCAATAATCTTTCACCTTTTTTGTTTTTGGAAGTTATTTTCGAATAATCACTTTTCTTGTACTTGAATGAATTTGTTAAAATGTTGTCCTTCATCATGGTCAACCCAAAATGGTCCTTAATATCCATATAATACCTCAAACCATCTGGTTCCATGTATGTCTTATCGCTGGTAGATCCTTTTCCAATGATGTTTTCAATTGGTTTGGAATTTTTAGAATAATATTGATTTATTATTCTTGTGTTCCATTGGTCAACCATATTTGGAGAGACAATATTTTCTTGGCCTGAATTTGAGGTAGATGATATTGGAATGGTTTGAGATGGAGGAGGGTAAGAAAACATTGTTTGTGCAACAGTATGTGAAGTAGTTGATGGTTGTGAGTGGAATGAATTTTGATGAAACATGGGCGGAAATTGTGTTGAGTATGGAAAGATTGTTTGGGGAGGAAATGTTGGCGTATTGTAGTTAAAATAGGGATTGTGAAAGGGATTTATAAATGATTGGTCTTGTGATGGTTGTGGCTGTGATTCGATAATTGGTGTTTGTGACGAATATGTTGTGCTAATGTTATCCAGGTCCAATACAGAAGTCCAACCACTCTCCGATTGACAATCATCATGATGGCAATATGTCATTATGATATTTCTTTTTGAAATATTTGAAAAAACCGTTACAGAAATAATTTAATTAAATGTAAATTTTATTAGAAGAAATGGAATTCATCTTCATCATCGTACTTTATCTTCGTATCATAAGCAAAATGCATCGTGACTTCACCAGATTCAGTATCAAAAATAAAGGAAATGTTCTTCACTTGTAAAAGATATTGGGTAACAATGTAGTTGTCCTCTATCTGGGTGGCACTAGTAATGACTTGTTGACCCCAGTTATCAAATATATCCAATACAGGAAGATGAGATGTAAATCTATATCCAATACAAGGAACCTTATACTTAATGCCATGTCTTGTAACTGTTCTATCAGAGTGGAAAAAGGTAGCACCTAACATGCTTTGAAACATGACTTGAAATACACCAAGTTCAACAGAGCCACATCCAACGTAACTTCTTTTATCAATACCTCCCAACTTCAGCAATCTATTGATTTTCACTCGAGCACAATTAGCCAATACTTGGAATGATCTGGCAGCAAAATCTTTCTCACTTTCGCATAAATCGTCATATGTGGTGGAAAGAGGTTGGATTCTTGGTAACCCGTGTTCCATGATGATGTCTTTGAAGTCATATGAAGAAGTTTCCTCCTTTCGTTGTTGTTGGATTTGGAGGTCTACATGGTTGTTTGTTGGTGAAGTAATTGGCACATCAAACATATCGATATCACCTTCATCCAAGATGGTCTCAGTGATATATACTTGTTGTTGTGTATTCATTGTGTTTGTTGGTTTTTTTGTTGTTGTTGTTGGTAGGAGAGAGTGATAGGGTCGTTCATTTTATAGTCTTTTTTTTTGTAAGAAAAATCATCATTTTCTACCAGGCTTAGCTTGGCCAGGGCATTTTTAGCTTTGATGTAAATTTCTAGTGATTCATAATTTTGAACATTGAAAAGAGTTTATTATGTTGATAATTGCTCTGAATCCACTTACCTCTGAGGTGACATCTTACATTGGAGCAAATTCTGCTGCGCTAGTTGAAAGAAGATGGAAGAAGCAGTTGCTACTGAAATAATGGAAAGAAATATTATTAAGGAATTGTTAATAATAGATGAGGTTAACATCAACCATTCGAATACATAACATGAATTGCAAATAGAAGACAAATGGCTTCTAGGAGCACATAGAGAGAGCACTCCATAACATTTTAGGTTTTGAAAATTAAAGTTCAACATTGTTCGATTCTAATTAAAAAGTTGCAAACAATTTTACCTTTCAAATTATTCATAAAAAAAAATGGGCAATAAACAATCTAACCATCATCATCACCAACAACAACAACAGTCTTCTTCCACGAGCACCTTCACACCAACAACTATTCCGGTTTCTAATGAAGAGGCCTACAGAAGAGAAATGGAAATTTGTAGACAATACGAAATTGAAAGTAAGATGAGAGAAATGCATGAAGCCAAGTTTCATCAATATTCGGAAAATAAGGAGCCAGCATTGCAAAATCTTCAATTGGTATTAATAATTGATCACTCTGGATCAATGGGTTCTTTTGGTAGGTTTTTTTTGTGAAATAATTTTTATTCTAATTGGAAACTGAACAAGATGAGGATGCAACAGGTCAAAATCGTTCCAAGGGCTTGGTTGATTCTAATCATTGGACACGTTATGATAATGTTATTCAAGCAGCTAAATATCTTTCTGAAAGTATATTTCAATATGATAAGGATGGAAAGGTACCACTTATTTTCTTTGATTCAAATGTTAGAGAAGTGATTGTTGACAGTATTCCAAGATTAGTTGCTGCATTTGAAAAAAATCAACCAAATTCAAGTACCAATTTATTAGGAGCTCTTGAATTAGCATTTAAAAATCATGTTAATGATCATGAAAATGTATTATTTATTGTTTTCACAGATGGTAGTCCTAACGGAGGTCAAGAACCAAAAATCAAACAATTAATTCAAGACAAGTTGACCAAACCAGATCCTAATGGAAACAGATTGAATATTTTATTTATTCGTCATGGTGATGATATCTCTGCAATTAATTTTTTGAAACATTTGGATGATTGTGAGGCAATTGGAAATAATGTTGACACCAAGTCAGATAATGCTATTTATGCTCTTGGACCAAAGAATTTAATTCTCAATTCTATATTTGAACATATGGATGCTGAATTTTTACAATATGTTTAAAATAAATTGATTACTTTCATGTTTTAACTAAGAATCTGAAAATTGAATAGCAACAATAAAAAATGATATAAACAGTTTCGAATAGATTTCCAATATTAGTGATCGACCTTTACAATGATAAAAATACACAGGTCGTACCTTAACCTAGTCGTACCACTTGTCTCTTTGTAAACTCTCATCCAATATTCTGCTTCTTACTGATTTACTAAACAAGACACAATACCACATTAATCCCATAATTGAAAATGGAACTCTATTTTCTCTGCTCCTCAAATTCATTTCCATTTCTTCAATTATTATTTATAATTCAAGAAAAAAAAGTTTTTATATTCACTACTAACCCACAGAGAAAGGTTTTAAATTTCCAATTGTTTTTTATTGAGTGTGTTGATGTCGAGATATGCTTTAAAGCCACCTGAAGGTGATTTTTCCTATAATAATAATATTAATCATCATCAACAAGTTCCTACACAAGGTGTTGCTGTAGCCTATGATCAACAACAATTTCCTTCCAATACAACCATGATGATGATGGCACACCAATATAATAATAATAATAATTACATGATGAATGCTTCTAATAATAATAGCATGGTAATTCAACCTCCTCCTCCATCTCAAGCCTATGTTCCTCAACAAGAACCCTACATTCCATCACATTATATTGTTGATGGTGTTTATGGTACTGGTGCTGGAGGCTCGGGTGGTGCTAATACTGCTACAATTATTCAATACTCCTATGATAATGGTAATAATAATGCTAAAGCTCATGATTGGAATACTAATCCTAATGGTGGTTGTTGTACCATTTTGTAATTAAGAATTTAAATAATTAGTATTTAATTATTTAATAGAAAAAAAATGAATCATCATGATGATCATCGGAATGGCAATTATTCAACATTTTCAGGAGAATATGAAGTGAAAAAGGTTGTTAGGGAGAATCATAAACAAGATATTACTTTTATGAAAAGACATCCTGTATTGGAGTGTTTATTCTTTACTGCTAGTTCTCAAGGAAGACAAATTAATTTATATAATAATGATCACGATGGACATTTGGATTTGGTTTCTTATTATTTACATGATGATGATATTGGAGGTGTTTGTTGGTTAAATCATAATTTGGTTGGATTTTATGATATGAAAGGGAAGATTTATCATGCCTCTATAACTTATTCGAGAGTGGAAAGAATTTATGAGCCATTAATTGATAGTAACATTACAGAAAATTCAGATTATATTAACTATATGTGCTCATCATTTCAATATTATCCCAATAGTCCAAATTATTACTTATTCACAATATTAAATGAAAGTAAGAATGTACAGGTTTGGGATATCAATACTGATAGTTGTATTTGTAATATGAAAACAGATGATAATGCTCTATTTCACTTTGGTATGCCTATTGCCTATAACAAGTTCATTATTATACAATCCAACGGAAGAGTTTTACTATTAAGTATTGAACAAGCTAATGTTACTATTGAACCAATTCTACTTTCCAATGATAATGAATTATATGATGCTATATTAGATAATGATGTGAAAGAAATTCATTTAATCCAACAAACTAACAAGGAAACAAATTTACTTATTCAAACATCTTCATCCTTCATTCTATGCAATATTACATCTGAATATTCCAAGCTCACTCTCAAAACGATATCACATTTAGACTATTCATGTGAATGGGAGATTGATATTGCTAAATTGGAAAATAACAAATTTACAATATTAATACCAAGTATCAAAGATATCAAACTAATTGAATTTAATACGAGACGCTTTGAGGAAAAACACAAACTCAAACATAACAAGAAAGGTACAACTAATATCACTCATTCTCTTAATTTCAAGAATGGTTCCATAATAATTGCCATTAATAATTCCGATTCCAGCATATTGAGGTTTGAAAGAATTGAAAATAATTCGGAACCATAAATGAAGAAATAAATCTATCTTTACAAAGAGCTTTTTACATATTTTGACGAGAAGTAATGTACTGAAATACTGAGAATGATTGGCTTAGGATAACAGCATTCATTTATGAACAAGTCAGTTAGATATTATTTATCTTTGATTTCTTCCTTTTCAATTATTATTTTAAGGTTTTTAATCTTCTGATTTCTTCTTCAAGTTCCATGATTCTCCTATTTTCTGCTTCAAGTTTCTTCGTTAATTCCTTATTTAATTTTCGAGGTCATTATTTTCTTCAATTATTTGTGGAATATCTTTGAGGGGAGTAATTTCATTGTAACTTTCCATTTCCTTTTCAATTGATTCTATTGTTATTTTATCAGAGCCTTTAAGATAGAGAACAACTTTTGATATAATGGTCATGTGAGTGAAACAGTTCAATCTCTTTGAGGAATCTTTTTGAATCATGGTTATCAAACATTTAGTAAGAATATTATTCACTCCAAAAGATGGATCCACATATCGAACAATGGTTTTCTGAATTGCATGGTGTAATTTCTTCTCTCTTAATAAATCTGATAAAACTGAATAGAAATAAAGTCCATAATAGTTAAAGTAGGAATAATTTCCATCATATTTACAAATAATATAAATATGATGGAAATTATTCCTACCGGTACAGGTATCTATTTATTACATTCCTGAATATTTGAATCTTCCAAAAAGTTTCTATCAAGTTTCAATGAACAATTTGTCAATAATTTCAATAAAATACAGCCCAATGAGAATATATCACACTATGTTGAAATATTTCCAATATTATGTGCGAGCTTGTCACCATCCTTTAGTGATGCTTCTTCATAACTTTCGAATGAGACCTCAGGAGACATGTAATGATATTTTCCAACTGTCAAAGTTATGGAATTTCCACTTTTGACAACTTTTGCAATATCAAAATCAATAATTTTGTAATGATCTTTCACCTTAACTATATTCTTTGGATCTAAATCTCTATGCAACACATTTTTATCTTCAAGTGATTTCACAGAAAACAATATTTTTGTATATAAATTCATTTTGATAAACATTCATATTTCTATCAATAATCTTGTACTGTCTCTTCTCCCATTTCCATAATTGAGTACATAACCATCTATGAGATTACAGTCATAACATTTGATTTTACCTTCAATATCATCTCTTTTAAGAAATTTAATTCTCTCCTGCGCAGAAATTTCATCTATTTTGTCAAATTTAACTTTAAATGCAACAAATTCATTCAATATCTTACTGAAAGCTTTGAATGCAACCCCTTCTCCTCCGTGTCCCAGAAATAATTTCATATTGATTGTTAAAATACTTGTTGGAATAGTTTTGAAATTCTTTGAATATTTGAATGACTTTGGCAAGATCACCTCCAATTTTGTTTCTACAAGAACTTGCTTACGGTTTTTCTACATTTTGATTTTTTAATCCAACAAGAAATAAACAATAACACTAACCCAATCCATTTGTATTGATGCCATTTTTTTGATGTTTTTAATCTAGTCTAAGAAAGGCGATTGGTTGACCATTCCTGTAATTAACTTAATCAGATGTTTTACAATAAACTATTGACTTTGAACAAAGAGATTATTATTTATTCATCATCCTCAATATCTTCGATTTCTTCTTCTGTTTCTGTTGTCTTTTCAAGAGTTATCTTTTTCTTCTTTGGTTCAATATCACAACCAATAGATTTCAGTACAATTGAAACTTGATCGTATTTGATATGTCTAGAAATTGTAATATTTCCCTTAAAACCAATGACAACAATGTTGTCATGAGAATCTTCATCTTCGTCTTTAATCTTAACTAAAACACCACCTGGTTCCATTTGTGAAATTTTTTCAGCTTCTTCCTTTTGACCATTTTCTTCGAAAATCTTTGGTGAAACTTGAGGTTCAACTAAGAATTTGATAAAGTTTTCACGATTCAATTCAATTTTTCTGTGTGAGTTAGTATTATCCCAGAGTAATGTTGCAGCTTCTTGTGTCATTCTATAACGACATCTCAAAAATTGAGCCTTATTTCTAGCAAAAACTCTAATACCACAGTTGATAATGTTAAATTGTTGGCCATCATTCATGTTATGTTCAACAAATTTACGAACGGATGGAGAAATATACATAACTTTTCTGACACTGTCAAGTTCTGTGGCACTGTCAGTAGTTCTAAGACAAAATTGTTCATTCTTGAAGTTATCTCTATTAACACCATAAAAATCAAGAATTTTTTCAAGTTTTTCTGGTTCCATAGATTGAATAGTATCCTTTTGAATACCTCTTCCCTTGAATTGTTTGATTGTTTCTTCAGTATTTTCATTATATTCAGAAATTGGTTCATCCAAATCGGCAACCTTCTTAAAGTGAGCAATATAGAAACCACCAGTATTATTTTGATTTGGTAAAATTCTCATAGTGTAATGCATATTCATATCCTTAACATCATCTTTAGCAAATTCACTTTCAGTAATTCTGTTATCAGAGTTATATTTACGGGCATATTCGAAAGATGGTAATAATTCTCCTTTCTTTGAAGTAACAACCCAATTTGTCATACCTGGCTTGTACTTTAATGATGGGTATCTAGAAGATAAATCTTGTAAAACAAGCTTTCCCTTTGTTCTTCTAATAATTTCAGCAACTACAGCTTCATCTTCAATAGGATTTAATGTACATGTACTATATACAATTTCACCTCCAACATTTAACATATCAAAAGCTCTCAAAACACAATCAACTTGTAATTTGTGAAGACCATGACCCATATTTGCCTTCCATTGTCTCCAAACTTGTGGTGATTTTCTGATGGTACCATCTCCACTACACATGATATCACAGAGAACCTTATCAAATTTGAGTTTTGGTTCAGTAGTAAATTGTGGATACTTTGTAGCATCATGATTTGTAATCATCAAATGTGGGAATAAAAAGTTCAATCTTTGAAGTTGGTGAACTAATAAATAAGCTCTTTTAACATCATTATCATTGGCAATAACAAATCCCGAAATGTTCTTTGAATCTCCTCCACTACTTTGATAGAGTAATTCCACAAGTTGTGATGTTTTAGAACCTGGAGCAGCACACATATCAAGAACCTTATCAGATGGTTTCCAATTTGTAAACATCAATGGTGGTAACATACTGACAACTTCTTGTCTACAGAAATTACCCTTTTCAGTTTCTCTCATTAAAAAATTTCTAAATTCAGAAAATTCTGGCTGTTTTCTTAATAAATTCTTTGTAACATGGTCATGCATTTGCCACACAAGATCATCAGGAATAAATGGAACAGGTTTTAAAGAGGCATATTCTGGTTCTGTTTCAACCTTTGATGGTTCATGAAGATATTGAGAAACTGCACTGTCATCAATTCTGATTTTAGAAATAGCTTCAGCAAAATTCCTAATCTTTTGTTTTAATTTTTCTTGACTAGATTTTGGAATTGATTGATTAATTCTGAAAGAAATTGGTAAAGTTTTTCTAAAAGCATCCACCATATCCTTTAATTCCTCTTGTGAGTCAACAACTCTTTGTTGATCGAAATAATATTGTTCAAAAATTTTGTTTGTTTTTAAATCACCCTTTCTGGTCTTTTCCGGAACCCAAACATTCTTTGATTCTGTTGTTGTTGAAGATGATGATGTTTCAGTAGTGGTAGTCGGTTGTTGGCTCATTTTTTTTCTTCAAGTATCATTTTGAAATTGCACCATCTTCATCACACCTCTTCGGAACGAATAATAACAATAATAAATAAATAAAATTCATCATCAAATAATAATCATGATGAAGAATTTAAAAAGAGAATGCCATGCAACCCTCGCCAGTAGTCTGAATTGTGTTACAGCCCAGTGAGCTGTGTTGTACATCTAACTAAACTTTTGCGGTGTCATCCCAGCCGTTTCAATTGAGAGTTTCCTCCCAAGCCCATTTCTGGTTCTGGGATATTAGCATTATTGATTTACCAACCTCACTTCTCGTGAGTAAACAACACCTCAGACCTTCCCAGGAGTTATGGTTAATGTGAGTGTTCTTACTTGTTTAAAGTAATCTCGTATGTATTCTCCTCAATACGTCCAAGCTCAAGATGCAAGCAGACCCCGAAGATTAAATGTAATTTGCATCCTTGTGAAAGATTGGATATTTTTTAGGAGGTAAGATTTATGGTTTCAAAAAAGAGTTTTCTATATTTTACATAATTCAATTTCACTCAACTATTATTCAAGTTAATTACCAGACATTCTCACCAGATAGATCGAGTGTGATTGGCTTGTCAAAAACTTCGAGGAAATCTGATAATTGGAAACAATGTTCACATTCGTTTGATATTTCTTTAAGGAGAGATTCTCTTGGAATAATCTGAGGAAAATCTTGATTAAGACTGTCAAGGAAAAGTGACATTTGTCTGATACCAAGACCCATTACCTTCTTACCAAGAGTCACTAATTGTGTGACCATTTCCTGTATTTTAAAAATCCAAATTAATCCTGCTTTTTCTTCTTCCTTTGAGAGTGGATTTCCATTTGTAAAATCATCGTCATCGGTTTCAGCTGGATGGCCTGTTGGTATATCTCTACAGGTCCATCTAGGGAAACTCAGTGAACCTGAATCATCAGTGTACAGTAATATTTTGACAGATAATATTTTGTAATCAAATTCCTTCAAAAATTCATCATCCTTCTTTGCTCTGTGTAGAACCCTCAGAAAATCCAAGGTGCAATCCTTTGTTCCTTCCAAGAAATGTACATAATATTCCTGTCCTTCAAATAATATTCCGTAAAAATCGTCTTCCTTACGTCCAGTTTTATGAAATAAAGCCATATGATATTCTATCATTAATTAATCATCCCTATTATCCAGGTTCCCAAAACTTACGTTCGGTAAGACTTCCATTTGTTGTATCTTCTTGATGTTTCTTTGCTACATACAACAATCTGGAATGTGTCTTTTGGTCCTGTAAATTATTGTGTCTTGCCATAATAACATCCAACAATGAGGATCTTGCTGTTTGAGCAACCTCACTCATCGTTTCCTTTTGGTTGGCACTTGTTGAAATATTATTTGCGTTGTTTTTTGTTGGCACTGGAGTGGCCTTTCCTATCGATGGGCTTATATTGATGAGACTACTGTTATTGCTGTTCATTTCCAGAAAGTGTGGGTGATAAAGTGGTCTCTTTTTTTTTAAAGTTTTATTTGAATTTGTTTTCTGTAGTAAAATTGGGCGGGAATTGTCTAAACTTCAATATTAAATACAATAGTCAATAGGAAAGAAAAATTCTTATTGGAAAGTATTAACCAAATAACAGTCCATAGATTAGAGGATGTCATCTCATTATTTGGACTTTTCATTTGTTAAGGCAAGAAAACCGTTAAATTGGCAAGTAAAATTCCCAATATTTAACAGTCAACTCAATATTATTATGAATTTACCTTGTTGTGTGCATTAGAAATAAAGAATATTCCTTTTTTGTATTTTTGATGGGATGTCGGATTTTTAATAGTGTTGAATTGCCGTTTTTCTGATGATGAATTCAGCCTTTGAGTATTTTGTAAACGAGCTGTCAATGGTCAATCAGATTTTATTAATAATTTATTGGGAAGCAACCAATAGAATTGATGAAAGTTGGACGTTACAATGGTTTCATCTTGTCAGACAGCGCGTCAACAATTTTTTTGTTGACTGACAGTATAAATAGTTGAGAAGAAAAACTCAACACAAACATTCTCAAAAAAAACAATCCAACAATGAAGATTCTCTTCTCTCTTTTGCTTGTCCTTGTACTTGCCTCACTTGTCAGCTGCCAAACTTACCTCCCATATAATAATGCCACAACATTCTCCTCCTTCACCAAATATTTTGTTAAAGTTAATGGTGGTTTCAAGGCAGGAATTACATACACTCAAAAATCAAGTAGTATTTGCTTCATGTATGTCTACCACAGTAGTACTTCATTGAGTACTTCTAATGAATGTTATACAGCAACAATCAATTCTAATACTACAAGATATTTTGAATTGATACCTTTTACTGATGTTTCCAGTGATACTTTTACTATTTCATATAGTGGATTGGGTATTTGTGAAGGAACTATCAAGATTACTCAATTAAGTCAAGCAGCAGGTGATGTTTCATCAAAGAAAGCTGTCATTCCATTCGGTTATGCTTTTGAACAAAATTATGATATCATCTTGTATCGTTCAAGTGCATTCGCAATTCCTGCTGGTTACAAAGCTGTTGGTACAATTTATGGAATGAGTGGATCATGTGATCTCAAATTCAGTCATTCTGATACAAACTTTTTAACTTTGGGAATGACCAAGGGACAAACTCAATCATTTGAACTTATTCCACCAGAAAAGGCAACTTCAACTTCCACTATTTCAATTTCAGCCTCAAGTATTTCCGTTATTTGCCAAGTTCAATATAGTGTTGAACTGAAAAGTAGAACAGCAACTGATAAGGCCAATGTTGGCGAAGATTCCTCAACATCAGGTTCAGCAAATACAGGTGCTATTGTAGGTGCTGTCTTGGGTACATTGTTTGGATTGTGTTGTATCGTAACCATTGTTATTATTGCCATAGTTGCATGTATATTTGGTACAGCATGTTGTGCTGCTGGTGTTGCTGGAGGTGCAGCTGCTGCAGGAGGAGCTGCAGTGGTTGCTACAACAGCCAATCAAAATAATAAGGCTGAAGCTCAATATGTTTAGTTTGTTCCAATAAAAAAATTATGAATTTTAGTTCACGTTATTTTTGAATGCCAAATAGGATTTGATGATTAATTTTCCTGGAGAGGTTGATAATCTTTCCAGTAATGTTAGTGTGGTAGCTGTTCCATTGTGTGGTCTTGGCATGTTGGTGTTTGCTTGTTTGAATTGAGAGTTTAGTAAATTGGTCAGGAATGGTGAAATGGCTGAAATACTATCAGTTTCGAATCTGATATGCCATGAAAATTTGGAAAGTCTTTCATTGAAATCTTTCAAATCAATCAAATTACCATTATCATGTGCCATTTCAGCAAAAGTATCCATAAAAAACTTGCACAATATTTCGTATTTTTCTAAAATAGTCAAAAGGCCAGTTGAGTGGACTGAGTTTTCAAATGTTTGTTTGATTCTTTCCATGCATTCATGATCGTTGTGGCATGTCTTGACTAATTCAAAAATATTACTTTCTTGATCGTTGGATTGTTTCTCATTCTCCTTCAGATATAAAATGGAGGAATATTGAGGAGAAGGAACTCGAACAAAACCATTTCCATCGTAAACTAAACACTCTTTCACTTTGAAAGGATTACATGTATTAACGTAGGCTTTCACTTCACTAATATTTGAGAATATCAATGGACTATACTTGGAAAATACAGGACTGTATCTGGTTCTCTCAATAAATATATCTAAATGAGAAAGTTTAGACTTTTCCACATTAAACGATGTTAAAAGTAAAAACTCCATATTCTCATCCTTTGATATTTCAAATGTTAAGCTTCCAGATTTGTCAAGATTAATATTCTTCTCTGTAATAAATCCAATAACAAGCTCTTCGATTGATCTATTGAAGATAATTTCAGATCCATTAGATGTAGTTTGAGAGCATACTTTCATTTCTCTATTTACAATATCATAATATACACTAGCAATAATGCTATTATCATAAATTTCACAACATTTTGCTTTTTTCCAATTCATATTCTTGTAGGATTGGGCATGACTGTAGGGTAAAATTCTGAGAGGTGGCTTGCAAAGTATTTCATATGGGGAATCTAAATTTTTTCTGTACAAAACTAAACCATAAAATACTTCTTGAACAAGTGAAGAGTAAGTTGGTGATTCATCAACAGCTCTCAAATAAATATATTCATTTTCTTCTGTAGTATTCCAAAGGGTATTTTCAATAGAGAAAAATAATCTTAAATTTTCCAATAAAGTCTTGGAATTTGAAATATTATTGGCATAGGCCAGAATACTGGATTTGTATAATTTAGTTTCCTCTTCAGTTACTAGATTATCTTTCTTTGTAATTTCATTGAAAACATCTTTCAATTCTTGATATTTTGGATAATATTCCTTTTCAAAAAATTTCCAAGATGATTCCTTATGAAAAGATTGCATTATTAAATAGTAAGTGTTGTTAGCAGCTCCATAATCTACAATTTTCAAATTAGATGCTATCTGAATACCAAAAATTAAATCTCTAAAGGTATGGGCAATATATTTCCGTTCCTGATAATTTGGAATCTCATTTTCATTTTCTAATCGACCCCACTTTCTTCTCGCCATTTGAAAATGTTTACCAGCTTCGCCGACAACAGATAAAATCAATTTTCTGAAATAAATCTTGGTGTCAGTATGAAGATTTGGAAAATCGCATCTCCACACAAATTGTTCAGGTAAAAAGATGCACATTAAAGATTGCAACCAATTATCATTCAACTTGTTTTGGAAAACTGAATACTTGTACAAATTAATGTTCAATTCTATATCAGTTCCTTCTACTGAAATATATAAACATTGATATCCTTCAATAAATCCATCAAAAAGTGATTCAACTTTTGTTTCAATTAATTCCTTCCTTCCAGATTGATACCATTGAGTAGACAAACAATCATCTCTTTCAACTCTATAATATTCATCCATTTCTTCGTAGAGTTCATTAGAGACGATAATGAAAAAATCATAATCAGCATTTGGCTTTGCAGTTCCATACACTCTTGAGCCTAATAATTAATTCAATCATCATCAAACTAAAATTTCAGAATTTAATTACCTGTCTGATAAACATTCATCTGAGTTTTACTTTTAAATTTATCCAATTTCATACACTCAAGAATTGTATTAATATTACATGAGACTAATGATTCCGAAGATTGACTCGCTGATGATGAGTTCGCTTGATGTTGAGACATTTTTTTAGAGTGCATTTTAAAATTACATAAAGTTCACAGTTTCAAGTTTACTTGGTTCAATAATTATTATTGAATTATTGAAATTTGCATTGTTGGGTTATTAACATATAATACATGAATCCTTTTCCTTTGTTGGTGGAACTGTTTGTTCTTTTGGATAATTTGGAGAGTCAAGATTGTGTTTAGCAACCAAATATTTCTCCCACTGAATGGTGAGGAGATTCTTGTAAATGTCAGTGGATGGTTCCTCTGTAACAATTCTAAACTCTTGAGGTCCATTCATGATAATTTCTCTGTTTGCACCACTCCAACTGAATAGACACTATTTTGATTAGAGAAAGAATAAAAGATTCATTACTTACAGGGCCAGCTCCATTGTGAAATGGATTAATTTCAATAATTGTTACACCCTTAGTTGGTGAAACAAAGAAATCAACGACGAATGAAGGATGGGGAATTCTCTCAATGCAAAACCCATTGAAGAACTCATTAATTTTCTTTAAAATTTCTTCTTTTTGAGCAATTAAATCATCAAACTTGAAATCACAAAAGTATTGAGAAATGGCGTTCAATTTCTTTTCGTGTACGAAACATCTAAATTCAAATTGAGGCAATTCAATCATTTCTTCGTTCCACTCTCTTAAAATTATCTTACTTTCGTACAATTTCTCACCAAATCCAGTGTTCTTTTGCAAATCCTCATAAATTCTCTGTGATCTTCCCAATAATTCCATTGCAGATTTTCCACTATTAATTTTCATCGACTTGTTCATTGCTTTAAGGAAAGCAACACAAATATTATTTGGTGTCCTGTCAGAAACTCTTTCCACTTCCTTATTTAATTGATTTTGATAACTTTCATCATTATGACACTTCCATGGTACATCTTTTGGACTTCTTGTATTCAATTTAACAAAAGCTCCATCATTAAACTCTGTATGAGCTGCCAAACATTCATCAATTCTTTTTTCAACATTTTCCAATAAAACAACTTCTTCACTAGTTAAACTTGTTGTTTTTTCATAGGTTTTTGCATTCACTTTAAACAAGGATATTAAAGCCAAGGCTTCTTGATAGGATAAATCAACACTTCTAGTTTTGAAGGTAAAAGGTTCCAGCTCTGCAGTACACCATGATTCAATTCCGAAACAATTTTGATAATGCTTTCTTCTGTATTGTTCAATTTGATGATCGGCAACTCCTAATTCTCTGATTTGATCATCAGATAGTAAAAAAGGGCTGGAATAGAAAGAAGGTTGTTGTGACATTTTTTTGTTGGATAAAGTTCGTTTGAACTTGGTACTTTTACAAATTACAAGATAAGGTTATTGTATTATATAATCATAGAAAAATCCAAAATGAACACCAGCCCGCGTAGCAGAGTGGTCAAATGCGTAAGACTTAAGATCTTATCCCGAATGGGTTCGTGGGTTCGAACCCCACCGCTGGCATTTCCTTTTACCTTTGACAGAAAGAAATGGAACTTGAGACTTAATGTATCTTATATGATGTCTATTGACCAGAATTAATATTTTAAAGTTCCATTCTAACAATTTACAAATTAATTTCCAAAGATAAAAAAATGGGTCAATCACAACCTCAGAAAATTGCACCACCACCACCTGTTTGCTCCTCATCTACATCATCATCTTCAATGCCTTTCATTAATTCGGATCGTGTTGAACAACTTAAAAAATCATCTCTCATCAACAAGTTGGCAAATCCTAAAATGTTTCCAAACAAGATTTTTCATGATTTAATCGAATCAAAAAGTGATCTGAAGAGTGTTGAGAAATATGCAGTTTATAATTATGAAAATTGTTCAATTTTTGAAAAGGAATTGCCAGATGAATTATTTATTTGTATTTTGGGATTTTTAATGAATCATGAACTTTTCAAATTACAACGAGTTTCCAAAAATTTCAAATATTATTGGACTCAAAATAGTTTTTTATGGAGAGGAAGATTGTTGGATGATTACAATAAGATTTTCATGTATTTTAAACCAATTATGCAATCACCAAACAATAGTATTGTATATTATCATCACTTTATACAAACAATTTTAAGTTCGTACAAAGAAAAATCAGATGTACCCAACTCTATGATTTGTAAACAAGTTTTAATGGGAATGGATCAATGTGGTAAATCTGAACTAGCTAAATTATTTTCAGATTCAACAAGATTATTTGATTCAAAATATTCTCGAACCATTGGAGTTGAGTTTTATTCAAAAGGTTATGAGTATAATAATAATTTACATTGCAAAATTCAATTATGGGATACTGGTGGACATGCAAGGTTTCAATCAATTGCATCAGCCTATAAAAGAGGTTCCAAGACTATCATTTATTGCTTTGATTTGAGTGATGAAGAGTCTTTTGATCGAATGAAGGAACTTATTGACAATAATAGTGAAAAACCTCAAAATACTCCTTGGAATGATTATTTACAATGTGAAAGGTTAAGTATGATAATTATTGGATTGAAGAGAGATTTAGTAAGAAAGGTGAAAATGAGTCGAATTGAAAATCTCCTCCAACAGTTTGTACCCATTATTGATGGTATTTCATTGAAAGATTTGAAAGTTCAATATTTTGAGCTAAGTTGTAAAACTGATGCCAGATGTTACATTCAATTCCCTCTATTATTTGGATTATTGATGAGTGAGGAAGTAATGATTGAGGATGCATCTATTGACAAGAAGGTAATGGCGGAAATAAAAACTTGATGAGCACCAGCCCGCGTAGCAGAGTGGTCAAATGCGTAAGACTTAAGATCTTATCCCGAATGGGTTCGTGGGTTCGAACCCCACCGCTGGCATTTCCTTTTTCTTTGCCAGAAAGAAATGGAACTTGATCGAATATATTGCTAAATAATTGCTTTTATATTCAATTTTTGAAATGCAAGTGTGAAAATCCATTCCAAAAAAATGTTTCTAACTTCCTTCGCTAGTATGATCAGTTTTACCTTGTTCTTTCTGGTCATCGTCAAATCGTTGGGATGGATTTTGAAAAAGCAATTCCCAAATCTTCGGAAATATGAAACATCCATTAGAAAAATCATTTCTTTTAACAACACTCTATATGGCATACTTTCTGGAGTCTATTGCATATCATTTGTGTTATTCCATCAAAAACCACAGTCAAGTGATCTATTAATTTATATCTATTACTTGTCCAAAATTTATGAGTTTCTTGATATTGTGTTGGTGATTATTCTGAATCATGCCAAGAAGAGTGATGAAGGATTGAGTGGTCACTTTGCCATTCATCACATCACTACTCTCAGCTTGGTATGGGCTTGTTTCTATGCTCCTTCTTCAATGATTATGCAAGAAGACAGACTGTTGAACAAGAAGACTCTGTTGGGAGAAATTCATGTGGCTCCAATTGTAACTAATACTTTCCATCACTTTCTAATGTATATCCATTTGGGAGGTTATATTAAAATGTTTGGGAGATTGTTGCCTTGGAGTGGTGGACTTCAATTGGTTGTTGGTGTATTGGCAGTAGGATCTCAAGTATTTGAAAAGATTTTCCTTTATGGGAAGTGGAATATTCAAGCTGAAGTTTATGTTTGTGTAATGTATGTCATTTACTTTTGTTGTCACATTCGAGATGTGAGAGCCAGTAGTGCCCCACCTAAAGAAAATGATTCCAAATAAATATAAATAAATTAGGCAAGATCACATTATTCAACTAATTGTTGGTTAGTCCACTGGCCAATTTTAAATTGAGATTAAAGTGAAATTATCAAAATTCGAACATAATATCATTGTATGATTTTGTGGCAAGCTTAGAGAATTTCAATGGAGGTAATACAAATGTTGGAAGTTTCATTTCAAAAAATGAAATGTCATTGAACCCAATGTCCTTTTTTGCATTGTAAAGTAAATATCTCCTAATTCCTCCAAATAGCAAAATCCTATTTCCTGATCTGATTTGATAATGAGATTGAGGATTAATTCGTAAGAGGTTTTCTTTTTCTTCCTCTGAGCAATCAAGAGTAAAATGTCCAATCCTACAATTATAAAGACAATCAAATATACCAATCCTTTCTGAGTAAATCAATTTACCTCTATAGTATCCACAAAAACTGATTAAATACCGACCAGCTATGAGAACACTTGAATTAAAGGAAGCTTTTACATCTAACGAGGATTCAAAACCTCTTGTTACACTCTTACATTGATCACTGAAATCAAATCTAATAATTTTTGATGAAGTAAAGCTTGAACCAAACAATGACCCACCATATGATATCACACTTCCACTTCCTTCCTCAACATTATAACTCAATAACTGACAACCATGAGTAGAGGGTGAAACTACACCACCCATTCCTTCTTGTACAATTCCTGGGTTTGCTTGAAAGCAAGAAATTGATGATCTACTTTCCAACATTTCACTTGTTAAATTCAGTTTAAACATTGATTGGTGGAATATCAAAAAATCACTCTCTTTCAAAATAGAACTCTCTACTTTTTCTAAATCTTTCACAAATGTAATCTTTCCATCCTCATGAACT
Organism: Naegleria gruberi; assembly: GCF_000004985.1. NCBI lineage: Eukaryota > Heterolobosea > Eutetramitea > Acrasida > Naegleriidae > Naegleria > Naegleria gruberi. The sequence continues at coordinate 53,395 of NW_003163285.1, forward strand.
TTCATTAATTTGAAGCCCTTAAAATCATACAATGAATAACAAAGAAAATATGGACTATTTTCAATAACAATCAAATCATCAACCATTTCATGATCCTGAAAAACAAATTCAGATTCAATAATATATTCTTTCCTCCACAAGTCGAATAGAGCAACTCCATAATATGAAATCTGCCTCCATACACGAAACGACACCAGCAAAAATCTTTCATCACTTGCATTATTCGGCAATTTGATAAATTTTGATGATATTATTTCACACAACGTATTACAGGTATCTGAGGTTGGCCGTTCTTTCAAAAGTTGGATGACTATTTTTTCTTCTATTGGAAGGGAATTCTTGGGAAATTGGATAGAACAGAGAATATTACCGAGAAATTTATCTTCATCATGATCCCTGGGAGACAGGAAGTGTCTTGTTTCCATTTTTTTAGTTATTGCGTCCCTCAAAAAAATACCTCAACGTCTAGTACGTTTGTGCGGTTTTCTAGATTGACCAAGATGCAAGTAGCACAGCGCTAAACTATCGCCGTAACTTTCGGCATCGAGGTTTAGATGGATTCAAACTATGTATTGTTTATTCTTGTCTGTAGAATAACATATAGCTATCTTCTGTCAAAGATTTAAAGCAGGTTTCTTTAGTTTAGCACGGGCAAAACAATGTAAAGATACCGAGGCGTGGAGAGTAATGATTTAATTATGAACAGAAAGGAAATTTTATAAGAATATAATCAAAGAGAATAGATATTGTAGAACGTTACGTAAGAATTTTATTGCAGCGTAAGAGATGGTATTGGATCACCTTCTCGATATCCTTGACAGATATTTCAGATGCTTCCCCATTTAATTTTCTATTATTTCGCGATGTTTACTTTCCCTATGGTTTCCATTAGTCACGGTCTAACTCTTGATTAGTTTCCAACTATGCAACTTAAAGGCTAGGCGATAACTCCACTCCTAAAAGTCCCCGTCCAATGACGAAGCTGTGAATGAACTTTGTTCCTACGATACACACTCCAAAAGTACACCATCACAAGAGTGCTTGGTCGAGAATCTGAATAGATTCGAAAAATTGTAGTGTATAATAATCGGTATTATAAATTTTTTTAGTTATTGCTCCGAAAGAGATTTGTTTCAATATAAAATTTCATCAGCACTGAGTACGAGCTTAAACTTAATCTCAAACATTTTGTTTTATTTACAATTTACTGAATTATTTACAAGTTGTAATTTACATCTTTTTCGATTTGGTAATCTTCTTAGCTGTGGTGGTTGATTGTATTGAATTTTTCAAAGATCTTTTCACCGAAATTTGTTTACCATTTAAATTAGCATGATGATAATCAATATTATTACGATGTCTAGTTCCACTCATAATATTTGAAGTATCAATATCAAATAATGATAATTTTAGATAAATCAATTGGTTTAGATCTTGTCCTTTCTGTTTTTATTGGAATTCTATCTTTGGATGATGAAGAATTTGATGAAGTATTTCTAGCTGACATTTTGCTCTTAGTTTTTGTTATTTAGTTATTTTGTTTTGTTGTGTAAATTTCATCATCGATACCAGTTATCTATTTCCATGATGATTCCACTAATTTTATGATTCGGATTTTTGGATTTTCCACTCATCACAAGAATTTGAATTAATAAAGAAATTTTCATCTGGATATTGTTGTTTCTCCTCTTTGCGCACTCAGAGGTAATTAGATTTTGGTCAATAGAGGTGCATTCATCGTGATATGGCATTCTTAAAATATACAATTAAGGTTTCAATTGGATACAACCAACAGTGTGCACAGGTCATTAGAATTGTAACAATTAAAAAAAATGGGAAACTTCTTTTCGTCGAATAATCTTTCGCGAGTGAAAGAACTTCCAGATGAAATTTTATTTACAGAAATTTTATCCTATTTGCCTTTGAGAGATTTACCGAATCTTTTGGTTATTTCTAAAGATTTCAATCGGAAAGTGTTGTCATCACACAGTTTATTATATCAGTTTAGTTTGTATACAAATCCATTCATTTCACTTTCGAATAAAACTGATTTAAAAGATAGAAAAATGACCTATTCCGAAATGAAGAAGGAAATAATTGAATATGATTCAATGATTCATAGAATTAAATATTCAAAAACCGTAGAATAATTTTTTGAATATTTAAATTGTAAATAATTAAGAATATTAACTTAAATGTGTTACTGATAAGAGTTTATGTACCACATTTAATACTAATTAGTTCTTTATTCAAATTACTTTATTCGAAACAAGGCTATTCCAGTAAATTCCATGTACGATTCGCCTAAACGTATGTTAAAAATCTACCAATTCTTTTGAAAGATGTGATGGTTTCATTTGACTTTTGTTGACATTTCGAATAAAAAGCAATTATCTCTAAAATTATTCATCATTAATTCAATTTTCATGTGCACAAACCTGAACATTTAATCTAATCTCACCATTTAATAAAATTTTGATGGCCACGAAAAGTCTTTCGCTCAAAAAAGGAAACCTTCAAAAAAGGAAACTGGTTAAATAATTTCCAAAAAAGAATCTGAGCTCGTTTCATTTGTGATGTTCGTAGACTTTAAGGGTCTCTTTCAAGAAGAATCACAACAAGAAAATGGGTCAAAACATTCATGCTCCACGTGTTTTCATTTCCTCTAACGAAAAGCAAGGAGACGAATATGTAATTAGTGGAAACCTTTCGAATAACAGTTCAACACCAACTAATCTCCACAGTCATAATGTATTTGATGATGCACATTCTAATGGATTATCTCCACCTCATCCTTCTGGTCAAGCTCCTTTAATTATTGTTGGAGGTTCTTCAAGTGGCAGTAGTAGTGGAGGTGATGAAATAGTTTCGTCTCCTTTCCATTCACCTCGTTCTCCAAAATTTGTTAGAAATCATGACGATGTAATATTTGACAATCTTTCTGATTCTTCCTATTCTACTTCTCCACAAAATTCACCGAAACTAACCTCAAGAACCAAGAGAATGAGCTCTGGTCCAAACTACTCACCAAAACTTGAAAATTTTAGAAAGACTCAACAGCAACAAACTAAACAACCAACTGTTTGGTTTTCTTCTGTTTCTAATGAATCTGATTGGATGGACCATTCGAATAGATTTGCTCATACCAAAAAGCAAAAAATGGTTCTCATGTTAAGTTATGGAGTAAATACTCATTCTGAAGATTTATTTCAATATTGGTTTCAGAGATTTTTACCAAAAAGTGAAGAAACACAAACCAAAAGCAAGATTATGCAATTGTGTGCTTTATATTTGAGAAGATTGTGTTTTGCATATGTAAATAGAAGTTGTTCATCTCAATTAATTCAAGAATGTTCTACATCAACTTGTTCTAATGAAGGTGTTGATCAGATGGTGGACTATTCGAAAACATTGAAAAGGTTTGATTCATGGTCATTATCACCACTCACTAGAGAAGAAACATTTTCACATGATGATTTCATCAATGAACTCATTGACATGTTAGTTAACAATGATGAATCATTTATTTTACAATCACTTGGTCATTGGAATGCAAATATTCTCACAAATATGGAATTGTTATGGAAGAGTGAGGCTATTCAACGTGCAGCCTCTAAATTAGTTGAACAGCAGGTTTACATGGATGAGAAAGTTTATGCAGAGTACTTTTTAAATTCCATTCCTCACTTATTAGATTCTAGTTACAATTTAACAGTTTCAGATTTATCGAATGCACAGAGACGTAAATTCAAAATTAATGAAATTAAGATTGTCGATCAGGGAAATTATGATTGTCTCTATTCAGTATTGGATATTTCAAGTATGGGAGGAGAAAAGACGAAGTGGTTGAGATCATTCAATAACGTTGATGGATTTTTAATGATTTTTTCACTAGATGAGATAGCTCAAGACAAATCAGTCCTTCAGAAATCTTTGCATTCCTTCAGAGAAATGACTAGTTACTTCTTTGGAAATAATCAGCAACAAAATGGATGTAAAACTCAAATCTATGTATGCTTTTCCAATGTTGCTGAATTCTGCAAATTGGTCAAATCAGAAGAATTACCACTTCAACATTCACTCAAAGGAGATGTCAAGAATCCTTCCATAGTTTTCAAATATATAGTTTCCCAATTCATGGCCAGTAATGGCAGTTGTTCCAATAATTTAACAGAGAGAAATCCAACAAGTTCTCAAAACATTTCCTTCTATGCCATTGATAGTTTCTCAGACTATTATTCAATGTACGAATTTACGAGTTATTTACTTGAGGGAAGAAATTATTTCAGTGAACTGATAACAGGTGCTAAGGAGAAGAGAGAAGTATCGAGGAGAGGTGAATTGTTTTCCATGTGCAAATTGAGTCATGATGATAAATTGAAAAGGAAATTGATAGATATTTCATTTAACTTTGAGTAAAATATTTCAAAAATTGGATTTGATTTTAAAATTTTGAAATATTTCATTCAATTATAGAAATTATATTATTGAATTGATTTAAATAATAGAATAATAATATTAAATTGCTTTTTACAAAGGCCTTAATTTTACTTCTCTCCAATAAATTAATCAGCCTTCTAAAAAGCCTTCTTTGAGTTCCAAAAAAGTACTCTATGAAATTTCCATAACATCTAACTCTCCATCACGATCATATCGATTATCATCTTTTATTCATCACAATTCTTTCATTCATAACCAAATTGCAATATTACTAGATAATATTATCTTTTGTACAAACAACACATTTATGCTTGTAGTATTTAATGCCATAACGAGTGATCAATAAAGGGGTCCAAAAAAGAAACTTTTTTAATAAGAGACCACTCACAAAAAAATGAAGACCTTCCTCTCACGTGTTGCCTCTCAATCAAAGAAAGGTACGTAATTTATTCGGCTCTTTATGTTGTTAATTATTGTTCTTCTTCTTCTGTTGTTGACTAATTTAAATTGTGCAATGTTGGCGCGGATATTGATATTTTGTATTGAAATTTTACTTTGATACAAATAATAATAACAATTACATTATCACTTGTACCAATAATAATAACAATAACACTAATAACAAATAATGCTGCTGCCTAACTTCATCATGATGTTTCTTTCTACATCTAATACAATCACGAAAATATTTAAAAATGTTCTTTAATATTCAACTAAAATGATCTGTGAAATTGATTGGATTTTCTTCATCTTGGTAAATAGTTAATTCTATTAACATCAAGAATACCACACAACAAAGATGCCTCAACATTCACGAATATCAAGCTAAGGAACTCTTCAAACAATTCGATGTTCCTCACCAAAGAGGTATTACCATTGATAACTTGGAAGCCATTCCAGCTACTCTTGCTCAATTGAAGACTGAAACTGGTACCAAGAACTTTATTGTCAAGTCTCAAATTTTGGCTGGTGGTAGAGGTAAAGGATCATTCATTGAAAATGGATTCCAAGGAGGTGTTAAATTCACAAAGAACGAACAAGTTGCTGCTGATGTTGCTAGCAAAATGCTCGGTAATACTCTCGTAACTAAACAAACTGGTGAAAAGGGTATCAAGGTCGACAAGCTCTTCTTTGCTGAATGCTTGGACTTTAACAGAGAATTCTACTTTGCCATCCTCTTGGACAGAGCTGCTCAATGCCCAGTTTTCGTCGGAAGTTATGAAGGTGGTATGGATATTGAACAAGTTGCTGAAGAAAAGCCAGAAGCTATCAAGACTTTGCTCATCAGAGATCTCGAAAATGGTCCAACTCTTGCTGATGCCACTGAATATGCTAAGGAACTCCAATTCAAGAAGCCAGAACAAGCTGCTCAAATCATGAAGAAGTTGTACACCATGTTCCGTAAGACTGATGCTGCTCAATTGGAAATCAATCCACTCGTTGAACTTGATAACACTGCTGATCTCTCATGTGTTGACTGTAAATTGAACATTGATGATAATGCTGCTTTCAGACAAGCTAACATCTTTGCTATGCGTGATTGGGCTGCTGAAGATCCAAGAGAAGTTGAAGCTGCCAAATGTGAATTGAACTATATCGGATTGGATGGTAACATTGGTTGTTTGGTCAATGGTGCTGGTTTGGCTATGGCCACTATGGACATTATTCAATTGCACGGTGGTGCTCCAGCTAACTTTTTGGATGTTGGTGGTGGTGCCACTACTAACCAAGTTAAGCAAGCTTTCACTATCATTTTGAAGGATGAAAGTGTCAAGTGTGTTTTGGTCAACATTTTCGGTGGTATCATGAGATGTGATGTTATTGCTGAAGGTATTGTTCAAGCTGCTCGTGAATTGGGTGTCCGTATTCCAATCGTTGTTCGTTTGGCTGGTACTAATGTTGATAAGGGTCTCCAAATCTTGGAAGAAGCTGCCAAGACTGGTACTCTTAAGGTTATTGCTGCTAAGGATCTCGATGATGCTGCCATCAAGTCAGTTGCTCAATTGAAATAAATAATTTCTACTAATTTGCTAATTTAAATCACCTTAGATTAATTAGAAAATGCAAACAGTTCACATTTGTTCAACATCAAACAATATTAAAAAATGTCACAACAAGCAAACAAAGGAAAAGTTGCTCTCGTTATTGTTGGGTAGGTTTAAATTGACATTATTCATCATAACCTCCATCAACATTAAATTATCAAACGTGATCATCTGTTATTATTATTATTATCAGATCTGTGGGTTGCATCTCGGCCGTTTCCTTTTTATTCTCCTTATCAATGGCTATCTGGGGTTGTATGTAGAATTGTATAAAGATAATAATAATAATAATATATTCAATATATATTTAATCTTGATCATGATCAATATTAATTTCTTCAGTTACCGTTCATAATGATATCAAATTAGATAAGAATAGTACAGGTTGCACATCTGAAACTATATCCGATTTAATGTTAGCCTATTGTATATTACTTGTTATTACAGCTTGTGGAAGTATTTGTAATTTATTAACTTCAATTTTAGATCAATGTTGTTGTGGTAATGGTGATAACACCAATGGAGATGAACAAAGTAAGAAACCGAAACCATTTAATTCTCTATCACAATGTTGTTTTGCAATACTTGGACTTGCTGTTTGGGGTGTTTTAATTGCCTTGACTGTTTACTTGTAAGTTTTCAGAACAAGTTGATGAAGAATTTAAATTGTTTAACATTAATTTATTGAAATATTCAAGATATAAGGATTCTTGTAGAGAAATGAGAAAGGAAATGTATTCCTTAATGAATCCATTCATTATTACTCAATATGTTGCATTCCCATTGTTCTGTGTATGTGCAACTTGTTTGGCAATTTGTGTTCAATGTTGTGCAGTATTTGCTGTTGCTGCATTTGATGAAAGATATAGCAGAGTTTAAACATTTCAATGTAGCTTGAAAAAACTCCTGATTATTTATTTATCTATGGAATCTTATAAAGATTTCTTTTCCAAATCAACTCCACAGTAATATTTACAATAATCGTAGAGGATCTTGGCAAGATAATTGGAGGAGAATGATGGCATTGGATTTCCCTTCTCTTTGGCTTCTTTTACAGCTTTGAGAATGCCATTATAATTGTCCATACAGAGCTTTTTGGATGAAATTGGATTGGTAAAGACGAATTTCTTATTGAGGAAACCACCAAGGTTACAAGTTCTAGCTTCAACATAACGAGTTCTGTACTTGTCAACCATGTTGTAAATTCTGGAACCAACAAATGGACACTTGATCAAATCCTTGATTTCTTCATTCTTGACGAAATCACTTGATTTGAATAGGAAGGCGTTTTCAATAAGTTTCTCACCATGGAAATGAGATTTGCTTGAAAATACAAATTGAACTCCTCTCAATGAGAATAGCGGACCAAAATCAAACTTGGAAGTCATAATTACAGCTGGATACTTTTGAATGGAGCTTGCAGCATTAATTGGAGTATAGTAATGCCATTGGACATTGTGGAAACAATATTCAAGATGACTATCAAAGTGTGTAGATTTCACAACGTCATTAATTGGATGATCAAAATAACCAACAATCTTGGAATTTCTCAATTCTAAATTATCTCTGGAGTGATCTTCATCTGAATTCCATTGCATTACATTTGGCAATTTGGAATAGGTTAAATACCAATCACCACCATGTTCCCTACACATCCAATTTGAAAAGTTCCAATCACTGTCAATAACATGCTTGATATTCAAATCTTCATTATTGAACTTGAATTCTCTGTTGGCCTTCTCATTCTTCTCCTTCTTCTTTCTATAGATTTCAACAACATATTTTGGAAGATTTCCATCAACCAAACCATTCTCAAACCACTTCCTGACCTTCTTGTTTTGTTTAAATTCAAAGATTGCAAACCAATCACCCAATTCTAATAGGAACATGTTACAAATGAGTTTAATTTCATCAAGCAGACCAACAGTGAATCTATTCTCCTCAGAGATGGTTCCTCCAGTGCTATGAACCAACTCTTCCTTAGAGAGAAGTGCATGTTTTGGATCTTTACAATTCACACTTTGAGCTTGTAAGAATTCTCTCAAGTACACGTGTCTGAATAGTGGAGTATGATCCAATTGACTTGGTAGATACTTTAAATAGAACCATACCTTATCTGGTGATTCACTTTTAAGCTTTTCAATTTCAACAGATTCGTATGGCATCTTTAAAGCAATCAAAACTTTACAAAACAAATCCAATCGACTGAAAACAGCTTCACTCGATTTGAAAACCTTTGATGGAACTTTCTCATTAATTGGATCAAAGAAATGTTCCAAAAACATCAACTTGATCTCAAATTCATTTGCCATCTTTGCTTGATCTTCACAATAATCAAGGAATTTGTGTTTCAAATTTTCAATAATTTCATCACTGTTAGTTTTTGGAACTGGTTGATCTTGATAGTAAAAGTTTTGATGATAATATGGTACAGAACTGTTGTGAGTGGTATTTAGTGGATTGGCTTGACAGTTATTTGGTGAGATACTCAAGTTATTTGGATTAGGTTGAGCATTGTTTGGATCTTGTAAACTGGAGAATGAATCAGACGAATCTGAATGGCCAGATTCAGAAGAATCGTATAGATTCGAACCAACAATACTTGTTGGTGTGGTACATTCAGCTGAATTTAAACTACCAGAACTGTTTCCATACATATTTATGAAATACTCCTTATCAGTGGAGCCAATTGATGAAGTACTATTGTTGACAGGACTTCCAGGTGAATTTCCAGTACCATGATTAGTGACATTTAGAAATAAATTGCTAGAGGAAGTATCTTTTGATTTGGAACTACCTGATGAGCTAGTAGAAACTGCACATGAACTTAAATTAGTTGAGTTATTCAAAAGATTTGCATATACCACACGTGGGTTGAGTAGAATGGTGACTGGAAGGATGAGTGGTTGTTTGTTTGGAGTTAGTTGAGTAGTTTCGTTTTTGGTGGATTTTCTGTTGTTGGCCATTGTTTGTTGTTTTTTTTGTGATATTTTGTTTTGTAGTGAGGTGGTTTAGTTTCGAATAATGAATAAGTTGGATAATCTGCCATAGTATCATTTGAGCTTTATTCGAAACAATTAAATATTGTTTATTAAAGAGTTTATTTTCTAAATTGTAAAGTAATAATACTAAAATAGTAAAAGTTACGGTAACGGATTTGAAAAAATATTTCTTTATTCGAAACCAAAAAACAATCAAATTCCAAAAATTCTACTTTTAGGAAGGCAGTTAATGAAATTGGAAGAAACAGCCGTTGTTTCTAAAAAGTGTAATATGGTTGTATTATTCTTGGCTTCATACAAAATGAAAGTAATCTTCATTTCGAATATTATCTCGTGAAATATGAAATGGGTTAATGATCGAGCACTTGTGCTATCCTAACACCTTTTCGAATACAATGAAACTAAATTGGGATTTGTGAGGATTATATAGACCCCCTCAATTTCTAGTTCATCACCATGTTAAATTATATCACATTGTTGTATTAAGGAAACAATCTTCAGCAACACTTATAAAATGGTTTTCTGCAAAAATCATAAATTACAACTGATTCCAATAAATTACCCAACATTTCAGACTTAATTCTTTCCTTCTTGTTATATCTTAGTACTCCACGTAAAATTTGTTGTAGTGGCTTTATATCACAAGTATTTTCGTATACTTTGACGCCCTCAATTCTTTTTTCAATATCACCTTCGACACATCCATCTAAAATATGTAAACAAAACATTCCAAATGAGTATAAATCCGATTCTTGAGAGTAATCAATACCTTCTATCATCTCTGGAGGGATATATGAATCCATTGTACCAGCAACTGTCTGAATTTCGCTGCCATCACCCAAGTTACTCAATGACATGAAGGCTAATTTCCAAATACCGTTGTCATTGATAATATTTGAAAAATCCAAACACGTGTAAACCAAGTTGTGACGATGTAGGAAACAAAATGTCTGTCCTACTCTTTTAATTAATGATATTCTATCATTTGGGATCATTTTGGACAAGTAGTAATTGCTTAATGAGTCTCCATTTGGTGTCTCAATAATAAAATCGCCAGATTCACGAATTATTTTACATTGAATTGGTACGTATAAATCATTTCCTAAGTTTGTTCTTCATTTTACATTAATGAGATAATTCATAACAAAACTTACAACTGAAAGTATAAAGATTCAAACAAATAATCATCTGGAAAACTAATAAATATTGGAGAGGTATTTCTTTCAACGTATCTTTCATGTAAAATCAAATATGAAACCACATAAAGTCGTTTGAGATCTATTAAATCAAGGTCAGGTAGTAAGTGAGTTGCTAGTGGAATAGTATCAGGGCTCAACAAGGAAATTATTTGGTTGCAATTACAACCAATGACCAACTCTAATGCATAGTGATAACATGGTGCTATCGATTTGTCATTATCATCTAATAAAAATAGAACACTTACTGGAATAATATGCATGGGTTTTGATGATTGTTGAAATAAAATCCACGTCCCTGATTTCGTAACCACTCATCAACTCAGAGTTTCTAGAAATCTTACATACTACTTCAATATTTCCAATTACGACTTCTCCAAATTTTAAATTGACTTCATCTTCATTTATATTTTCCAAAAAGTCTTCACAAAATTCCCACACTATTTCGACATATTTCTCAATATCAGAAGCATGGGATAGTTCTTTACAACTAAAAACTGTTGCTACAATATTATTATTTCCTTGAATCAATAAAAGTTCGTGGATGTTTTGAAGATTTCCTTTCACTAACAGGATCATCTTGACATTATGATTTGCTTCAATTTGTTTAGGAGAAAATGACACTATCTGAAACAATTTTGACTTCATTTCCTGAATAATAATATCCCAGTTATCTGGTCGGTGTTCTTCTTCTCTTGCAGTGCATCTATGACATAAGTTGCTAAATTCTTGATCAATACCACAATATTCTAACAATTTTCCAAATGAATAAATATCGCACTTATAAGTATATAAACCTCCTTCTGCTACTTGTGGAGATCTGAAAAAGGTTGTACCTCCAGATGAATTGTCTTCTCCAAGACATATTTTACCGAATCCAAAATCTACAAGTGTAACTACATTCGATGATATCATAATATTTTTTGCTGAGATGTCTCGATGAACAATATTAAAAGCGTGAACCTTTTTAAGAGCATCAGCTATTTGAATGAGTATTTTGATTTTCTGAAAACGGCTTGGGTTTGTTTGATTCCATTCTGCCAAGTTTTGGTCTAATTCGTCTTGAATGATATAGATTGTGTTGTTTTCGTCTCGTAATATTGTTTCCACTTGGGCAAGCTCTTTAAGTTTATACTTAATATTGAGAAATCTTTACATGTTGGTGATTACAAAAGAATTAAAATACTTACATTAGTATAAAAACTTCTCTGTAAAACGGATAATCTTGCTTAGCCCTGGGTATTACCTTTACAACCTTATTTTGGTTGTTCCAAAATATTCTATAAACGGTGCCATAAGCTCCCGATCCAATCGGGTTTGTTAGCTCGGGTAATTTATCTTTGTAAAATACCTTATTAGCAAAGAAATAGGTTTCAACATAATTTTTCATCAATTCATCTAAGTCTGAAATGTTGAATGGTATTTCATTATTGCCAATATCTGTGGCACCAGAGGCTTTCAGAATATTGAAAGCTACCATTCTCTCTTGATATTCTCGATCAATAATAGACTCTGCCAACGTTTTCATCTTGCTCAACATGATATCCGGAAATAATCTCACTACAGAGTCGATTTGATGATCAATATCATCTTTTCCTACTTTCTTTTTCCTCTCTCCATTCCCGAAATGAGGCTGTTTAAGCTGGAAAAGGAGGCTGAAAAATCCTCCAATATTTCTTATTTTAGAAGAAATAGTTGATTCCCAAAATCCAAAATTAGTCAATTTGGATCTTTCGATAATATCATTCTTTTGATCTACTGGATTAGGGAGTTCATTTTTGGGATTTGCAAAATCATAATGCAAGAAATCTCCAAGCTTAGTAAGGAAAAGCAATTGAATAGATTGAATATTAACTAATCTCAGAAGTAAACAATTCACTACTCTTGAAACTACTCTTTCATTGTATTCTCCCACATCCAATATATCTTCAAAGTAAAGTTTGTCTTTGATATCAGAAGAAATTATATGACTATTCGCAATCTTTTTCTTAAACTTTTCACTATTAACAACCATAAACTTTTCAATTTGTTGGAAAAGCTTATTCTTGGAAATATTGATATCCTCAATTGATTTCTCTTCTATGATTGTTGTTATAATATTGTTCAAGACCTCCAATATTCTAGTGGAGTAATATTGTGGGAAATCTTGTAATTTTTGAAGGACTAATAGAAGAAGGTGTTCTTGAAATTCGAAAAATTCGCAATCTGGTATTTGGTTCCTTTTCATTTTGGATTCTAGAGCATTCTTTGCTGATATTCTAAATGAAGGAATATCTCCAAAATACTCTATTACTTGTGTTTGATGGTATTTTTTATACCTTTCAACGTTACTTTTGTCTTGTTCTTTGTCTACCATATTGTAAAGAATAATGTTAGGTTCAATGTTTTTTTCTTTAAGAATGGACAATATATTCTAAGAAAATTAATGAAATCTGTTGGAGAATACTTACTCGATCTGGATATTGAATGTTTGTAAAATCAACAACACAAATGACGACATCTGAGTTTTCAACAAATTCCAAAGTGTTTGAATCTATTGCCTCACAATTCTTTTGATTTATGCCAGCAGTATCACATAGATTAATATCAAGTTGTAATAATTCATATCCTGGAAGCTGAATGCTGAATATCTTTTGTTCAAATTCGTCATTCAAATCCTCACTGAAATCTGAATCGAAATTAGCATCACTAGAAAAGCTTTGTTCGTCTAGCTCAGTAACTCGTTCAAGTTGTTGGGATAGACGATAATACTCCACCTTGTTACCATTCTCACAAATAATAACTCCACTAGTTGATGGTAAAACATCAGAGTGTAGAACTAGTCCTCCAAGAATACTGTTGATAACAGTTGATTTACCTACTGATGAGCCTCCCACAAGTGTAATTTTGAAAGTGGAGTCCAACGGTTTTTTAAATGTCAATAAATGTTGAATGACATTATTAAAATTATACAACTGATTCGTAATTTCGATCAAGCTTTCTTTAGAGGTTCTCCACTGCGCCATCTCTCCTCTAATTAACTCATAATGAACGCTCAATTTGTCCCAAAACTTAGTGACAATAATCTCTCTTAACTTGATATCGGATGCAATGTTCAAAGCCTCTTTGTGTCTTCCTTGCAATGATAAACATACAGCATATAAAGGTTCTAAAATTGATTCATTCCCATTATTAGACATAGACTTAATAGTATTAAGCGCATCTATTCAAGTGTAAAATTAGTATCTCAAAAACAACCTACTTTTGCTCCATTCAATTTCATCTGTTAGAAAACCAGGATCCAAGTCTATAAAAGATGCAAGATAACGCTTAATGTTACTGGTGTCAATTGTATTCACTTGTTCTGAGGGATTCAACTTCAAAAAGTCCAAACATCTAGAACAATAAAATCCAGAGCTTGAGCCAACAACGTGACTGCCCAGTAAATCACAACATTTACACCAACGGCAACAAGGCGTTAAACGTTCATGGCATAGGCTTACTGCAAAGTTAATAATGTCAAGTGTTGATACCATTTTTTTGATTTGTTTAATTGAGTGCTATTGGCAATTAGTGATAACCTTGCTTGTTATGAAAGCTTGAAATCACGTTTGGATATTTATGGCAAGCAGGGTAGAATTTACAAAATAACCAAACGTGATCACTCTACAGTAATTTTGAAAATAAATTGTAGATGATCACTCTACGGTTGGTATTAAATATTAATATTGAATAATGCACTTTAAATTGAAAGTCGTAAAATGGAATCCTTTAGACAATTTAATTATCGGAATGCAATGGAATTTTAAAAATTCACAACATTTTTTAAAAAGCACTCGGCAAAACAACGCGTCTGCATTTCCATTTATTTTTTTATCAAATTTCAACACCGCTTAATGTTTTGAAGCTTCATAACATTTTCACCACCTCACCTCAGGCTTTACAAGACATTATTAAATATTAATAATTTGTACTGTTGGTTTTGATAAGCGATACAATTAATTGGCTAATATTTTTCTTTAAAGGCCACCATTCTAACATGTAACATCCCTCCGGAGTCTTTTAGCTACTATATTTTATAAAGATTTGGATAGTGTTACCAGAAACGAACAGTATCTCTCATGGCAATGAATCCAAACTAATCTTGGACAGTGCCTTGAACAAAGCCCCAACAATTACCACAAAAAAATGTTTCTATCATTCAACAAGCCCTCTGCACTTTCGTCTACTTTCGAATCAAACAATGCCAGCTCTATTGTTTTCACAATGACTGACTTTGATGATTTAATTTACTCGGCAATTGATCAATCCTTCTCCTTCTTCTTTATGGCAACTTTTATTTTACTAATTTTACTAATTGTTGGATTTTCCATAAAAAGCGATTGGAAAACATTAAAAAAAAGTCAAAAAAATATAATTTTAATGATTTTGACATTGTTGACAACTCAAATGATTGGACTGTCAGGGAGAACAAGTTATAATTTTATTGACATTTCAATTTTGACAAGATATGAAAATTATTTAACTGAGAATGGATATACAGAGAATGATCAACTGTATATTGATGTAATTGTGAATGGAAATGACACTTATTTGACAACTGACATGGTGGGAATACCTTATGCAGATGTAGTTGGATTATTTCTCTCCAAGTCAATTGAGGCATTTTTCATTTTATTTGGATTAGTGATAATTAACATGGTTTTACATTACATTTCACATTTATTCTTTAATTTAATCAAATATTCACAAGGAGTTTTGAAATCGAATAGAACTAGAGTTATTCGAATGATTTTTGACACTGTCATGTTTATTACTTATTTCTTTTACTTTTTATTATTGACTGCCATATTTATATTATTACTCATTGAGAATTTGAAGATAATTCATAACATCCAGTTAATTTTCTTTATCATTTCATTTGTTTTATTTGTTTTCCAATTGCTTTCTCAAACAATATTTTCATTGGTAAGTAATTTATTCCTACTTTCGTATAAAAATTATTGAAATAGATTGTAGCCATGATAGTTCTTTCAATTATTAATCAATCAAGAAAGAAATTCAAAGATCAAACAAATTATTCATGGAAACAACCAATTGTGAAAATTGTAATTTTACAAGCAATTATGATATTTTCATGTTTTATTCAAATTATTGCGATTGGATTTGGAGTTGTCATTTCTGCTTGGAATAATTCAGCATTGATTTATGACTTTTTAAATAATTTGGGAGTTTTGATATTTTCTATATTGGTATTGTGTTTGTATCATCCTTCGTTTGACTTTTTTAAGAATGAGAATGTTCGAATGAGGCTTAATTGTCAAAGTTTAGAATAAAATGAGAGATTTCCTTAATGTAAATGGAATGTTCCACCTCCATATGCATAATTCATTCTCTCACGCAACAGAATATCAAATTCCTCTTGACTATTGATGTGTGAAAAGTCAGCAATCAATCCATGATATTTAAGAGCTGCCATTCGATACTCTTCATCATGATTCAAATCAATAGCCAAATAAAACGCAGGGGATAATTTCAATGCCTTCATAACAAACTCTCTATTTTCTATCAGATTCTTTGGAATTTGTTGATAGGAGAATTTGTATTGATTCACTTTCATGGACGAAAGCAAAATTTCTTCATTGTCTGTAAGAAAGTTTGGAACTTGAGTGAAAACTACCTTTCTTTGCAATATCAAGTCAGCGATCTTCTGTTTGAAATCCAAATCTGAAACAAGTGATTCTGCTAGACTAATATTTGTGAAATTACCGAGGTCTATAACTTTCAAAACGAAATCCTTATCATTCTTGAAGAATGGAAAATATTCAATGCAATTCTGATTTACCATAACACATTCCATAGCAAACTGACTGTCTTTTAACAAATCTTCCTTTGCAAATCTCATTAAAGAAGCATCATTTCGAATAACTTCCAAAATTCCCTTTCTATCATTTTGTTTGAACAACAATTCGAAATCTTTTCGTTTGTTTGGTTTTTTCACTTCCTCTTCTTCAATAAACTCATCATTCTCTTCATAATTACCCACCATAAACATGTCATTTGAATCGTCTTCCAATTGTAAACTTTCTGATTTTTCATTTTCTTTAAAATTCTCAAAACTTTCATCCTTAATTAGTTCAGCAGGAATGTAAGGAAGAATTTTACAATCATGATTGAGTGCTTTCAATATAAATTGCTTATTATTTCTCAATTCTGATTGTTCAAGTAAGCTTGGATCATGTTGCAAACAGTTCAATAAGATTTCTTCATCATTGTTTCTAATACTTTCAGATAGATATCTGAAAGCTAAATAATTAATTTTCACTAATTGAAGGCAAAAATCTCTATCTTGCAATAAATCTATACCTTTAACATGATCCAGGAGGGTTATGTTGACTGGAGCAATTGCCAAAATTATTTCTCTATCTTTCTTCAATTCGTCTTTCATATTTGAATTCGAATAGACATTCACATTTCTTTTAATTGCTTCTAAAACCACATGTTTATCCTTAAAAAGATAAGAAAGTGAAGTGTTGTAATGCTGAACTAGATATTCTACAGCTATTTCAGGATATCTTTCGAATACAGATTCTTCCAAAGTTATTGAATCTGATTTGACAGCTGCCATAATAATTTCAGGATCATTTTTCAAATCCTCACTAGCATACAGATAAGCCCACCCATCATTCTTCACAGCAGATAAAACAATTCTCTTGTCTGATTGACATTCCTCTGACAGAAACGCCAAATGTCTTCCTTGAAATTGAACGAGCATGTGAGCAATGTCAAGATCTGATTTAGAAGTTTCTGAGGATTGAAGGAGAGGATCGCAGAACCATTCCTTGAATGCCAGTTCGAATAATGATTTTCTGTTCAAAATAAATGGTAAATCTCTGACAAGATTCGAATATTTTGGACGAATTGATTTCATTGCTTGAATCACCAAATAATCATCAAATAAGAATTCAATAGGAAGAAAGTTGACTTGCAACAGTGAATTTGAAACTCTTCTCTCACGTTGTTCTTTAATATATTTCACTTTAGCTTCAATCCATTTCGAATAACCTTTTCCCAGTTGCGTAAACTTTTCTTTCAACTTTATCCGAAAGGAATTTTGATTATTTGATAGATAAAACGGTTCTTCCACCAGAATGAGAATGCACTGCTGCTCATGATCTTGTGACATTTTTTAAATATATTTAATAATAATATTGAAGGTTACATTAATAATATTATTCATAATTATTGATCCAA
This sequence comes from Naegleria gruberi, assembly GCF_000004985.1. Taxonomy (NCBI): domain Eukaryota; phylum Heterolobosea; class Eutetramitea; order Acrasida; family Naegleriidae; genus Naegleria; species Naegleria gruberi. The sequence goes on from NW_003163285.1 coordinate 71,311, forward strand.
ATTATCCTAAAATCATAATCTTTGATTAGTGACGAGATTAGTTGTTCCAGTTCGAAAGTCTAGACCAATCAAATAAATTTCAATTTCTAGTGTTGAGAAATTTTCAATTCAAAACCTTATTCGAAACATTAAGGAATAAAATTCGAACCAAACTCTTAAACTCTTGAGAATCATCTAAATCATTTTACTTTCCATAAATGAAAATGGAGAAATTAAACTATTAATAAAAAACAAAAGTTTTGAAAAAAAATGATTGACCACATTGACCATATCGTGCTCACCACCCACAACCTCAACCAATGCATTGATTTCTATACTCGTGTCTTGGGAATGCAATTAGAATCCTTTGGAAATAACAATGAACGTAAAGCTCTCAAATTTGGAAATCAAAAAATTAATATACACGAATATGGAAAGGAATTTGAACCAAAAGCTCATTTACCAGTTCCTGGTTCGATAGATATTTGTTTTATTGCTTCAATTCCATTGGAAAAAGTTAGAGAAAAGATTGAAAGTGAAAATTGGGAAATAATTGAGGGTCCAATTTTGAGAACTGGAGCAATTGGTAAAATTACATCAATTTATATAAGAGATCCAGATTTGAATTTGGTGGAAATTGCTACGTATAATCAATGAGTCAATATTGAGAAATTAGTTTTAAATTTCATTCAGTAAAAATGTCAAGTTGTCAATTTTTTTTGAAAGTATTTAAAAATATTGAATATTGACACATGTGAACGAAGGAAATATTACATAGTGGAACATTTTCATTACAATATTACCGTGAAAATTAACTACTCAATAGTTTAATAAATTTAAATACCAGTTTACAAATTGGCAAGTGGAAACTATCAAAAGTCAAAATTAAACATGTCAAAGATTTGCAATAAAAGGAGAGGATACAAATTAATTGATTAGTGTCAGGCTTTGGAACCCTTTTTTTCGGATAAGCTTTTCAAATTTGGACGATTCTTGTCTTTGGTCAGAATTAAAAAACGAAACTTTCGAATAAATTGAAACAAAGAGTAGACAAGGATTTCATATCTTTGTTTTATTCACAGAGTTGCTAGCCATCATCATTAGTAAAATCATCATTTTCATCATCATTAGCGAGTAATAATAAATTTAGATCTCGGGAGATAGCAGATTCGAAACCTTTCGAATAGAAAAGTCTATCACAATATTAGGAAAAATGTTCTCTTCATCCTCTTCGTCATCCTCCAACAATAGGCGTTTACCTCTGGCCATCCTATTCCACACACCACCTAATCCTCTCATCCAACAACAACTTCCTCCAACACTTTCTCCCAATGTTTCGTCTAATTCTTCCATTCGAATAAACTCACCTCTAACATCCAGCAGTCTATCAAGTACCACTACCAATATCATGAGCAATATTAGTAGTAGTACCAACAGTTCCATTCATACTTCAACTCCTTCATTTTCTTCATCATCTTCTTTTACTCCAAGTTTAAATTCGCTTAGTTTCTCCTCATCTAATCCGAATCCGTTGAAACCAAGAAGTAGAAGTAATAGTAATTCAAGTTCTGTTAGTAATGGTGGTTTACATGAGTTTGTTTCGTCTCCGACTGCAGAAGAAGTCGAAATTGAAAATGATGAAGAAAAACGAAAGAGGACGAAATCAATGGCAAGTTTGGCGAAACAATTAAAAAAGATTTCGAATCAGCCAGGTGAAACAATTAATCAACCAATTTCATCAGAAAGTTCTGTCATTGCAAATACGCCACAGAAAGTTGAGAAAGTAGAAGAAACTCCATCCGAAACTATTGTTGTTGGACTAAAGAGAAGAGTTAGTTCATTTCTATTTAGGAAATCTTTAAATCAAGAAACATTAAGTGCTAATGGAGGAAGTTTTCGTATTCCAGCTGCTTCATCACCTTCTAGAAAATCATTGAATGTAATTTCTAATACGAATCCAAACGAATCCAACACATATACATCATCTTCTCCTCAATTTGGCAAGGCCACAGTTTCTAACAACAATCAATCTAATCCTATTCAAAGAACTAATTCAAAAACTAGAAGTTTCTTCACATCTAAAAAGAAGAAACATCAATCAATGGAACATGAAGTTTCTTCTAATGTTTCTAATAAGAAAAATAGACATTCATCTTCCAGTAATGTAGCAGGAATGTGTGAATCACCAGATACTGGTTCATTATTTTCATTTGATATAGGAACAGTTGATGCCACAACAAATACTACTAGCAATGATAATGTCAGTAGTACTGATGCAGATTGCATTTCGAATTTTGGTGGAAATAATCAAAAAAGTTTAGTTTTGGAAGATTTGGAACATGCCACTCCAGAGGAAATGGGAAATATTGATAGTATGAGAGTGAAATTTTTACAATTCATTTCGAATGAATTTGTGAGAAATCCAAATACGAAAGGTCTTCCAGAAAATGACTTTCTCGTCAAGTTGTATTTTATGGATTTTATGTATGATGGTATTAGTTTGAAAATTTCTAGAAAATTGACAAATCTTTTATCAATTTTACATCAAATTGATTCGCTTTGTAAATTTTTATTAACCAAATTTGACAAACATTCCCAATTATGGAGAGAAATTATTGAAGATCAAGCAACAAGTTTAAAATATCCATATCTAGAATGTATTGTAACTGACACTATTGAAAATGATGTTCAAAGAATGAGCCAATCTTACTGGTTGACTCATCAAAGATTATGTAAATTTTTAAAAGAAACCTATGAAGTATATGTGAAGAATAATCATAAACCATTAGAACAACTAGACGAAAATCAATCTCATTCAACCAATTTGAAGAAACAAATTCAGTTATTGTGTGACATGTTCTTTATTGACTTGGAAGATCAATTTATGCTTTTCCAAGCAAAGAATTACAAGTACATTAAGAAATGGATTGGTGAGGGTGTGAAAAATAAGACAATTCCAAATCAAGTGATTGAAATTTATAAGAGAGATAGGGAGCATAATGAAAAGATGCAAAACGAATTCAAGATTCAAGCCGAAGACTTTACAACTAAGCATGTCATTGATAAGGATTGGAAATTTATGAAATATTTCTCTAATGAACTATCTCACCATTGGTTCCTTACTTATAGTCAGCTCGGAAAATTGGCTAATTGGAATAGTTTTGCAGATTTTTCATCAGACAATTTGAATTTGAGAATTTCCAAAATGATTGGATATATTGACCAACCAATTGAGCAAGTTGCAAAATCTTTCAATTATGACAATCATTTACAATATCAATTTAAGAATATGAAATGGTCGTCGTACAATACCATTGATGATTCTAATTCACTGCTCAAATATCCATCTGTTCTCATGTCAGGTGTCTATGAATCAGGTTCTATATTCTCATCTAGAAATATGCAATTAGTATTCTCATCAAAATCATCGTTTGTAGGCGAAGAATTAACCGAAATGCAAACAATATTCAAATCATGTGAAACTGTAAAGGAGAAATCTAAAAAGGACATTATCAAAATCAAAATGCCACTACTAGGAATCAGAATTTTACTGAAAATTGATGAAAATAGAACTAGAGTTACAGAGCTGAGATTTTCCAATTTGGGTGGTTTCTTAAATTCCAAAATTGTAATTTTTAACCCAATCAGTACAAAGAAATCTTGCTTGGAAACTTATAATTCGCTGCTGAGTGCCATTGCAGCTCATGAAGGAAAAGGCATGCCCTCCTCACAAGATAATAATCTAATGAGATTGTGGGTTGACTATTGTAATCATTACGCTGGTATTAATGTTGTTGAAAAGTATAAATCAATTCGATAGTTTTTTGTTGTAAATTGTAACTTATTCACTTATGGTTTATTCTCTTCAAATATTTGATTTAACATTTGATAAACTTGTTCAGTGTTAAATGCTGAAATTACAAAATGCTTTACAACTCTGTTGTGCACATCCATTTCCATGTACTTTTTCACAATGAACTCAACAATACTGTCAACATTTGATTCGTCGCCTCCAAATTCTGGAACGTACTGTGAAAACGAAACTCCCCTCTTTATCCTATCTTCTAAAACATCTTTCTTATTGAAAATCAAATAGAGTGGATGTTCAGACACAAGTTTAGAGTCATACCATTTCTCAAATGAAGATAATCCCTCAACAAATCGATTTGTAATATTGTCTTCATAACACAATTCGTCAAATTCACTTAATGAAATAACGTAGCCAACTACAAGTTTTTGTTGAGAAAATTCAAAAACTTGTGGAATATGCAACCATTTCTTACGCTCAGTACGTTGTCCTCCTATTTTGTTTTGTTATTAATTGAGTAAATCAGCTATTAAATACGTACCAGTGTCCATGATTGCTTTTTTAGGATTTTTGATATACTTGAAAGATGGTTGACCAGTTGTTTTAATGGCAGCATAAAAGAAATCATCAAAATTCATTTCAACATTATCTTTTAACAACCTTTCCACATTCTCTTTCTTTGAATAATATTTGATACTTTCTAAAAATGGTAATGTTGCTCTATTTTCAAATAAAGCTCTTTGTAATCCTGGATCTTGATGCATTTTCAACACAACTCTTTTCACATCATTCCAAACTCTATCAGGTGCTAATAGATTCTTGTGAGATTGTCCAATAGTTTCTATCATTTCCAAATAGGCCTCTGAATTTTCCCTTCTTTCGAATTCATCTTTATATTTATCAATTTCTTCAAAAACCAAATTTAATAATATTGAATAAACATTCAAAATTGACTTTTCATGAGTGTGAGGCAGTTGAATTCCACTTCTTTTCACTATTGAAGCTAATTATATTATGCAGACGAAACTAAATGGCAAATGTCAAAAGGAATTAACCTACTTTTTCCTGCACCACCTGTTCCTATCAATGCAAGAGCAGTATCTGTACCTTCCAATGGATCATATGGAGGTGGAACTGTATTCACTGTTCGAAAGTTAAATAATTTACCAAGTTTTTTCATTTTTTTTTCTTTCTAAAATTGTTCATAAAAGTTCTAGAGCGATCTTTGAAGACACATGTCGAGTCAGTGATGAAATTATCCTAAACCACTTTGAATAGTCGCCAAGAGTTCAATATTTTGTAAAGTAAAAAGTTATAATTATTTGTAATAAATTTTATGAATTTGCACTTTAAAAAAATATGTCATCATCAGCTGCATCTTTTCAATCCCTATCTCCAGAACTAATCTATAGAGTGATTGGCTTTTTAGATTCCTTCTCCGTCTTTCGAATGGAAAGACTAAACTCTAAATTCCACAAGGCACTCACTCGGAATAAACAAGTTGATCGTTTAATTTATGGAAAATTAATATTGAACGAATTGAAAATATTACCGACATGGTGGAAGCTTCAGTCATCATGTGAAAAAATGATTGATGAATTATATGAAAAGAATCAAGATTGGAAAAATTGGTTGACTGAGGAAAGTTTATTAGATTTACTATTGAATGGGAAGAATGATAGGTTTAGGATAGTTTTGAGGGATTTTTATGTGGTTCCATTTAGTCTAGTTCAGGAAAATGTGGAGGGGAGGTATAGTACCGATGTTAGTAGAGATTATTTTAGAGTTGGAGGTGTTGTGGAATTTACAAAATGGAAACCATGTGGATTGATTGAGAAATTGTTACAAAATTTCAAGATAACTGAGTATTTTCAAACAAAAATTCATAGCATGCTAATGTTTTTCTCTATTTGTGATTGGTTTGCTGAGAGGAATGAAATCACTACCATTAGATTGGTTTTGAATGACAATTCCATTTTGAGGAAATTACCTGGAGAGTTTTTCTTGTGTTTTGTAAAGGATCAAAAAATGGAAAATGTTCAGAATATTAATACTTTCAAAAGTAGCTCACCAATAATTGATTTCAAATTGTTTAGAGAGCATTGTACAAAGTATGAAACCTGTAGTATTGATACAATCTTTGAGAAAACTAAAAATCCTCCTTATGGTATGAAACCAAATGCAGCAACTGTAGTGGAATCACTCAAATCAGAGCTATACGAATTTGACTCTTACTCTATTGATTGGAGTGCGACTATTGCTGTTAGTACTCAAGATTGGTGCAGTTACTGGTCTAGTGGACGTGAGTGGTGGGGATGTTATGCCATGACTTCATTCAATTCAAAAGAGTGTGCATTTATTGTTGCAACAGCATCTTGTTCTGATTAATAACAATTATACAATCAACTTCATTCTTAGGAGCTCATCGCTCAATTATTCTTTTAAAGACCTTGCCAACAATGATCTGTGGCTAAAATCACGTGACAAATTAGGTCTTTGGCTTAGTCGTTAGGGTACACCATAGTTGATCTGACAGGTTGTAATGGTAATTCAACTTCTCCACATTCACAAGTAGCATCAACCAAGTTATCTTGTTTCTCAGAGGTTTCAATCAATGTATTCAAAATACGTTTAGCCATTTCTGATGGAATATCTAGTGAAACTAGGTCAGAAATTTCAAGAGTTAGCATTATATAACCGTTTAGTCTATCCTTCTTGAGCTGTTTAATGTATTTCTTGTCGAAACCTTTGTATTTAAGCCACTTATAGAGTGATTTGTAATTCCACTTGTAGACAGGTTTCTGTTCAATTTTCTTTAATTTTCTTTCCTTTCTTCTTTCAAAGTAACCTTTCTTTTCTTCTACTTTCATCTTTTCCCGTGGAGAGTTAGTTTCTGTTGCTCTGGACAGAGGTTGTTTACCTCTAAACAAGATAGAAGACAATGAATGTCTCTTACTTATTACATTAGTTGTAGGTTGTGGTTCTAAAGGTTGTTGTTGTGCTGATCAATCTTTCGCAGAGTGTCTTGTTCAATACTCTGATTTGACCTACTCTTTTTAGAGAGTGTATGTACAAAGTCCATTTGATGATGTTCTTCTTGATGATTAACACAGTCAGCCGAAGTCATCTTATTAATCTTCTTCTTATTACTAGTATTGTTAAGAATAATATTAAAACTTTTTTGTTTTTAAAATTAAATCTTCTTGTTCAGGTCTTCTACTACAACACAATAAGAAGGCTTGTTTGCCAATGATGATTTTCTTTTTAATGATGAATTAACCGATGATGAGAACGGAGGCTTTTTTGTTTTTCAATAATTCATATGGAATATCTGAACGCAAAGTTATCGAATCGTCCAGCTTTTCATCGCGCAATAAAAAACCGCTGCGCTATTATAGAGATTTTTTTGGATAAATACACCTCAATCAAACATGGCGCCAAAATAAAATGTACCATTTCTGTGGAGATGTCAAAGTCAGTATGATGTGTTCATTGAATTTGGTATTGTGAAGGTAAAATGGTTGTTTAAGGAATATAAAGAGAAATGCATGAAATTATTTTAAATTTCAATAATGATAAAAACCTTACTTTATTTCTTTGTATTGCTTGTCAAGTTTTGTTTTTTGAAATCTGACCTTCACACACAAAGACCTAATTCATTGGAGAATGAAATTGTAAAATGAGTTTTATCATTCAGTAATAAAATCCTCTAAAATTGTTAAATAGAAATCCAGAACATGAAAGCGGAGAAAGGTGAGTAAGCCAGTGTGAGAGAATTTAACCTGAACCAATTAATTCATGTCCTAAATGTATTATTATATTCCAGTGTATCTTCAAATCTCTGAATGTAACCTTACATTGGTAATTGCTATCTCTCTTGCCAATCAAAGAGTTGCCTTGATGGTCAATTTACTTTCATCCAATTTTCACAATTTCAAACATTTTGAAATGGAAAATATGAAATGGAATCAAAAGGAATTGCAATCAAAAAACCAAATTCAAAAAAATGCTTTCAAACAATGAGTATTATTTTCTTTTACCCGATGAGATGATCACCAACATTATAGATTATTTGGATCCATTCACGATCGTTTCCTGTTCCATGCTAATTTCCAAACAATTTTATCGAATTTCTCACCAAGAATTTCAATCCCTTGAAATTTCATCACACCACGACAGAGTAATCCACTATCAATTCATTCATAAATGTTCAAGTTTTAGGACACTCACTAGTTTAGATTTGAGAAATTGTAGCATTGAAGTGGAAGATTTTACAAAATGGGTAAAGAGTGGAAATTTGAAGGGATTGAAATGCTTAGTAGCTCCAAACGATGGACAATTGGTTTTAGAAATTGGTAACATTTACAATGAGTGTATGGAAGAATTGAAGAAGGGATCAGAAGTGGATTATACCCTTCCCAACTTGAAGAGTATTCAGGTGGAAAATGTTTGTCGATTGGATTTGATTAGTCCTGTGGAATATTCTGAACAAATGACAAAGACTCCTGTTGGGGAAATTAAAAGTAGCCGTGGTGAATTATTTGGAAAGAAAAAGGCTTTGAGCACATTAGTGGAGGGGGTTTGTTTGCCAATGGCATTTCCACAATTATTCACAGGATCCAGACGTCCTCCAAGACAGTACCTGTTTTTTGGACCTATGAATAGTGGAAAAACGATGATATTAGATGCATTGCATGAATCAATGCCTTCCAATTTAATTGAGCCATTCTCAATTAATTACTATGATAAGGAAAGAGCTATCCGAATACTGTTCTCAATTGCAAGGTTGTTTGGGAAATATGTATTTTCCATATTGACCTACCATCAAAACCTGTTCCAGGAGGTGGAAACAGAAGGGGAGTTCAATAGGAGAGCTCTAACAGAACTGGTCATACAATTAGATACAAGACCTGAAGAAAATTTAATTATAATTATGTCCTCGAATAGACCAACAACTATTAATACCATCATTAGAAGAAGGCTCTATCCACGAATTTACATCAAACTCTTAACAGGAGATGATCTCAACATGTTTGTGAAATATCAACTTGAGGGTAGATTTGGAAGTAATAGTTTTACCACAAGTCAAATTGATCAAATTACCAAACTTTGTGAAGGATATTCGCCCTTTGAGATTGAGCAAATGGTGAAATCGATCAGAAATGAAAATATCAAGGGGACAAAATTAATTGATTGTTTTAAAGAGATTATTGAGAAGGCACCACCCCTTAATACAGAGCAAGAAATAATGGAAATTGAAAGCTTTGCAGAAAATTTCGCCAGCGAATATTAGTAATCTTTGTTTGGAAGATGGTGATTCCACATACCTTATTGCACAAGAATTTGTGATCGGTTCATTATTTGCTCTGAAATGGATTTTTTAATGAGCTCTATCAATTTGTTACTTCTCTGTTATTAGATGGCTTCCTCAATTAACACATATTTCAATAAAGTTGAAGTTATTTATTAGTTAGTCTGTAGTTGAAACTTTTACTGTCTTAATTGGTGTTCTCTTTTCTGAATTCTTCCCATTCTCTCAAACTCTTATTCTACAATATTTCTTTTTCTCATCACTTTCATCATCAATTTCTTTATCATTGTCTTTTCTTTCTCAAGAAAGTTCCCTCTCTTAAAAGATCTTTATATTTGCAAAAGAAACAGATATCCAGTTATCCATATGATTTCTTTCTTTTTTTCTAGCAGCAAGCCCAATTCCGTCGAAGTCAATTGATGTATCAATTAGAATAGAGACTAGATTTTTGGTTTTGGTGGATTTTTCGGTAAGCAAAGTAAGTTGAGGCATTAAGAAAAATGGAGATACAGAAGGTTCACAGAATTGGTTGTTCATACCTTTTGGAATTTTGTCATAATATATTTCTCCTAAAGGTCTTACAACACCTTTTGGTTTGACCACACCATAAATATAAATATTAACATCACAATCACTAGAATCTAAATCAACCAAACACTCAATATTTGAGAATGCAACTGGATGTTTGAAATATATAATAATAGGTTCTAAATTTTCTTCCTTGTAAGCAAAATGATCAGTACCACTGTTACGATAAAAATCTAGAGGTCCAAAACCAGTAATATTAACATTATATTGGTTTTGATTATCCGCAAAAGGTCTCTTTTTTCGGTTGCTAACTATTAATTCACTTTGGATACTAACTATTTCATGTTCTTTGTTTTTGTTTCCAAACAACAGCAAACCTCTTGAAATGTTACTCTGAAACGAAGACCAGTTAGACACATAGCGTTCAGAAAATTTGTTCAAATTTTTGTCGGTATACCAAAGTTTTTCCTTCAACTCTTTAATTTCTTTCATCATCACATCGAACATGATGTTTAATTTCTCATCATTGTCTCTCTCTTGTTGCGATAGGTTAAACTCTACGTGTTGATCATCATCCGATGCATTGACTGCTAAATTGATACCTTCATTAGCAATTGAACATCTGATATTATTATTCATCATACATGTTTTATAATATTTGAAATGAATAATGGTTGTATTTTCCTCTTTGAATAAATATTTATGATAATTAAATGTACATGAAATAGTTATTATTTGTTCAGAGTATGAAAGAATGAATTCTATTGGTTTTCCGGTCCCATCATCACAAGTGAAATAGTAACTTGACTGATTCACCATTTTTTTTTAAAATAAGACGAAACAATATCAAAATTTTGAAATTCAAAATTTGCCGACACCAGGGATCGAACCAGGGACCTTAAGATCTTCAGTCTTACGCTCTCCCAACTGAGCTATGTCGGCTTCTTATTTTATCATACAAATTTTCATACAAGTGAATTATTCCCGAAATTTATCAATTGTTTATTCTGAATATTTTTGCTTTGAAAAATCTTTAGAGTGGAACCAAGGAATCATTACGCTCACCTGTTTCTGATATAGTGAAAAAAGTGGTTTGGTTTCAGACATTTTTCTCTCTACCCAGGGAACACTGATGAATTGAAATAAGCAAGTAACTAGAATTGGTCCCCAAATGAAATAAATAAATGACTGGTCAATTTGGGAATTTTGTAAAGAACAAGCAAAGAGGAAAATTGACCACCAAAATCCAACTTCTCCAAAATAATTTCCATGTCTAGTGTAGGCCCAAACACCCTCTACAAGTACTTGTCTATTATTTGTTCTGGTTGCCAAGTGTCTATGGAGAGTAACGTCAGCAGCATGTGAAATCCAAACACAAAATAGTGAAAATAAAGCACTGGAAATGAATGACAATAATTGAACGAATGTCATTGAGTGCTCTGCAATTTGGTTTGAATTGAAAAAGGTAGCGAAGAGAGGAATCATTGCAAAGAAAACAATAAGTGTTGGGAATAAATGAATTCCAAGGAATGAAATAATCCAATAAGGAATATTCCATCTAGAATTATTTTCAATCTTAATTCCAAACCATCCCAGATACGAAAGCGATTTAATTCTCAAAGCTCTATATCGCCAATCTTCTTGTCCCTTTGTTAATATATTTCCAGCACTATCATCATTATCTGGTCTTGTAAAAAAGTTCTTTGTCAATCTGTATGCCCAAACATTTAAACACATGAACATGATCAGAAATACCCAAGAAAATGATCCATTACTAAGTTGACTTGTATCTTGTCCTAAATAATTCATGTAAATTCTACTGATAAATCTATCGGAACAAAAGTAATCAATAAATAAAAGTAAAATTGCAAATGGTGGAAATATACTCCAATACGGATCATAAATACTACTATTATTGTAATAGATTGATCCTAAGAATGTTAATATTGTCAAAATGATATCAATGTAAAATATCAGCCAAAGCATTGGCTCTGATAAAAGTGCATGATGAGTGGAAATGAAATGCTCAACAATGAGATGAACCATTTTTTTATGCTGCTCATCCAAATCATGGTTGTTGCATTTCCACGGCTTTCGTGTTGGCATAATGATCGCACTTCCTCTTAGTGCGAAGGATTTGGTATTAAATGTTATTACAATTCATATGGAAGAAGGAAATAATGTATTATTATTTGAATATCATGATTGCATGTTGGTCTGAGGAGACAACAAATAGCTCACCAGTGAGATGATTAAGGGCAATACCTAAAATTTCTGTTGCACCATCCACCAATAAAGAATGTTTAAACAGCAACCCTTGTTTGTTAAATATTTGGACTGTTTGGTTTTGAGAACTAGACACTATCAAGTTTTCAGTTTCTTCATCAATAATTATTGAGCAGGGTAATTTAAACTCACCAAAGCTTTCGTCCTGTATCTCTCTAATTTTAGTAAAATTTTCTGTACTAACAACGGTAATAGAGTGTCGAGAATGGCTACCAAACATTAAATAATCCCTCCCAATACAAATTGACCATGGTAAATCAATAGCCAATGAAGGACTAGAATAAATATTTTTAACAAGTTCTCCATTAATTGAATTCAGTACTCGAATAACATTCTCATCAGTATCACAAACATATATCAAGTTATGAGGATGTTGATATCTTACATCAAGGCCATTTGGCCAATTACAATCTTGGTCATTTTCCCATAATTTTTCTGAGCTATCATTAGCAAGTATGTCCTTAATATCGAACTTGAAAATTGCAGAAGTAATACAAGCGACAATTAAAAAGTCTGTTTTTTCTGTTCGTTCCACAGTGCAACATCGAGGAAATGCGATTGAGAAATTTGAAAGGTGCATCTTTGTTTTTAAATCAAATGTTGTAATTCTACTATTGTAATAATCAGTAACTAAAACACAATCATATAAATATGAAATCTTCACCTCGAAAGGATATCGAAAATCATGTTTTACAGTTTCAATCAGCCTAAAATTCGTACTAAATTCAACTAATTTTTTCCTCATCATTTTCTTCCGTAATTCGCCAAACAATACATGATTTAATCTCTCCGAATTAAAATCCTCTACAATCACGACAACATTTTCTGAACGGTTAGTATCACCACCTTCTTGTATCATCAGAAGACAATTTTTTTAATTAATTTAAATTTAAATTAATTTATTAATAATTTGTTTAATATTTTTGGCGCGAAAGAAGTGTTCGACCATCCACAAGAATTTAGAAAAAAAAGACATGATGAACCTACACTTTATTCGGAGGGGACTTTCTCCTCATCAGAACCAACAACATACTTCTGGTAGTGCGAGTAATAGCCAACAATCAAATAATAGCAAACAAACACCAAATAATAGCATGAGTAATACGAGTAATATGAATTATAGTACAAACCAACATTCTAATTCTTCTTCCTCATCTTGTAGGAAGAGAACTTTGGAGTATAGTATCGATCTGGATGATTTACCTTCTCCTCCATCCTTATTTTCCTCTGCTTCTTTAATAGCCACAATGAATGCAGTTACCATGATGAATACTAATGAAACTCTAAAACAATCATCACCCGAAGACGATCAAAAAGCTTCAATAGAGAATGTTATCATGTCCGATGATCCAAATGAAGAACAGCAACAAGAAGAAGAGGAAATAATCATTTCTCAAACTGATGATGAACCAATCCTTAAAACACAATTCCCACCCTTTTCAATAGTAACAAGTTTGAAAAAAAATGATTCATTAGGGGATAGTGAGAGTGAGGATGATGGAGAATATGAAGATTCTAATGATGAAGATGAATTGAGGGAGTTTTCAATTAAACAAGTCGAACAATCGACTAAGAAGAGAAAATTAAATATTGTAAATAAGGAGGATAATAGAAAATCGGAACAGTTAGAGGATAATTCAAAACCAATCATGCTCTTGACTCAATTACCTCCAATGTCAACATGTGAGGCAAAACAAGAAGACATTACTGTAGTGGTAGAACACCCTATTGATGAAGAAGAGTTTCTAAATAATGCAACAGTCCCTCAGGAGAATGAGATGATCAAATCTTTGGAGGATAATATTATTGAGGAACTTGCATTTACTCCAGATCAAGAAAATAACATTGAGAATTTATCCCAAATTCCAAAATTGGAAAATAATAGGCAATTAGAGGAAGATTTTGATATTCATGTTGACTTACACGAGTTGGATTATGAATTTTCGAATAATACAGAACCAGCCCAAAAACCAGAAGAATCAATTCAAGCTAAGAAGGTTCTTGTTGACATTTCCGTTCAAACTGATAACAGTCTCCTTCCAAAACCTGTACAAATTGTAAATAGCGATCCAAATAATATCTGTTCCATTTGCTTAAGTGCATGGAGCAGTACTGGACTACATCAAGTGTGCTGCCTTTCGTGTGGCCATCTTTTTGGTAAGAATTGCATTGAGAAATGGTTGAAAAAAAACTCTACATGTCCAAAATGTAAAAAATCTGCAGATAGAAGTCATATTAGATTACTCTATGTGGACAATATTCATGCCATAGATACACAAAAAGTTGAAGATTTAGAGAGTAGATTGGAAGCAGAAGTTAAAGCACGAAAAGAGCTGGAGGTAATCAAAAATGGTCTCGAATTGAGAATTAAAATGCTTTTAGAGCAGAAAGGAGGTGAGAATTTTGCAGAGAACCCTTCATCTTCCCCCCCTAACAACAAGGGTGTTCAACACCGTTCAAGCTCAGAATCAGACACCAATAAGAGGAAATCATTGATTCAACGATCGTTAGAACTTGCAGAAAGAAAAAAGAAAGAGTTTGATTTAATGAATTCTGAAGAGGAGGAAGTTACAAGAAACATTGTCTGTTACAATGGGAAATCAAAAAATCAACAATCCAGAAAAAAGAACACCTATCTATATGGATCGAATGGAGCTAATAAGCTTCTATTCAATACTCCACTTGAAAATTCTGGCTTGATAGAAATTAGCAACAATCAAGTATTTATATCTTTTGAAAGAAGGGATAAAATGTGTGGATTTTATGTTGCTGGATTGGAAAGATTAATGAGTAATCCATCCATAATTAATCAGGCAAGGAAAGTAATGCATAATTCACCAATATCAGATATCAAACCACTCTATCTTCTTTCACCCAACAATTCTAAAGGTTACTCTATTGAATATATGCAATCTAACCTTATTTTAACTTCCTCACAAGATAAATCAATGAGAATTACTGATCTACGACAAGGAACAGCGGACTCTATATGTTTTTTCCCTTATCTATCAACCAATAGAGAAGGTTTATCAACATCTATTACTTGTTGTGAATGGAATAGAACCAATTCAAACTATTGTTTTGCAGGACTATCATCAGGTTCAATTCTATGTTACGATACTAGAAAACCAAGTGAACCTTTTTTAAATACTGGGGATCATTCATGTTCTCCACATACAATGTTTCACATACCCAACAAGGGCCTAGTAGTAGGCTCAAATAATTCCATTACCTACTATGATGAAAATCAATATGGTTATACAAAGGGACATAATTTATTTAATAAGGAAGTTTCTTCATTCTACTTTAATACTTCAAATGATACCCTTTTATTCACATGCAGGGAATCATCAAAATCATCTCAATTACATATATTCACTCTTGAAAGCAATCAACATGTGAATTGTTTAGAGAGTATCAGTATCAATCACAAAGGACCAAAACTAGGAAGGCCATATGTCTCAGATAATGGTCAAAACTTTCTTTCCACAATAGCAGTTCCAAAGCCAGATGATTTTTCTGTAGAAATTTGGAAATCTCAAACAGATCAGGACTATTCATTTAAGGGTGATATCAAATTACAATCTAGCACTGAAATTATTCAAAGTTGTGCCCTGTCATTTAATAATCTGTTTGTTGTTACAAAAGACAATCTTAGTGCATACTTGGTTTAAATGCTTGCAATACCGTTTATTAGCATCTTGTCTGGGTTAATAAAATTATTTAATATCCAGGTTTGGAGTTTCAACTCGTGCGTTTGCCAAATTCTCTATACATTCCAAATGGTAAGATACAAAATTGTAAACTGATGGATCAGTAACTTTCAAACTTTCAATACTTTCTTTAAACTCTTTAAATTCTCCAAGAAGTGGTGTTAATTCATCCTTTGATTTTAAAAGTACGGCCTTACACAAAAGTTTTTGTAAAAAAACTCTTGGATCCTGTTTGTACTTTTCAATATAAATATCAATTTTTTCAAGACATTGATCAGCAAGTCCTAAATCAACCATACAATTAGTTGCACCGAAAAATGCTTCCACAACAATATTCTTGTTGTGAAGGTCAAAATCATATTGGTCTACTGTAGCATAGGCTTCAATAGCCGATTCATACATGCCACAAGAGTGATAACATACACCTTGATTCATATATAAAATAGGAATATTTGGATGTCTCGAATATAGTTCTGTTTGGCTTGAGTAATACAGCCCATTGTTGCCATGCATTTGGCTAGCCTCTACTGAATCAGCAGTTTTTGAGGCCCTAGCATAAACATGGGCCAATAATAGAGAAATTGGTGTGAATTTGAGATCATTGATCCTCTCCACTTGTTGTTTTGACTCCACTTCTGAAAATTGATTTTTGGAAATATTTGGATATGGAAGCATTGGCATTGTTGAAAGTATCTGAAGTGCCTTCTCTAAATGTGAAATTGCTACCAAGTAATGTTCATTGGCTTGGCTTTCTTGTGTGTATTGTAAGGTTTGGGCTGTTGCAGTCACACTGTAGGCATACAAGTAGTGAAGATAGATATTTTCTGGTTCTGCATTCACACATTCTTCCAGGATATCCAAAATGGCTTCTCTGTTTACAGTGTCAAACTTGGCATTTAACTCGGTTGTAGCCTTAATGGCTCTGATAAAATTTCCAAGATGTATTGGCATATCTGTTTCAACATCCTCAAACCAATCAAATTCCTCCTCTGAAAATGTTCTATCCAGGTAGGAAAATGCATTCTGATGAGCATTATTTTTCAAAGTATCCATATCAGTAATTTGCTTGGCATTAGTGTATGCATTCTTAGTAATCTCATAGGCAGAGCTTAACGATTCTGCATAGTTGCACAACTCGTTGAGATCACCTGGACCACCTCTAATTCTAAAAAAGACAAAAAAGCAGGCAGCAATTAATGATTCCTTTGTAGAAAGATTGATATTTTGAATTTGTGGCACAAAAGCAGAGTTGGACAATTGTGCTTCATAAATGGAAAATAATAAAAGAGTGTCATCTACTTTGGAACCAGTAGGATACAAGTATCTGAATGGTTCTACACTTGCCTCTGGATTGAATGCTCTTTGTAACTCTTCGAGAGAGAACCATTCTTGATTAACACCTTTCAAAAGCAATAGTTCAACCTTTTTCATGAGAATGTAACTCTTCATACCAATACTCGAATTGTAAAATTTAGTGTTGGTTGAATCAGCTCTTGGAACTGTTTGATGGCAATAGGATATTAACTTTAAAATTTCATCAAATAATCCAGAACCTTGAAAAGTTTGATCGGGATGATTAATTCTATTTTGCATAATAAAACTGGTAATTTGTTTAAATGTATTATCCAAAAATTGATAATTTTCCAATAATTCTGCTTCTTCTTGAATACTTAATGTGTTATTGTTATTAGAATCAGAAAGATTTTTGGATGAGAAGGAGAATGATCTTTTTGTTATATTGTCATTATGAAGATTAAAAATTGATACTTTTCCTTCCTGACAATGATGATTAATCCATGATGATGATGATAAATTTCTGCTACAATAATTAGAGAAAGATGATGATTGCGCTGGTATTATCTTTTTGAAAATATTTCTTCTTATCAGTGAAGCTGATGATGAACAAGTAGAAGTAGTAATATTCCGATGTTGATGTAATAATAAATTTCTAACGAGTTGTTGTTTCTTCATTTTTTTTTCTTTAAAGAAGCCTTTTTTGTAGTTTACATTATTTACTGTAATGATGTTAAATAGTTATTTTTCTTTACAATAAATATTTAACATTACAGTAGCTTACTTTGTTAACAACAACGTTTGTGGTTCAACTATGTGTGAAAAACAGCATCTTTGATATTCACACACCGATTCTTTAACAAACCGATGAGGACGTACTTTCTGCATAGTTTCTACGTGCTCTTTCTTCCTCTTCGTCCTCAATATACAAATTAGTAAATATGGCGCCAAAATGAAAAACACATAAATGCAAGGTCATGACACCTGTGAACCACACAAGAAATACAAAACAACAATCAAAAAAATAACATTAAACAAAATGGTCAAGGTCCTCGTTCTTTTCTACTCTACTTATGGTCACATCTGGCAAATGGCTGGTTCGTATCTAGATTCAATGAATATAATTTATTAATCAATATTTTTCAAATAATTGCTCAACTTTTTTGATGTTAAAATTATAATAATAATAATTATTAATACAAAAACAACTCAATTTGATATTTTTTAACATTGAAATAATTAGAGGCTATTGCTGAAGGTGCTAGACAAGTTGAAGGTGCTGAAGTTGTTGTCAAGAGAGTCCCAGAAACTCTCCCAACTGAAGTCTTGGAAAAGATGTACGCTGTTGATGCTCAAAAGGCCTTTGCTCACATTCCAGTTGTATGTATTGATATAGTTATAATTACATATTTATTAACTTGAAATCATTCAATTTTTTTTGATTGACCATCTTGTTATTGAACTACTCATTAACATTATCAAAATAATATGAAAAATAATAGGCTACTACTGAAGAGCTCCCATCCTATGACGCTATCATCCTCGGTTCACCAACTAGATTCGGTACTATGGCTGGTCAATTGAAATCCTTCTTGGATGCTACTGGTGGTCTCTGGGCTACTGGTGCTTTGGTTGGTAAGGTTGGTTCCTTCTTTACTTCTAGTGCTACACAACACGGAGGAAATGAAACAACCATTATTTCATCTATCCCAGGTTCGTATTTTTATACTATATTTGGTAATAACCATTTTAACTTTATTTGAATTATTTCATTTATCAACAGTCTTCCTTCACCACGGAATGGTCTATGCTGGTTTGCCTTACTCTTGTGCCACTCAAATGGGTTTGGACGAAATTAAGGGAGGTTCACCATACGGTGCTACTACCATTGGTATGTTTTGAATTATGTTGAGTTTTATTAATATTTATTAATCAATTATTTTACTGAAATAATCTGAAACAGCTGGTGGAAAGGGTGAAAGATTACCATCTGACCAAGAAAAGGAAATGGCTAGATTCCAAGGAAAGCACGTTGCTACTCTTGCTAAGAAGTTGTCCCAATAATTTATCAATTTTAATTTATTAAAGATTTAATTTTTAATCTCAATATATGATGAATCAAAGATTTTTAATCTCAAAAAATTATTCAACTGAGCTTTAATTTGTTGGAAATCAAAGTGCATTCGGCATCATTTCTCTCCGAAGATACACCTCTCTTCATTTCTTGCATGAATATTTTATTAAGAATCAATTGTAATGCCTAAATCCATTCATTCAACAATGAATTCTTCATTCATTTATATAAATTATTATCATTTAACTTGTTCTGACTTAGATTACGTTCTAGATTTCCAACAAAGTAGCATCTGCATTCTAGATGATAAGCATTACAATTATAGTACATCCACATTTCAAGTATCAGATTACAACTATTTGTTAAAGTAACTTACAAGGAGAAAATCATCTCAATAGCATTACATGACATTTGGTTGATTTTATATGAATGCATGAATAAACATTCCATTCTTGGACGAACCATTGATTGTGTGAATGTAGCAAAATCAATGATTTATTTCACACTTGTATGATTGGTGCTGTATTGGTTGTTGTGATAATAGTTGTGGTCTTTAATTGCACAACCTTGGAATCTGATTTTAAATCTTCTTCACTTACAAAATCCATATTTGCCTGTTGCAATAAATATTCCTCTCTTGCTCTAACTCTAATGCAGTACCATCTCAATAAAACCAGAACAATACAGCTAATGAATGATACACTGAACAGGAAGAGCGTGAGGGTAATATAAATAATGAGCTCATCTGATAGGGCTGCACATGGCCATCCAATGGGTTGAACAGCAATCCTTGTTGCCCTACCACATGATGCAAAAGCTCTCCATTCTAAATTCAAATGATTTGACATGAGTTCAGTGAATACCTGTCCACCTCCATACCAACTCACAGTTGAGGTAGTTACCAAAATTTTGTAACTACAATTCGAACCCTTCACACAATAATAATCAACTGGAATGTTTTTAACTGTTTGATGTTCATAGAATGGTGAAAATACTACACTGCTCTGAATGGGTGAGTGACAAATAACTCTTTCTAATGGAAATGATTCCTCAATCTTGATATTAAACGTCACTACATTCATTGAAGATAAAACCAATACAATTTTTTTTCCTAATTTAGGAATGGCTTGTAAGGATATTTCAACCTTACTAGCGTCTTCATTCCCAACCGAGACGAATAATAATTGGGTATCCCTTGTATCATTGTTACTTTCTATATTCTCCTGGAAAGCCATTGATTCACTTGTTGTGCAGGCAAGACAAAATTGAGTATTCAATTCAGGAATTATGTAAGCAGAAGGTTGTTCCGAATATGAAGCAGTTGATGATAATTCCTTTCCTACTACCATGCCAATACCACTATTTAAAACCAGTATTATCATACATAAACATAATATACAAATTATTTGATAGAGTTGATGAAGTGATATGGAAGATAATGTTTCTATTATTATCATTATTAGAGGATTATTTTTCCTCTCCACTTCCACTACTGTATTTGCATTCTTTTGCTTATTAATTGTTTCATAACGATTCTTCTGGTTATAATTAGTATTAGTGGTGATGATGATTGTCTGATGATGATTATTCATTGACAATTCCCGTTTTTTGGTAACGTTAGATTTCGAGACTGTTTTTTCTCCTGACATTGAATCATCATCATTGTTGAAACATTCCATCCAACAAGTGGTGTACCTACTAGTAGTACAACGGAACATGTTGCTGTTAATTCAGGTAATAAAAAGGAGTTTGGAGTTTGGATGAGTGAATATTCTACGTATACGTTGATAATGAAAAAAACCCGCCTTGATGATTTACAGTAGAGACTCCACAACTTTTGATCGAAGGCTTTGCGTTGTTGTGTGTCCTGTTGATTTGATGACTGTTTGATCAAAAAATGTTGTGATGATGAATTGATGAATAGAAATTTCTTGTACTGGAGATGAAATATTGAAAATGGTGGTTCGGATTCTTTGTGGATCTAATAATAATAATATTATCTGTTGTTGAATATGAGAAGAACTATTCGTTTGTTTTTTTCATTATTGAACCATCACGTCTCATCTGTGATTCTCCAGCAAACAATGGTACATGATGGAAACACTTGATATGTTGTGTGGTGATGCACTGTTACATATTGTTCATAATATTGCAAATTGGAAGGTTATGATAATTAGCAGAGAAATCAATCAAATTTCGTCTAATCACTTTGGAAATGGATGGATAAAGCGGCCAATAAAATAGTAGATCTTCTATTCATTGACAATGTTTACAGTTAAGGGAACTGTAGATTCATTTGTTGGAATTGTAATGTCTTGTAAAATTGAATAATTTGAGAATAGTTGGAAGTTTGAAATAACTATTGACAAGACACTTCTTAATTAGGTGAAGAACTTTTATTTACCAAGCGAAACGTTGTATTTATTGTTGTTTGCGAGCATTTTCCTTAAATCCAAATTCTCTTTAGTATCCATTGAAAGCAACTCTTTATTCCAATCTTATTTCTTAGTTCAAAAATTTGAAAATGCACTGAATAGTCTACATCTTTTTACGGAATTAGGAAATAATAAGACATTATATTTTTAGAGGGATAATTTGTTGAAAAATATTAATTTTCCTATTTGAAAAATAACTATATCAAGTTGTTTACTTAAATGGCTAAAGTCAAGCCTCATTACTCTCTTTTAATAAACCTTAACTTAAGATTGTGAATGGCTACGGCCATATCACGATGAATGCACCTCATCCCGTCCGATTTGAGAAGTTAAGCATCGTCGAGCCACATCAGTACTGAGGTTGGAGACAACTTGGGAACCTGTGGTGCTGTAGTCTTTTAATCTTAGATAAATCAACAGGATTCAAATTGTGCGTATTGAGCTTGAGAGGTTATAAATAACATTATGAACTATTGTAAATATTGTGTGAATGATTTAGGTTTTATTTACAATGATTTGCCTAGGTTTACAACATTTTGAGTTAAATGGAGATTACCACTTTTTGAATTGTTTGTTTCTCATTTCTAAAGTATTATGTGATTGAGATTTGGAAGTTTTGCTTGTTTCACTTCCAATAGAATTCAATGTTTTGTAATCAATTAAATTTCTTTTTCTTGTTCCACCCACAATATTATCCAGAGAAATTTCGGAAATAAATTGTGAAGTGTTATTGGAGGAATTATACATATTTCTTCTTGTTGAGACCATTTTCTTATTGTTATTTTGTTTTGTTGGGGAAATTTCATCATCCGATCAACAGTTATTTATTTCCAGCTAGAAATGCTTCATCAAATTCTTCAAATTCTTCCGAAGATAGAATTCCAACTAAAACACAATGGACAAGATCTAAACCAATTGATTTATCTAAAAGATTACCATTATTTGATATTGATACTTCTAATATTATAAGTGGAACTAGACATCGTAATAATATTGATTATCATCATGCAAATTTAAATGGTAAACAAATTTCAGTGAAAAGATCTTCGAAAAATTCAATTGAAAAGAGAGCTAAACAACAATCGAACACCACAACTAAGAAGATTACCAAATCGAAAAAGATGTAAATTACAACTTGTAAATAATTCAGTAAATTGTAAATAAAATAATTTGTTTTGAAATAGATGAAGTTTCAATTTAGAATTGATCAGAATATGAGAAACCAAAATTTGGATCAAGCAATTCACATGTCTAATGTTCAATAAATTTGAGGTTGATCAACCTTTTCAATTTCTTCAACAACCTGTTATTTGAACACAACAAGATTCGTCCAGAACTCTTGCCTTCACTGTTCATACAGTCAAAGACTGTAGCGGGATAGTCGCCATATTCCTGGCAGGCTTCCCGTCTAAATTAACAATTGAAAGACAAACAACAAAATCTTATTTACTTGAACTCTTTAACTTATTCCTTCATTTTTTCAATTTATTTATTATTCATTGTATTAAGGCAATAAATGGCTACGGTATATCGATTCATAGAGTTAAACATTGATTTTGAGTGATGAATAGCTGTACCCAAACCATTTTACAAGTATTAAATTTTTCCAATAATCACCTTTTAAATTCAAAACCATTAAGAGTCAAATTGCATTCAATTCACGAACAACAAGTTAAAATTCATTATTGCATGTACAGCTTAAGCAATACTTACTAAACATGAACCAAATTTGTGTCCAGAAACAAAAATCGGTTCATTGAAAGAATTTCTTTGCAGAAGAACTACTTTCTAAAAATATATACATCTCAAAACAATATAAAAAGCAAGGAACTGTTTTGAATTCAAGAAAAACAATAAGAAAAACAAGACAACAAACACAATGCAATTATTTGTCAAGACACTCACTGGAAGAACTATCACTTTGGAGGTTGAATCTAATGATTCAATTGAAAACGTGAAAAGAAAAGTACAAGATAAGGAAGGAATTTCACCAGATCAACAAAGACTCATCTTTGCTGGGAAACAATTGGAAGATGGCAGAACTATTAATGATTACAACATTCAAAAAGATTCAACTCTTCATTTGGTGTTGAGATTAAGAGGAGGAATGCAACTTTTTGTAAAAACTTTAACTGGAAAGACAATCACTATTGAAATGGAATCGAATGATACTGTTGAGAATATGAAACAAAAGATATTTGATAAGGAAGGTATTCCTTCAGATCAACAACGATTGATTTATGCCGGTAAGCAATTGGAAGATGGAAGAACTATTGGTGATTACAATCTTCAAAAGGATTCAACTGTGCATTTAGTATTGAGATTGAGAGGTGGTTAAGTTTGCAAAATATCATAGATTCTTTCAATTATTGTCAATAAATTATTCATTGAATAGCGTATTCTTGTATGAGTATAATTTATAAATCAATTGATAATAAACAAAAACAAGTCGATTGTAACTTATACGTACTCAATTTTACATTTATTTTTCAATGCAGTTCAGAAATTTCAGAGGGAAACAAGGGTTGAACCGATTCAAGTTTCACAATTTAAGATGATTAATGGCTACGGCCATATCACGATGAATGCACCTCATCCCGTCCGATTTGAGAAGTTAAGCATCGTAGAGCCACATCAGTACTGAGGTTGGAGACAACTTGGGAACCTGTGGTGCTGTAGTCTTTTTACCTTGGATAAATCAATAGGATCACTTAAATATCGTTAATGGATTAATTTATTAGAACATGGATACCTTAAAGCCCCTCTGACCAACCATTGAGCATGTTATCAACTGCACCAAGAATAAGTTGGGAAGTTGTTGGTTTCAATAACTGAGCGATGTAACCCGGATCACCAGTTGAGGTGGCTGCTTGATCATTTCCAAGAATATTGAAACATTGGCCGTACTCAAGTTGTGTTTCTTGAACGAGTGGAAGTGAAAAACCTCCCTTCTCTGGTCCCACATAGATTGTTTGATTCAGTGGGAAACAGAAATCACTTCTGAATTGTAAATCTTGAAAGTGAGGAAGCATGACTGCCTGTTTTGGTGTCTTTTTCATTACTAAGACATTGTATAGATTGAGAATAGAGTATTCATGAAGTCCCCCTCCTATTGTTCCTTGAGCAAGTAATGGTTTACCTCTTAATGTTACAATAATTGGTTGGAGTGGATTGAGAATTTGTTGACCTCCCTTCACAGATGCCAGTTGACCTAAATTGGAGGAGATTGCATCGGATAGAGGAATGCCACCAACAATCAAGCCAGTACCAAAAGGTTGAGAATTGATTGAGTGGACAAGTGCCACTACATTTCCATCAGAATCAGCGACTGTCAAGGAATCAGAATGTCCCTTAATAATTGATTCGGATGGAGTCTTGTACATACACGGATTGTTGGGCATTGTTTCACATTTCTTGTAAAATTTGAGCCATCTGTTCAATAAATCCTCCTTATTGGAATTGAAAATCAAATCATAAGCTTGACGAGCAGTTGTCTTGGAAAGTCGTCCTTGGAAAGATAGGTCAATATTTGGGAACATTGAAGCAAGTAATTGTGGCTTGAAGTAATCAACTACCTGCACTAATCTTCCCCATCTAGCTATTTGAACCAATTGGTAAAGAGAGTTAGCGGATTCGTTGTATGGTTGAGTGTTGTTCAATAGTTCAATTAAATTCATAGCCTCAATAATTGACATTCCACCAATGCTTGGATAATCAAGTCCATGAATTGTTAACTCTTCCAATTTGAATGTTCCATTCAATGCCTCTCCCCAAATTGGCTGATACTGGATCATGTCTTGCATTGTAATTATTCCACCATATTGATTGACCTTAGTGACAAAATCTTTAGCCCACTCTCCTGTGTACATGTAATCAGATCCAAATTGAGAAACATTTTTAAGAGTATCTGCCAATTCCAATTGTCTAAACAATTCTCCTTTCTTGTATGGTTGATTCGTATTTGGATTTATGAATATTCTCTTTCCTTCCTCAAATTTAAAAATCTTGTAACCATCATATTTCAGTAAATATTCTATTTGTGAATCAGCAATGAATCCCTTCTCTGAAAAATAAATTGCAGGTTCCAAAACAGTTTCCCATTTCAATTTTCCAAATTTCTTATGAGCAGATTCCATAGCTCTGAAAAATCCAGGAACCAAAACTCTATATCCCAAACAATTATCCAATTTTGAATTTACACACCTATTATCCGAATCATACTTGAGTGGTTTGTTAAAAACTCCATTCAATGAGTGAATTTTCCCACTCTTTGCATCATAGTACACCATCGCAGCCAACCCACCAAATGAAACATAACTCCCACCAGCAATAACAATCTGTGCCATTACTGCTCCTACAGTTGCATCCATGGCATTTCCTCCATTTTCCAATATAACAGTTGCCACATGAACAGCAAGTGCAGAAGAGGTTCCACTCACCAAACCCTTTCCATTCATTGAAACTCCCTGTGGTTTATCATATCGATATCCAACCATGTTCAATAGCGAAGTGTAATGTTTAATGGTCTCCTCGGACCATGTAGATGGAGAAATATCTCCACATACCTGATGAACACAACAACAACAGCAAAATAAGATGATCATCAGATACACAAAGCATCTCACGGATGGGATAATAACTCGCCCAGGTTTGAGTTTGAACATTTTTTTGTAATGTATTTTGTTACAAGCTTCGAAATAATTGTTAACTCCTCATAACTATTATTTTCTAATTGAGGAATTGGGTGTTACATTTTAATTAACCATCATTGATCGTAAAATGTAAAGATTATTGTTGAAATTCATTTTCTAAAAAGTTTGAAAATTCTTGTTCCATTTTGAATTGTTTAAAAACAGTTCCCAATCTAATAATTTCCTTTCGAATATCTTTTCTTGTTTCTGGATGAATATTATTCTTATTCTTTCTAAGAAATTCCATTTGTCTCTCTTGATTCAATAATTCTTGTGAGGAATTGTAGGCTCTATTTGCAGCAATCCAATCAACAACCATTTCAGTAACATAACATATTGGCATTCTCAGTGATTTGATGGCACCATTCGATCGATCACATGTAATCCAATATTCAAAGTGGTGAGGATTTCTATTTTGATGATGCAGAAAGCAATACTCCTTCAAATCTTCATTATTGCTTGTCGCCAAATTATTAAATTGTAAATAGCCAAACCATTCGGAAGGTGAAAACTTGGACCAATCATGAATAATCAATTGGATAATACCCAATCCCATCATGTATCCATAGTAAAAAACAATTAATTTGTGATAAAGAATGGTACGAAGGAGTGAGAGATGTGTTTTCATTCGTTGTAATAACTTAAAGGGAGAAGAACAACAAGACATTTTTTCGAAATAATTTAAATAATTTAATAGTTTCTAATGTTGATTGATTGTTTGATTGGGGAAGTTGAGGTGGATGGAGAATATGGATAACCTTGTTGATAATCATTGTCCAAAACAGCAAGGAATTTCTTAAGGATGGCAGTTTGACCATCAATTCTCAAAGTGAAATCACGGTTGACATTTCTCCATGTGGAGCTATTACCCTTCTTTGGTGGGAAGACATAAGGTGGATTTGGATAATCAGAACCTCTCCAGTTACCAGTACTCATCATTAAAATGTTATCATCAATAACCCAATACTTTTCATGTGAAAATTCCAAACATTGCTTGGCAGACAAGACAACATTAATATTGTTATCAACAAGCTTTCTATAACATTGATAAGCTTCAAGAGCTTCGGATTTAGCAAAGACATAGTGAGAAGCGAAAATCTTCAAATTGATACCCTTATTACCCAATTGGATAACATAATCACAGAGGTCAGGATGAGAAATTTCATAAATACTAATCTTCAATGATTTTTTAACTTGATTCAAAGCAGACATCAAGAATCCATAAGCATAATCAGGACTAGCACTGATAGAAATATTGTAATTATCATTGAATTCTTGAATATCACCAGAGGAAGCATCACAGTTTGCAAAGTGCATATTTTCTGGAATGGTGACAGTAGCAGTTGAGGTTTGAATCATATGAATATCACTTTTAGAATATTGACTATAATCAACATCCAATGGAACACCATGGAAGAAATCATATTCGAAAACTCCTTGAGAGAATTTAACAACACCAGCAGCATTATTGCATTCATTAACCAAAATACCAGCTTCTCTGTTTCTTCTGAAACTAGTTTGAGAAAAGTTAATACTAGAAATGGCAGATTTACAACCATCAATAGTGATATATTTGGCGTGTAAGAAAGTAGTGGTTGTGTAATATCTGACATCAGCACCTGCAATCTTTAAATATGTCAACAAGTCCATCTTTCCAGAACACATCTTGTCATCATACTTGTTAGTTAAGAGACGAACTTTAACACCATGTTGAACAATTTGATTAATTAAAACTTGGAAAATTGGGAATTTTTCATTATTCAACAAGTCAGTAGCAGAACAACCCATACATCCATCTTTTGGATAGGTACATCCACTCCAACTGTCAAATCCTGGAATTGCAATATCAATAGTCTTCTTGGCACTCATCACAAGTTCAGTCTCTTCCTTTGTAGAGTGATCCGGAGAGAAAAGAGGAGTTAAACCAATATTAGCACGAGGGATATTGAGAGGAAGGAAAGGACTATTGTAGGTGGTATTTTGTAAATCTGCCAACACGAGTTGTGTTGTTGTGAACAAAATTATTGCACACAACAAGGTGGCAAGAGAAATTTTGCTGATGGCTTTCATCTTGTTTGCAATTTTATATTTTTTTAAAATGATGTGATTTAACGTTTAATTGTGTGTTAGATTCTTGTGGTCTTTTTGGTTGACGGAGCTTGAGAACGGATGTGGGGACTTTGTATCTTGACAGGAAAATATTGTAATGGGTAGGTCCTTCTTGAATATTATGGTTGGAGTTCATGAATAACGAAACAATAGTAGTATTAGACGAACTCATCGTCTATTTCTTCCTCCCAAGCAAACTGTTCATCATATTCATCGACTAGATAAATATTATCGTAGGTGAGATGAGATAATTGACTTGAAGAGGTGTTATGTTTAGCAGTCGAGAAGGAATTGAGCAATTAGGAAGCGTGAGCTTTCTTAACCTTTTCAGTTTTGTTGGATTTGAGAGACAGAATTGGATGTTATCTTTGGTAATTTGGTTATTATCTGCAATACTTAATTCAATCAAGTTTTGAAGAGAGTTTGATTCATGCAAGGAAATAATACTTTTCCCAGTCAATCCAGTGTCGTCCAAGAGTAAAATTTCCAGATTTTTCATATTTTCTCCTGAAACAATACAATCAACACCTTTGTCTCCTTATAATTCAATCTCAAATATTTTAACTTTGTAAGGTAGGTGCTTTGAGTTTGTACAGATATATCCTGGCATGGATTTAAGGGAGAGATCGGTAAGGTGTGTAATGCACTTCCCACTAACTAGTGGCATGATGTGTCTTTCTTCAATAGTTGTACAATCAGAGATGTGCAATTGGGTTAGATTTGAGAAAGTTGGATTATTTGCAAATGTCACTCTGCTAAACTATCAAGGTCTTCCAAGTTTCTAATCACTTTGCTAGGGACAAGAGCACTTGCACGAAACCACACGGAACAAACTGCATGCACCCAATGCTAGGTACTCTATCATCACAGCCAAGACATCCTCATTCAAATGCTGTATGTTGGTCATTTATTTTACTATAATTATTGGAAATGGTAATGTTTACAATAAATCAAAAGAGATTCAAACTGATTCTGAATCAAACAGCCGTGGATGCAGTGGAGGAGATACAATTTAGTATCTTACCCACAACGATCAAAAGACAGCAGAAATGGAGGTGGTTAAAATTCGCCAGAACTGAGAGCCAAGCCTTTTTAAAAAAATGCCACAAGATAAAAGTGAACTTGACTGTGGTAAAGTACTTACTAATCAGGATAGTGGTGTTGGGTTTAGCACTATCAATACTAGTCCCCCGCATCAACAGTCGAGCGATTGTATTTCTAACATGAAGGAAAACCTAATTCCGGAGGTGAAGAATAATGATGAATTATCTGCATCATCTATTACTCTTGCTGTTCCGAACATTGATTGTGGAAGTAATACGACAAAGATGCCAACAACAAGTACTCTCGTTGTGGATGATATCATTAAAAATAGGAGGAATATTGATGATAAAAGGTCTCTTGAAAATCGAGGAACGAGAACAGCCAGCCTGTCAATGCCAACAACTAATTATTTATTTCCATCATCAAAAAGTAACTTAATTCCAATATTACCAAAAACTAAGGATCAGGAAAAGGAGAAAATGCAGAAAAACAAACTAACTTTTCAAAATTCGAGAAATTCTCTTTTTCAAAACTCTAACAAAACAACTTACACAAAAGTTGAAATGAACAAACAATCTAACGATAAGAGAGGACAAACGAAAATAGATCACCAACCCAAAAATCTAGAATTGCCCTCATTAGCATCAATTGTTTTAACACCAAATACTCCTAACTCGGTATCTAATGTCAATATTGAAACAGACGAATCAGAAATTAACCCAATACTGGAATCAGTACCATTCTTTATATTTTTAAAAATTGGAATACTCAAGGAAAACTCAGAACCTAAATATTTAGAGGCTTATAGGGCTCTTTCTCAACAAAATCTATTCTTTATGACCTCTTGGTTTAGGTATTTTGGGATATATTTTGTTTTAGTATTTTTAACAATGTACAAGCTTGTCGGGATGCGAACAATCTCTAGCTCTGTACTTTGCAACTTTTGCAGTGGAGGTTTTTAGTAATCTTTATCTGAATTATTTAACATGCTGTAAATCTCCAACTAGGGCAAGGAAGAATGTAATTCATTTATGCAGAACAGTTCTGTCAACCTCTTATGGATTCATAATGCAAATGTATTACACTAAGCTATCCATATATATATTGACAATACTCAAATTAATAATTTCTTGTCATATTTTTGGAGACCATCTTATCACCTCCTTAATATCTACAGTAATTTTCGTATCTGGTTCGCTTATTCCAATGATGATTTTGGGGTATCCAATAGAATCTATAGTAAGCAACGGGATAGTAATGACTTCCATAGCCATTATGTGCTTGTTCTTTTCAAAAATATATGCAGAAGAAAAAAGATATCATTATAAACAAAGGTTTGCTTACATGCAGGAAAAGTATTTGAGCAATGAGAAAACTCACATGATTGCAAATATTTCACATGAAGCAAGGTATGTATTACCAGTATCAGTTCGAATTAATTCAAATTCACATTTTGGAATTGTTTTAATTATTCCTATGTAGAAATCCATTGCATGGTATTATTGGAGCTTCAACAATTTTGAGACATGATATGGAAAAGAACAGTCATTCAGATAAAAGAAAAAAAAGAGGAAGAAAGAACAGCATTTTACAATCACCTTCTCATTCACCAATGAATGCAAAGAAAGGATTCTTACATGTTTCAAATGATGATGGACACTATTCGAGTGATTGTGAATCTTCATGTGGAGATTCAACAGCTGAACAACCGTATCTTGAATTGGTGAATGATATTTATAATAATGCCAATTTGTTACTTCACATTTTCAGTACTTCACTTCAAATGACAAGTCTCGAAATGGGAAATATCAAATTGAAGAATGAACCATTCAATTTATTGGACACAATTGAATCAGTAATTTCAGTATTTTATAATATTGCAGCAGACAAGAATGTTTCACTTCACAGTTTTATTAATTTAAATTCTCTTCCAAACCAAGTGATAGGTGACCACGTTAGAGTTTCTCAAATATTAATGAACTTTGTGTCAAACTCTATCAAATATTC
The DNA here is from genome assembly GCF_000004985.1 of Naegleria gruberi. NCBI lineage: Eukaryota > Heterolobosea > Eutetramitea > Acrasida > Naegleriidae > Naegleria > Naegleria gruberi. The sequence continues at coordinate 102,589 of NW_003163285.1, forward strand.
ATCTAATGAGCAAGGAGAGAGTTCAGTAATTCTCAAGTGTGATATTTGTTCAGATGAAGAGCTCAAAAAGTTGAATGTTGAAAAAGAAAAAATAATTGAAATGTTAGACGATAAGGAGGACATTGTTTTCGTTAAAATTGATTGTATTGATAATGGAAAAGGAATTGAAAAGGATAATATCAACAAGTTATTTAAAGCATTCCAAACTTTTGATTTGAAATCAGCAAGTAACATGGACACAGGTGGAACAGTATTTGATCAATACTATTTGAAATCAATTTCAGGTAATACAAAAGGATCGAATGGAACGAGTTTACTATTGAGTAACAGAACAGGAGTTGGATTGAATATTAGCAAGCAACTTATTGAGAAGATGAAAGGATCTATTATAGTTAGCAGCGAAATAGGTAAAGGCACGACAATGTCTGTAATATTTCCTTTAAAGATAGCACCAACTCAATCTGCACAAAATCAAAGACTTGAAGAACTTAGTATAGATTTAGAAGATTTCAACGTATTAATTATTGACAATGATGCACTCTTTTTGGATATAATGAAGGACTATGTTGCTCATATTTGTGCTAAAACTACGGTTACCACTGTTATAGACCCGAAAAGTATTACGGATATTGATGAGTCAAAACCATTGGTAGTAATTTATTCTGAACATCTCCATGCAGAAGTGAAACAAATCCTAAAATTGGTTTCTGTAGAAAAGATATTGATACCCATTGGATTGAGAGGAAGGACTAGAAAATATGCAACTATGAAGTATATTATCAAACCTGTAAAGGTTGACGATATGATAAGCGTATTGAACGAAAAACTCGACAAGCAAAAGAAGAAGATTAATTGTCAAAATATTATTACTCCACCTCCAGAGATAAATATCACAACTGATAATGTTCCAACTATAGAGGTAGTAATACCAGAACCTGTACCTTCTAAACGAATACTGATAACAGATGATAATTTAATTAACAGAAAAGTGATGGAAAAGATGGTTCGATTGTTGGGATTTACTGAAGTTGATTGTGCATCGAATGGATTGGAATGTTTTGAAATGTACAAACAAAAACAATATTCAATCATTTTATTGGACTTGTTGATGCCAGTCATGTGTGGCAAGCAGAGTGTGAAACATATTCGAGAATTTGAAGAGAGTGAAGGAAGAAAACGAACACCAGTAATTGCCATCACTGCCAACATTTGGGAATCAGTTGATACTCTCTCACAACTTGGATTTGACTCTGTCATTTACAAACCAATCCTTATTGAAAAATTGAGGGAGGAAGTTGAACGGTTAACGCAAGAAAGCAACTCATAGCCCAAATATCAACAACCTACATAACAGTACCACATTTTTGGATGGTTTTTTTGGTGGATATAATTGTTTTTATTAAGGCCAAATAATTCGCAAAATTAATATTTAAAAAAAATGAATACATTGAAACCCCACAACGTGACTGGAACGAATTGTACCACGAGTTCTATCGGATCTTCATCCACAGTTGGAGACTTGGGAAATAGCAGTCTACAACAAATAAATCAAAAGTTTATTAGGGAAGATACAAAACCTACTCCTTCATTATCGGAAATCACTAATAATAACAGAAACACAAATAATTTATTATCACCTTCTTCAACAACAAGTCCAACAAGTAGCAGAAGCATTCCAAAAACTAAATCTCCAATATCAAGATGGGATTCAGTACCTATTATCTCTTCGACAACTAACGTTTCAATAACAAATACTGAAGATATCTCTCCAAAGAGAAGTGAAAAACTCTCCCCAATAATTGTCCCAGAAACAGCTGGTGTGTTTGAGGTGAGTTCAACACCCAGAAAGTCGTCCAGAATTAATGAACCACCACCCTCAACAAGAAACTCAATCATCCTCACACCAACAAACTCCAAATTCATTTCTCAAACAAGCATACCTTTGGATGTGGACGATTCGAATGATAATAGTAATGAACAGATTCTTTCCTCAATTTCACTTTTTCAATTTATCCAACTAATCATGCAAAAAAATCCTAACCCTAAATTTAGAGAAGCCCATCGACAAATTTCACAGCAAAATATTTATTCAATTACCAAATGGTTTAGCGTTTTGACTTTATATTTTTGTTTACTATTTATTGGAATGTACATAACATCAGAAAGTTCAGCATCTCCTATTGTATTTTTTGGCCTTTTTCCATTTGAAGTAGCCAACAATATGATATGCAATTATATAACTTGCTGTAAAGCTAGATCGGTTTATGCGAAAGCATCCATTCATATCTATAGAGCTGTTATCATTGCAACACTTGCATTTATTTGGCAATATTTTTACCACGATATGCCTTTCTACCTGCTTACAATGATAAAACAAATCATTGCTTGTCACGTTTATGGAGAGGAAATTCTAATATCTTCAACTGCGTCTATAATCATTAGTACAGGAGCAATCTATCCACTCTATGTTCTGAATCAAGGAACAAAGAAGGTTATTGAGGTTTTCTTTTTAATGGTGTCTGCTTCTGTGATAAGTTTGTTCTTTGCCTATGTTTATGCAGAAGAGAAGAGAAATCATTACAAACAAAGGTTTGCTTACATGCAGGAAAAGTATTTGAGTAATGAGAAAACTCACATGATTGCAAATATTTCACACGAAGCAAGGTATGTAGTACAAGCATCATTTTCAATTAACTCCCATTTTTATCATTCCTATGTAGAAATCCACTGCATGGTATTATTGGAGCTTCAACAATTTTGAGACATGATATGGAAAAAAACAGTCATCCAGATAAAAGAAAAAAAAGAGGAAGAAAGAACAGCATTTTACAATCACCTTCTCATTCACCAATGAATGCAAAGAATGGATTCTTACATGTTTCAAATGATGATGGACATTATTCGAGTGATTGTGAATCTTCATGTGGAGATTCAACAGCTGAACAACCATATCTTGAATTGGTGAATGATATTTATAACAATGCCAATTTGTTACTTCACATTTTCAGTACTTCACTTCAAATGACAAGTCTTGAAATGGGAAATATCAAATTGAAGAATGAACCATTCAATTTATTGGACACAATTGAATCAGTAATTTCAGTATTTTATAATATTGCAGCAGACAAGAATGTTTCACTTCACAGTTTTATTAATTTAAATTCTCTTCCAAACCTAGTATTAGGTGATCATGTAAGGTAAGTGAAATATCAATGAGCTTCTAATCACGTCAGTAGAGTTTCTCAAATACTTATGAACTTCATATCCAATTCTATCAAATATTCATCTTCTGAATCTGGAGAGAGCTCAGTAATTCTCAAGTGTGATATTTGTTCAGATGAAGAGCTCACATCACTGAACGTAGAGAAGGATAAAATAATAGAAATGCTTGATGATAAGGAGGACATTGTTTTCGTTAAAATTGATTGTATTGATAATGGAAAAGGAATTGAAAAGGATAATATCGGTAGCTTATTCAAAGCATTCCAAATTTTTGATCTCAAGAATAGTGAAAATATAACGGATACAAGTGGAACTGTATTTGACCAATACTATTTGAAATCAATTTCAGGTAATACAAAAGGATCGAATGGAACAAGTTACCTATTGAGTAACAGAACAGGAGTTGGATTGAATATTAGCAAGCAACTTATTGAGAAGATGAAAGGGTGCATTATAGTTAGCAGTGAGGTCGGAAAAGGAACAACCATGTCAGTGATATTCCCATTCAAAAAGAAAATTGACAATCCAAGTGTTGAACTTGTTATGCAATGTAAAGCATCGCTCAACACTTTCAAAGAGTTTGGAATCTTTTCATGTCATTATTATTGATAGTGAGACCCACTTTTTGAATCTTTTGGAGGATTATTTACATTTATTGAATCCTAATATAACTATTTTCAAATATGTGAACACAGCTAGTATTAAGGAAATTGATTGTTCAAAATCATTGATTGTAATTTACTCTGAAAATCTTCACTATGAAGTCAAACACTTATTCAAGCAGTCAGTGATGGAAAAAATTCTAATTCCAATAGGACATCGAGGAAAGATGAGAAGATTCACAAACATGAAATATGTAATCAAACCTCTTAAGGTTGATGAGTTGGTAAATGTGTTGAATGAAAAAATTGAGAAACACAAAAAGAGAGTAAGCCATCAAACTACAGATTTTCCACCAGAAATTAAGGTCACAACAGAGAATATTGATTCTGTGCAGTCTTCTTCAAATAATATGCCTCTAAATGTTGAACCTCCTAGGGTTGAACCAATCACAGATTCCAAAAGAGTTTTAATAACAGATGATAATTTAATTAACAGAAAAGTGATGGAAAAGATGGTTCGATTGTTGGGATTTACTGAAGTTGATTGTGCATCGAATGGATTGGAATGTTTTGAAATGTACAAACAAAAACAATATTCAATCATTTTATTGGACTTGTTGATGCCAGTCATGTGTGGCAAACAAAGTGTGAAACATATTCGAGAATTTGAAGAGAGTGAAGGAAGAAAACGAACACCAGTAATTGCCATCACTGCCAACATTTGGGAATCAGTTGATACTCTCTCACAACTTGGATTTGATTCGGTCATTTACAAACCCATCCTTATTGAAAAATTGAGGGAGGAAATTGACAGGCTCCCAACCAACACCTCATAGTAATAAATTATGAGAAATTCTTAACTCGCTCGCATGTACTATAAACTTTATGCGCCCTTCTCCACTTTAATAGCATTCTTCACATAACTCCACACTAAACAAATTACAAAAAAAATGAGCGATTTAGTAAGAATCTTCAAGTCAGATATTGTCAATGCTCCAATCGACCAAGTGTGGCAGTTGGTGAGAAGTTTTAATGGTCTTCCACAATGGGCAGCTGGTATTTCAGCAAGTATTATCGAAAATGGTAGAGAAGATAATTCCATTGGTTGTGTCCGATCATTATCTTTGGCTGGTGGTGAAGAACCAATCCGAGAGGAATTATTATCCTTTGATGAGAAGAATCACACCTATTCATACACTATCCTTGATGGACCACTCCCATTCAAGAATTACAAACACTATTATTCAACTATTACTTTGCGTGAAATTACAGAAAGCAACACAACATTCATTGAGTGGAAATCGGAATTTTTCTGTCCTTTGGGTGAACATGATAGTGCCAAACCAATTGTGGAAGGAGTTTATGTTGGAGGAATTAATGCATTGAAAAAGAAATTCTCTCAATAATTGTGCTGAGAATAATTGTTTGTGAAATTTTGAATTTATATTAAATTTGTTCCTTGATTAATTTAATTGGAAATTATTTTCATGTGTGATGATGGAAAATTTAATGGATTCTCTCAATGAGTGGAAGAATTGAGTTTTTAGCATGATGGCAGTTAAGGAATTGAAATTGAACTGTCAATTTTATTGTAAGCTACAACAGAATTATTCGAATATGGTCAATATTTTGTAAAGAACATATAATATCCACAGGGGTGCCTTTTCGATTGGATTAGTTCTTGTATGGAAGTTTGTGATAATCTTTCATCTGATTCCCGCCAAACAAATTTTCAACCGTTACACAAATCTGCCAAGCATCAAATTTTCAAAAACAAAAAAAATACATCATGATTCAAGAGCACTTAAACGGCGACTCCACCTCTGTGGAAAGAACCGTTTTCCAACAAGATTCCTCACCCATCCGTCTTCGTTCATTAAAACCAAGTCACCAACTTTCTCCTTCGTATAAATCACCAAAATCACAAACACCTTCAAAAACTAAACTTTCACAATCTCCTCCACCTTCATCGAACAGTAAGAGAATGATGAGAGCAAATCATGCTCGCTGTCAAGCTTTTGAAAAATCTCCAGATTTGCGAATGCAAAAAGTTTCACATGATAAGGAAAATCAAGAAATGGACATTAGTCCACATAATAACGAAACTATTCTTTCACCACCCAAGTTGGTGTTGAGTAAATCGAATTCTGGATTGAGAAAGCCACTGAGTCCAATTTCTCCTCAAATGATGGAAGATTCTCCATTGGAAAATATTAAACGAAAGACACCTAATCGTTATTCACCTTATTTATTGAAATCTGTATTGAAGAATGCAAATTCACCACGAAATGTTTCACCACTCGTTCGTAACAGTGCTACCTTTAAGAGAAAATCACCACACAATCGATCTACTCCAAATAATTATTCGAAACATTCGAATGATCCTAATAGAATGAGTGAATCACCAGATGCAGACTGTATCCAATTAGAAACTCCACCTCACATCCTCCAACAAGAAGACAATAAGAAATTCATTGGTGAACAAAGTACCATCCGTGTGAAACCAATCCAATTCCAAGCTCCAACCTCAAGTGCCAACGAACCATTCTCACCAATTGCCCAAACTAATCACATTCCACAACAAGCAACATCTTCCACATTCAGATCACCATTCAAAACTCCAAGTTACATTAAAAAGAGACAAGCTCTTGCTGAGGATTTGGGAATGGCCTTTGAGGATAGTTATTCCAGATCTGCAAAGAAGAATGCTACCACTCAAAATCCACTTAAAAATCCATTCACACCAAATAGTTTTAAACAAATTAAGGTAATTCCTGATAAGGCATTTAGAATGATGGTTGGAAATACAGCTCAACAACAAGTGGTTGAAGAACCTAAAAAGAAGAAATCAATCATTCGTTCAATGAGAGATTATAGAAAGAATAAGAAGGAATCACTGAAAAGTAAATTGAGAGGTGATAGTCCACCTAAGGATTATTCCTCATCTACTGATTCATTAAAGAAGAGTAGATCTCCTGCCAGAAAGAGAAAGTTTGATGAAACTGAAGAAGAAATTCAAGGAGGTGCCACAGTTTTAAGTAATTTGGGTGTTCTCATTGATCAGTCAACTGTAACCAGTTCAGCACCAGTAGCCAACACTAACCAAAATGATTTCATGATTGCAGCAGATATCGAAATTGAAAGTGATGGAGAAGATGTTGTCATTGAAGAATTGGAACATGCAGCATGTGAATCACCAACTAAGAAAATCAAATCAGAACAAGGTAGACCACTTTGGAGTAGATTAAAGAAGGCTCTCACAAAGAAGAAATCAAATCCAGAAGAAGACGATGAAGAATCCAAACAACCAAAGAATACACTCAGAAGAAAGCTCTCTAAAAAGGGTCTTCAAGCATTCAGATCTAATCAAGTTCAACAAGTGCAAAATAACTTGTCAAATCCTAATTTACTATCAACTCAAGATTTCAATAATGAAGGTCCACTGAGAAAACAAAGAAGTTTTGGAGAAAATTATTTTTCCTCAATGGTTCATGGAAGAAAGCAACAACAACAACAAATGGAAGAACAATCAGCTGATTTACACAATATTTCATTTGACGAAACTGATTTAAACAAACACAAGAATCGTCAATTCCAACTTCAAGATGATTTACAAGAACAATTTTTGAATAATATGAAAATGGTCAAACATACTGATTCTAATTTAAAGTCCTCATTCACTAACAATACAACCATTGCTGCCACTACTAACGAATGTGTGAAAAATTTCAAAATTCCATCACTCAATTTGAAGAATGTACCAACTTTACAATTAGCTCCAAAAGAAGAAAAGCCAACTTTCACATATTCTTTCGTTGAGATTATTAACACTCCACATCATAGAGAATACTTTACAAAACATTGTATTAATGAGTACAATTCAGAAAATATTGAATTTTGGTGTGCTGTCAGATTAGAATATTCCTATTTAAGAGATAGATCACAAAGATATCAAATGGCTATCAAACTTCTCAATGAATACGTTGATTTATCAAGTGATAAGGCATTAAACATTGATAAGAAATCCATTCTTCAAGTCAAGACAAGAATCAATGACGAAACTGATGACCTCTCTGATTTATTCGATTCCATTACTAACCATGTAGAAACTGTAATGATGGACTCTTTCAAGAGATTCCAACTCCTTCCAATCTACCAGGAAATGATTGCTCACCACAAAACCATCATCTCTGAGAATAACAAGACAGATTTGGATACTCCTAGAGGAACCAACTTTAAGAATAAGATGTTTAGTTTCCTTTCTCCAAAAGGTCTCATCAAACAACAACATGATTAAGAGTGAGCTACTTTAGTGTTAGTTCACTACCTTTCTCAAATATATTGTAAAGTATTTAACAATTTGTCACATTTCTTTTTGTATGTTTGAATTTGGCGCCAAAATTGTTTACAAGTTTTTAAAAATAGTTGAAAAAAAAATGCTCTCCACTGATCAGGCAAGACAATATCAAGCAGCACAGAAGAATACAAAGGCTGCCAATAGTAGTAAAGTCAATAACAATATTAGTACTACAACAACAAGCAGTACAAGGAGTAATTCATCAGCTTCACCTTTGGATGCTAGTAATTATTTTAACAACACAACGGGAAGAGAAAAGTTGGATATCACAAAGGAGGAAATAGATAAGATTGAAAAATGTATGAAGGACCCTGAGTTTTTAAAGTTGTTTGAGGAATATGTGAATGAAATTTCCGATCCTAATGCATTGAGGGAAACTGACATGTATATTAAACAATTGGAGAAGGAGGGAACAAGTTTACCCAAGTCAATAGTCATTCCGAAGGCTGTAAGTATGAACGTGATGATAGAATTATGTTAATAGATGTAGTGTTTTTGTATTCAATGTGGAACTGAAGATAAGAAGGGGAAGAACTATATTGTAAATGTTTGTTCGAGTGATAGTGTTGAAATTCACAAGGAAGAGAAATCTAAAAAAGGCGAAAAATGTAAGTTGTGACAATTCAATTAAGGTCTTATCCAAAACTTTCAGCTGGTACCCAATTTAGTGTTCCATTGGTCGTCGGAAATCCAAAAGTTGAGGAAAAACAAGTCGTTCTCGATGTCATTTTTAACACAAAAACTTGTGAAAAGGCTGATAAGGATGTTTTGTTTAAGGATTTTATCTGTGGAATGGCTTTGGACTATGTGGAGAAGAAATGTAATGTTAAATTGAAAAAGCAATATTATACAATGATGCTTGGAGTTAAAAGTGTTGGAGAGCCATCAGCTCTGACAGTTCAAGCCCCTGGTCAAAAAACTGATAAGAACGATCCATTAGCTCCTCAAAGCGTGCTTAAGGATATTCAGGAAAGTAGAGAAAAGGCCAATCAAATCTACTCTACAGAACAAAAGGAACTGAAATTGACCAAAGAAGACCCAACTCCTAAGAAATCAAACCTCATTCAAGAAGTTAATGATCCAATAACTCCAAAGTATGAAATTGTATACAGGAATAGTTTTGATATGTCAGAATATACATATTCAACTCCAACAGCTACAAATAGAGCAAAACCAGCTGAGATTGGAATTAGAATATTCCTTCCAATGTTGGATAGTATATCAGGAGTGGACCTGGATGTGTCTGAAAACTTTTTGAAATTGGATTGTACACATCCTCAAAAGTATCATTTGGATCTTCATTTGCCGTACAGTGTGTTGAGTGACAAGGTTTCCGCCAAATTTGAAAAGAAAACCAGAACTTTGAAAGTCAACTTAATTGTCACACCTGACCCAGTGCAGAAAGTTGTCTTTGATGAGATTCCAAAAGAACAGGAAGAGGAAGAGAAAGTTACAGTTGTGGAAGAATTAAACAAGGTTGAAGAAGTTGCAGAAACTGTCACAGAAATCCCTCAAACAGAATTTAAACTTTCTAAAGCGCCATCTCCAAATCAATTCTCTTCGTTCGTTCAAAAGATTCCTCAAGAAATTGATATTGCTGCAACTGAATTGAAACCTGTAAATATCCATGCCGAACCACCAAAAACCCAAATTGTAAATAGAGTTGAAAGGAATGATACCACAACAAAGAAGAGTGTATCATTTGCTCCACCAGTCAGCGAAGAAGTGAAACCAGTCCAACAAGCAAGCGAGTTCAAAAATAAGTATTTATTTGAACTGGACTAGTTGACTAAATATTGCCAATAAAATATTTAAATAATTTTTTTGTGGATTTATTTAAGTCGCCAAATACACAAAATTATTGGAGACTTGTGCTACAGAAATGGGTGAAGCAAATGAATCCACAACTCTTGAGTATTTACAATCTTCTTTTTCCATTCTGACTGTTCTGGAAACACATTTAAAATACATTGCATCACTTATTTGATAATCTTTTCAGCAGCTTCCTTAATCTTACCCAAACGGCTTTGAATATAAGCCATTCTGAGAGTCTTATCTCTAGCTAAGAAAGGTCTAGCACTGACAGCAAATTGGAAACGAGGATTAAGTTGTCTAGCAATACCTTCGACAACGACAGTACTGATGACAAGTGTAGAGAAAGTAGATTCAATAGGAACACGATATTGTCTACCAAGAGTCAACACAGTTTCCATAACCTTACCAACTTGAATTTCTTCAATTGGCTTATCCAAAACGAATGTAATAAGTTCAGCCATTTCCTTCTTGAATTTTTCAGCATTTTCTGGTGTCAAAGAATAACCAGTATTTTCACGAAGCTTTCTAGAACGTTCAATCATCAATTGAGCAGCATAATAACCTTCACCTCTGATAATAGCAGAGAAGAGATCAATAAAGTTTTGACGATCTTCTGATGACAATTGAGTAACCATACCAGCATCCAAAACAACCAACATTGGCTCATTGGTTTCCTTGTTAATTCTAACCATCAAATTACCAGGGTGCAAATCAGCATGGAGCAAGTTGTCATGCAACATCATCTTTAAGAAAAGGTCGGTACCAAGTTCGGCAACACGATGTCTTTGGTTGGTTTGTTGAAGTCTTTGTTGTTCCTTTTCATCAATTTCTCCTTCAACTTCTCTACTAACAGGTTTGTTGCCCTTTTCATGAACAAGTTCATCTAAAATTTGTTCTGGTTTTGGAACAGGATTTGGGATTGAAATTTCACGATCAATACGAGCTTGATCCAAATAATGTTGAATAGAAATACCAGGTTCAAAACTTTCAATAAGAATGCTTGGAGTATAGAAATATGGAGTTGGGAAAATGATAGTAGACTTAAAGTCTTGGAAGTTCTTTTGGAAGGCCTTAAGATTTTCACCTTCAAATCGGAAGTTGGTTTGAAGTTTCATACACTTTGTAAATTCTTTAACATTTTCTTGAAGTTGCAACCAACCCAATGATGGAAGGAATCTACTAGTCAAAACACAGAACAATTCCAAAATCTTTAAATCTTGAAGAATTTGTGTTTCAACATAAGGATGTCTAACCTTGATGGCAACATCCTTGATTTCTTCCTTCTTTGTGTGATCATTAAATCTCTTCATTTTGCCTCTGTAAACTTGACCAATAGCACCACTTGCCAAAGGATGGTTACTATCAATCCAAGTAATGATATCTTCATCTTTTCCTTCTCTCTTACGATATTGATCATTAACAAGTTGTTTAACGTTTTTAACATGATGTTTTGGAGCATTAGAGTGGAGAGCAGCAAAGTGTTTACAAATGTGAGGATCGAGTAAATCAGCTCTTGTTGAAAGCCATTGTGAGAATTTGATGAAACAAGTACCTCCGTCCTTCAAACTTTGAACAACACGCATAAAGAATGCTTCATCAAGATCCTTTTCAGCCTTGTCCAACATTTCTGCTCCATTTTCAAATTTAATCCTAGTGTATAAAAATCTATAGAAAGGCTTTAGGATGAGATAATGCCACATTGAATAGAAAACGAGTGGTGAAAAGATGGTAATAATTTCATTCAAACGTTGTCCAATATGAATTAAATAGTAAATACGATGGAAAAGAGAGTGAGTAAATCTATCATATAATAATTGACCATATTTGTCGCTGTTGATGAGTGTTGGTGTATCAAAGGCATGTTCAGGAACTGCAGGAGGTTGTGCTTCTTCTGATTTTGGTCCAAATAACAAATTCAACCATCTACTCTTTCTACGGATGACTCCAAGTTCTTCTTCGGTTTCCTTTTCGTAAGCCTTAGCAACAGCTCCAACTGTAAGAGCTGAACCAACTACCACTGAACCAATTAGAAATTTTCTACCATATCCACTACTTTTGGCAGCTTCAGCAGTTGTCTTTAATGGTTGTTGCACACCACGACGAAGGAGGTGCTTCCACATTTTTTTTATCGGCTTTTTTGTTTGCACATTTGCGTTGAAGAGATTCAAAAGCCCTGTTTCACTCAATCTTTGTTAATTGTGCGTTAAATTGGAATATTAGATAATCATCATGATTGAATTTTATTAATACTATCATATTCTACTATCAAAATTGATGAGGAGAGTTTTTGATTTATTTGAAGCATAGATGACGTATTCAAGTATTAAAAATACACAACTAAGAGATTGAATGTTCTTGCTCAATGCACATTTTCCTCTTCTTGATGTTACCGATTGCATTCCCCTCAAGACAACAAAATTGATTGACTATTAGACAACAACGAGATAAATGATTCTTTTGTTGTTGTAAAATAACAAGGAGTCAGACGAGCTGCTAAATTGTCTACAGGTATAATTCTGTTACTACAATAACGGAAAAGAAAGCATTCATCATTAACGCAATCATTCAATTATTCTCTCTATTTTGATTGACTTTATCATCTTTGAATGAAATTGTGGTTTTTCATTTTTAATAAAAATAATTTCAAAAAATTATTTTACACCTTAACCTTTTTCGTTTTCATTTGAAGCCTTCCAAAAGAACAATTCACAATTTGAATGGCTTCATTGTCATAGTACTTACTAATGAACCTTAAAATTTTCAAGTTTGTTTGTTTGGAATATTACAATACGATTAAATTAACAATAAAAAATTAACTATCAGTCATCCATCATTTCAAACTATTTAACCGGTTCAATATTGAATCGTCCCAAATTGTTATTTTACAATAAATTCATCTCTCTATTACATCAACACAATAAACTTGTCCCAAATTCAAATCATAACTCAATCCATGTAAGCAGCCAGCGATAAACTATATTCATAACCCAGGGCTTTGTATTTTTCAAATGTCACCAGCACTATAAAAAATGTCAATCAGACAAAAACTCTTCCCTCAGCGAAAGCGAATGTCTGGTATTTTTGAATCAGAGCACTCGCCAACTGACGTGGACAGCCTAAAGAAAAATAGACGAGTTTCGAACGCTTCAGATATGATGTTGAGTCATCCTCCAATCGATCAGCACACCTCCAACCTTCTCAACACTAGTCTCTGTAATAATCCCTCCATGTCAGAAGATTCACTCTCTCGAAAAGTTACCATTGGATCATCGACTTGTATTGATAGTAGTACTGGTAGCAGCGAGGTTGATTCATCACCAAATAATAATGGTAATACACTCGATATCAAGAGCAGTAGAGGGAAACAAGAGCAATCATCCACAGTGATGATCGCTACTGCTCCTCCTGCTGGTTCTGATGCGGTAAATGATGATGTTGCTTCTTCTGGCTCATCCAAAAACAGCCTAAAAAACGAAGAGAAAAATGCTTCATTGTTGCCACAACAAGACTCATCATCAACAAGTATAAAATCGGACTCATCTTCTCTCAATAACAACAACAATAATAATAATATTAGCAATAATAGTTCAGTATCATCATCATCATCCGCCTCAGTAGTAGATAATATTGAAGACGATATGACAAAAAACAGATCACTCACATATGCTGTTGGTGATTCCAAATTTAAGGGAATTGGCCCTAATGATGTTAAATCACCACAATCACAGAATGCTACTACAGTTTCAACCTTTCTTACCGATGAACAACCATCTACTATTTCTCCAACAACTGCTATGAATAATAGATTCCAAGGAATCAGTTCAAAAGACGCCAAACCTACAACCACAACAAGTACTACATCCCAACCAAAGCATGCTAATCCTCCACCAATACAAACAACATCATCCGTATCAAATAATGGTAAATCATCAACTCCTACAAATAACAAGCCAGCATCATCAAAACCAGTAGAAAAACCAAGAGTTTCTCAAGACCTTTCAAGAGAAGCAGCTTTAAAGAAGAAAGCAACAGGAAAAAGCTTAACAATGCCATCTTCATCACAAAACAAAATTGTAGTGATTGGTTGTAGAGGTATTGGTAAATCCGAAATGGTGTACAAGTTTTTACACAATGAAATTCGTTTTTATCATCAATTAAAGAAAGATAAGGCTCATCTACTTGAAGAACTTAAAGGTACTTTGGCTTCCGAACAAAAGACTATTAACGAGAAAAAAACACAATCAGCGTCCAACCAACAGAATGCTACTACCACACCAACAAATAATTTACCATCATCATCGACATCATGCACAATAACACCTAAAACTGAACCTTCTCCAACAAAAGTTCAAGACAATTTACCAATAGATCCAGGTGCAATAGTGGAAAATGAAATTGAGTGTGCTCTCAAACCATCAGACTCTTTAGAAGTTAGAAAACTGAAATTACTTTTAATGAAGAAAGACCAAGAAATTAAAAAACAAAAAGAAGAAATGGAAAATACCATTCAAGAACTTTCAAGTATGTGGAAAAAGGAGAGAACAGAAAAGGTCGAACTTGAAGAAGAGTATGTCGAAAAGGAAAATGAGTTGAATCATTATATTTCAGTTGTTGAACAGATTCATCACTTGATTAATTTGGATCCAAAGTCAGATGAAATTCCAGAAGCAATTTCTTTCAAACTTCCTGAAAATCCTAATAATGGAATTTTGAGTCCAAACAGAAAGAGAAAGACCAGTGCCCATGCTGGAGTTATTGCTGCAACACCAAAACAAAATTTATCAACACTTCCACCATCTACTCCAAATGTTGTAACACCAATGAATAATAGAAATAGTCACAATAATAACCACAACGACGACTTCTTTGATCTCCAAAACTTCAACCCTAAAGACCCTGTACCAGTAACACCAATGTCTTCCCAAAGAAAGGCAAGACATGTCAGAACGGAAAGTACTTTCCAAAAGCTAAGAACAAACCAATATCAAGTTGTTGCTCAAGATTTAAGAAAATCAATTGAAGAAGATATTGACGCAGATGTTTCTGATCCAGAAACAAACAGCATTGCTTTAGCTGCAAACGAAACTGATGAGACCACGGACGAAATTAACATGTTCTTGGCAGATTTTAATAGAACCGAGGAATCCAATTTTGTATTGACAAACAATCCATCCATGAATAGAATTCAAGCTCCACAAGTGAAGAATTCCCTTTCCAATTCGGAAGATAGTGCTGGAGATGAAGATACCGAGAATGATTATTCAGAAAGTAGTGATATTACTTCTGTTTCATCAACTGCTAGTTCTAACCATTCCCTTGTTAAAGCTCAATCAACAATGGATGTAAGAGGTGATAGAGGACAACCAGTAGTAGCTAACAGTTTAATTTTACCAAATGTTGGAAAGTCAAAATCTCCAACAATTGTACAATCTACAGATTACAAGTATGACGAGAACTTGTTTGTAAAATTATTAACCCCAAGTTTCCACCTTACTGAGGGTTTGAGAAAGTTTAATACCGGTAAACCAAAAGATGCTCTCAAGTATCTGATAGAAAATGCAATTTTGCCTGATCCAGAAGCTGGGTTAACTGAAACTAAGGAAAAACCAGAGGCAGTAATTTCTAGATTTATGGCCATTGCTGATTCTTTGAATAAGGAAAAACTCGGAGAATTTTTGGGAGATGAAAGGAATAATGTCTATCTGGAAGAATTTGTCAGATTCCATGTTCAAGAGCTGTACAATGAAGAAAAGAAACAAGGTGATGACACTTATTTGAGCAAGTTTGATCGTGCTCTTCGTTCATTTTTCATTCAATTCAAATTACCAAAAGAAGGACAACAAGTTACCAGAATTGCAGAGGTCTTTGCCAATGTGTATAGTGAAAATAACAAGAATGATGGAGAACTCAATGGTAATGGTGATGCTTGCTATTTACTTGTATGTTCAATGCTCATGGTGAATACACAATTACACAATCCAATTGCGAATATCAAGTTATCGAGAGAGCAATTTGTAGAATTATTCTCACAATTCAAAGATATTAACATGAACTTTATTGGATCATGTTACGATACCATCGCAAGAAATGCTATGGTTCTCTATGATGAAGAAGTTGATTCTGAGGATAGAACAAATTTCGAGTCAGACGATCAGATCGATTTATTCTTCAAATGCTACAAACCAAGAGCAGCATTGCCAGCTTCAGCTAGTGATTCTCAAATAACAGTTCACAGAGCTATCAAATCTCTGAGTTTGGATGGAGACAAAGTTAAGGAATTGATGGAAAGTGCTATTACATTCTTCTTCAAAGCCAAAGTTATACATGATGGAGTCATTAATAGAATTCAAATCAAGGACTCTGATCCAAATCTCGAGTTAACAACCACAGAAACTATTACTGAGTCTGGTTTGACAATAACAAAAGTCAAGCTCAGGGATCCAACAGAAATTAATAATGAGGCAAAGACTGGTAATTACTTTATCTGTGCTTATAGTGTTGCTGATCGCACAAGCTTTTTGATTGTTGAGCATATCATCAAAGCAATTAGAAAGGCCAAGAGAAGAGAAAGAAAGGCAGAAAAGAAGAAGAATAAGTCTTCCAAGACAAAGCCTCAATATAGCACCTTAACTGGTTCAGTTACCGAGGAATTACTACAAATGCTCAATGGAGATGATAGTGACTACAATAATGACAAGTTTATGGTTCTTGTGGGCTGTAAAGCTGATGTTCCAGATGACCAAAGACAAGTTTCAAAGAAAGAAGGTGGTGAACTAGCTCTCAAGTACAGTATTCCATTCTTTGAAGTTTCTAATGGAGATATGTTTGGAATACGGAAAGTTTTCTTGAATGCTATCGATTCCATCAAGAGACAAAATGCTTCATACGTGGATGCAGTCAAACAAATGAATGACTTCCACAAGAGAATGAATATTGCAAAGCAAAACAAGAAAGGCCAAATAGATGTTAACTCTCTTGCTATACTGCCAAAGTGTTACATTTAATAAATGTTGAATCCTTTTTCTTTGCACTTCCTTTTTAACAAAAATTACAGGATTTTCTCTAAGATCAAGATATTATCTGTTCTTTTCAGTTCGAAAAAAAAGAAATAAAAGCAAATCATGAGTTTGTTTCCTGCTAGCCAGCAAACAAAAAGACAAAATGGAACGAAGAAGTTTCAGATTCAGCCTCTCTTCAATTCTCAGCAGCCATCATGAATAATCCGGATATTATTCATCAAGTATTAAACTTTTTAAACGATGGTTCCGAGGAGATGATCAAAGATTACATGTTGGTTTCTTCCGAGTGGATGAAGGCTGTTCGTAATTTAGATTTATTTATTGCAGTTTATCGGAAGAATATAAAGAAGGAACAAGTAGAATTAATGATGAAAAGTACTTGTTTGAAGAATTTGACCAAGTTGACTATTAAATTTACTGATTTGGATGGGGTAAAGGCATTTTGTGATAATTTTGCCTTCGATAGATTGACTAGCTTGGCTGTGAACGATAGTAAACTTGGAGTTGAAGGCGCCAAGTTGATTGCACAATGTCAAAAATTGAGTAATTTGAAAGAGTTGAATGTTAGTGTGTGTGATTTGCATTGTGAAGGTGCTCAAGTGATTGTTTCAAGTCCAGTGTTTAGCAAATTGACTAGTTTGGATCTGGGTTGGAATCAGATTAAAGATGAAGGCATAAAATCATTGGCAATGAGTGAACACATGTCTAACTTGACTCAATTAGACCTCTATCTCAATCTATTTGGAGGAGATGGCTTATCAGCAATGGCTACTAGTCCATACCTGACTAATCTTACGGATCTGAAAATGGCAGAGCTATTTCTTGGTGAAGGAATTGATTCAATTTGTGATGGTAAATCCCTTTCTAATCTAACGAGATTGGATTTGACAGAAAATGATTTATATGAAGGTGCCATTACTGCTTTGAATAAGAGCTTGACAAAGATTACTGATCTCAATTTAACTAAGAATAATATTGGAGATGAGGGAATTGAAATATTGGCCAACAGCAAGTTTGCATCCACTTTGAAAGTGCTCAATATTACTGACAATGTCCTCAACCCAGCATCTTTTAAAGCAATTTCAAATTCTCAATTCCTTTCCAATTTGGAAGTATTGAATGCCTCCTCGAATTTCAGAGTAAAGGATGAAGGAGCCAAACTCATTGCCAACAGTCCAACACTTTCAAATTTGACTGAACTCATTTTGGAGGATGACAGTATTGGAACTGAGGGAGCTTGCGCAATTGCCAATAGTCAGTATTTGACTAAACTGAAGAAATTGAATCTTTCATTTAATAAGATTGATGAGGAAGGTGTGAAGGCAATTCAAAACATGAATATCCAAGCCAAAGTCGGTAACGACAAAGCTAAGGGTTGTCCACAGCAATAAATCGATTTGTTGCTGAATCTACATTTTCATTCATCCGATTTTGCTCATGGTTGTGTGTTTACAGATCTGTTTTCCTTCCAATACCACAACTGGAAACAATCACCCTTCGTGGAAGGACCTTTTGTTGATTGAATTGATTTAGAAATTGTAAATTACTCACCAGATATGTTAATGAAATATCAGCATTGTATAACCATTGAAACAACAAATGTTGCTTTCGAATAATTGTTTCCTTGATGATTGTATGTTGCATTCCTGACATTTTAAAGACGCATCTAAATTGTCAACCTCAAAACAACAACCGTTACCTTTCGCAAGTGCAAAATCAGCTCCTTTCATGAGTTCTTTTAGAACTTTATTTTCACGAAATGACAGCTGTCTTTTATCAACAAAAAAATGCACAAACAGATATCTTTATTCTTGTTAGTTTTATTCTTGCTGGTTTCTTCAGCATCATTCAAACATACCCATTTCACAAAGGACATGATTGACTCTCTCAATCAAGATCCATCTGTCAAATGGGAAGCTGCAAATTATGACCAATTTGCAGGTAAATCATTTGCTGAATTGAGAAAATTATTAGGTGGTAAGAGAGGTGAAGAAAGCTCGAGTGAAGAAGCAAGATATAATACCAGAGATGTTAAATCGACTGTTGCCATTCCTGATACTTTTGATTCTAGAACTAAATGGCCACAATGTATTCATGGTATTAGAAATCAAGGTGTAAGTAATATTCATCCATAGCATGTTGTTTAATATTGTAAAAAAAGCAATGTGGATCATGCTGGGCTTTCGCAAGTAAGTATTAAGTTTTCCTCTGTTGTTGCTCATCTTTGACAACAATTATTACAACAAAATATGATGTGAATATTGACATGAATAACATGAAAATAATAGCTACTGGTGTTTTCTCTGATCGTTTGTGTATTACTACTAACAACGTTTCAAATGTTGTTATCAGTCCTGAAGTAAGTTAATGTAAGCTAACAATAACATAACATTCGTCCAGTTTCTTATTGAATGCGACAAGACCAGTTTTGCATGTCAAGGCGGTTATGGTTATTATTCATGGAAATTCTTCATGAATACTGGTATCCCATTAGAATCCTGTGTTCCATACACTAAAGATTCCCTTGTTTATGGTAACACCACCAACGCTCAATGTAGATCAACTTGTACTGATGGTAGTCCACTTAAATTATACAAGGCTGCTAGTGCTTATTATATTTACTCTCCAATTACCAATTATCAAACTGAAATTATGACTAATGGACCAGTTGAAGCTGATTTTGATGTGTAAGTTTTCTAATTTTAGTAATGTGAAATTTTAATTTTTTTTAGATATTCTGATTTTTATTCATATAAATCTGGTATTTATCAAAAGACAGCAGGAAGTACCTATGTTGGTGGACATGCTGTTAAGGTTCTTGGATGGGCTTCTGATTCTAATGGAACTCCTTATTGGATTGCTCAAAATCAGGTAAGTTTCGAATAGAAATTAACAATTAATAGAAATAATTTAAAACACAATAATAGTGGGGAACATCATGGGGTATGGGAGGCTATGTATGTTTTTAATTTGATTTGAAAAATTAATTAACTTTTTCTAGTTGTAAGTAATTTGTAATTTACTTTTTTGTAAATTTATTATCAACCTTAACAGTTATATTTATAGAGGAAATTCTACTTTGAATTGTAAATTTGATAATTACATGATTGCTGGAACTGTCTCACCACCAACATGTTATGGTAAAGCTCAAAGTGATTCTTCAGTTTGTAATGGACATGGTCAATGTGTTGGACCAGATACTTGTTCATGCTCAAGTGGATGGGGTGGCACTTATTGTAATATTACCAGTTGTAATGGAATTGTTTTGACTGATTCATCAGTTTGTAGTGGTCATGGCCAATGTGTTTCTGCTGAAAATTGTGTTTGTAATAGGTAGGTTTTTTCACTTGTTGTGTGATTTTTTTAACACAATTGGTTGAAGTGGTTGGAGTGGAACTTATTGTGCTGAAACTACCTGTAATGGTATTTCATCTGCCAATTCATCTGTCTGTAGTGGACATGGTACATGTACTACCAAGGATACTTGTACATGTAAGACTGGTTATGGAGATCAATATTGTCAATCATTCATTTGTTATGGATTGACTGGTTCCAATGCTGCCGTTTGTTCTGGACATGGTACATGTTCTGCTTATAATACTTGTAAATGTAATACTGGATACTCTGGTTCTCAATGTCAAAACTATACCTGTAATGCCATTGCCCAAAATAATGCCAATGTCTGTTCAGGACATGGTTCTTGTGTTGATTACAATACTTGTAAATGTTCAGGTGGATACACAGGTACTTATTGCTCACAAGTTGCTTGTAATGGAATTCTTCCAACAGATTCATCTGTTTGTAGTGGCCGTGGTAAATGTGTTGGTCCAAACAATTGCACATGTACCAACTCAACTCAGTATGGAGGTGAATTCTGTCAAGTTCCAAAATGTGGTGGAATTTTGGCAACAGATTCTTCAGTTTGTGGTGGAAAGACCAATTATGTTTGCTCTGGTGTAAATACTTGTACATGTAAGACTGGATATACTGGAGCTAATTGTAACTCATTCTCATGTTTTGGAATTGATTCCAACTCAACAAGTGTCTGTGCAGGAAGCGGAAAGTGTGTTGCATTGGATACTTGTCAATGCACTGATGGAACTTCAGGCAATTGTACTTCCTCAACTAGTACAGATTCCAGCACAAGACAATCACATGCCTCTAATCAATATGGCCAAACCATGTGGATCCAAATTGTATTGTGTACTGTCTTGTTATGGATTGGAGCTATTGTTTTTTAAATATTCAAAGATTGAGAATAAATTAGTTGTGTGAAATAAGCTTCCAGAACTTAATTATGGTTCGATGGCAAGTAGTTTATAGAGTTCAACCTGTAATCCCAACCTTAAAAGCTCTAAGGAAATGTTGAATTTCCTTCATTGATAATTTTCTTTGCATATTCCTCTCTCCTGTGTTCATTATCATGCATTTCGAAAGGGAGAGAGGATTAGCAAGTGCAAACTTTGGTCTATTCGATTTTACACAACAAGAAATATCCTATAGTTGTTCAACATGATTCCTCTGATTTATCCACCGATTGCACCATGATCTCAAAGAATAATTCATTCGCCCAATGAAGATGTTCCAAAGTCTTAAATTATCATAATATTAAAAATCATTACACAATTTCAATATTTCCTTATCATTTCTCAAATCAATGGATGCATATTTCAGTGCACTCTTATTTTGTTTGACTGCAAATGAAACTATTCCTCTATCACTTCTGAGTTTTAAACACATTTCACGTAACAGATTGCCATCTCTTTTCACAACTCGAATCACAAATACTCTATCTGAGACCTTTAATTTACCAGCACTGTAGAATGCATTAATAGCATCAGTTTTTAACGCTTCCATCAAAATCTCTCTATCTATTTGATGTTTTCTTGGAAAATTTGGCAAATAATTCCCAGATTGTTTGACTAGTTTCTGAAAGCAAAATAGTCTGTCATTAATCAATCTTTTAGATATCTGACTAAAATTCAACATGACGTTTCAGCAGCTTTGAGAACAATTTGTTCATCATCCCAAAACTCTGCTGTGCAAGAATTGATTGCATCTCCATCTTGTGTGACTGCAGCCAAAACTATTTCTCTATCTGTTTGAAATTGTTCACCAACATAATACAATATCTCACCACATCTTGTTACAGCTTGTAATACAAATTCTCTGTCTTGTTTAAATTCATTTGGGATTGCATTCATTGCTTCGTACAGATTAAAACATCCTGAGGATATTTTAATTGATTCCAATAATACCTCTCTGTCGTGTGTGAATTGATCTGGAATATTCTCCAAAGCAAAACCAGTCTTTGCAAATGATTGGATGAATTCAATGTCATTTCTCAATCTATCAGAAATATATGTAATGGCCAAACCAGAAGATTTGAGTGCCAACTCAGCAATTTCCTTGTCATCTCTCAATTCAGTTGATGCAAATTGGAAACAGGACCAATTTTTCATAACAAGCATTTTCACAAATTCCTTATCATTTTTCAATTCATCAGATGCGTGTTGAAAAGCTTGTGGATTTTGTTGAATAGCTTCCATAACAATCTCTCTATCATTTCTCAATTCCTTACACGCATATTCTAGTGCTTTCACACCGTCCAAATTTGATATTGTGAGCAGAAACTCTCTATCATTCGTAAATGCCCTACTTGCACTGTTAATTCTGGCAAGAGATTTTGAAAATGCTTTAAAAATCACATCTCTATCATTTCTCAATAATTGGGATGATTGAAAATATGCATTTGGCTTTGATTCTAGAGCTAGTAAGACAATTTCCTTATTATTTTGCAATTCTTTGGACGCAAACTCTAGGGCATCACCATTTTCTTGTACAGCAGTTCTAACTATTTCAATATCATTTCTAAATGTTTCAGATACAAATTTAAGAATTGGTCCCCAAGTACTAACAGCTGTCATTACAATTTCCCTGTTTCTTTTCAATTCTTCAGATGCGTACGAAAGAAAATGACCCTTATGTTGCACAGAAGTTTTTACAATTTCAAAATCATTTCTCAATTCTTCTGAGGCACATCTGATGCTTCCATTTTCCTTGACAGCTGCCATGACAATTTCTCTATCATTTCTGAAAACATCATCCACATAATTGAGTGTCTCAAGACCACTATACTCTGTTGTAGTCAAAACAAACGATCTATCCTTCCACAATCCAAATTTTCTAGCCAAAATATCAAATTTATCACAAGGCAAATCGAATATTTTGTCATGAATAAAAGTTCGATCTCTAATCAATCAATATTGGAAAATTAATTGGTTGATTTTCATTGTTAAATTCTTCTCCATGATCAAAAAACTCCCAAACAGAATCATCACTTCTCCCGAAACAATATTCAAGTATTGGTTTTAAAATGGTGTCGTGTTTGTCATTGGGTGGAATGTCTGCAATTTTTGTGGAGAGTAATTGGGAAGAGAGGGACAAATCTAAAAAACACTGATGGTTATTCTTCATCATTGGCATTAAAACCCTCGACTACGTTTTTTTTAATACCATTACAAAATGTGAAAAAATCAAAAGCCACCCCAAGGTTTGTCCATCCTCAATATGTAATGTGTGAAGAAATTGAGCACAATGAGGTCAATTCAGCTCTCAAAAGTCCACTTAACTCGTTTATAAATCATTCAAGTTTTTTCATTCGAATTTTCATGTGAAATTTTCACACTTTACATTGTAATCATTATTCCTCTTCTCATTTGATAACCAAAAGATTTGGTCAATTTTCACAAACACTATCCACGTACCCACCTCAACGCGCAAAATTGTCCAAATTTGTAGAAAAACGAGTACAGTGCGCAATAAACCAAGAATAAAAAAATATCTCAAAGCCTTTCGAGTTTTGCATTTGGTAGGTTTTTATGATGGAATGAAGGCTTTGATAACACTTTATTGTGCTGAAAATGATGGAAATATTACATTGATGACTGATACAATATGTGATGATTGATAATTGTGATGATGACAATAGAAATGACCGATAATATTGAAATTGGAAAAGTTGTTGAATTGGATTATAATGATCTTGTTAATGAAGTTGATTTGAGTGAAAAGATTGAAGAAGCCTATGGTCCTGAAGGTTTGGGTTTGTTGGTCGTTTCCAATGTTCCAAAAGTTTTGGAATTGAGAGAAACATTGTTGCCACTTGCTCACAAGTTTGCAATGCTTCCAGATGAATCTAAAGAAAAGTACGAACACAAGGGATCTAATTATTCATTTGGTTGGTCATATGGCAAGGAATCTTTCAATGGAAAGGTGAGTAATTTTAAATTATCGGATCATGAATTTTGTGTTTTTTAAAATTGTTTCGGAATTAATTTTCACATCAGACTGATGTCTTCAAGGGAAGCTACTATGCCAATCCTGAAGTTGATGTACCAACTGAAGATAAGGAAATTCAACAAAAGTATCCATTCTACTGCACACCAAATATTTGGCCAAAGGAAGATTTGCCAGAATTGGAATTTGCCTTCAAGAATATGGGTCAACTTATTGTTTCCGTTGGTCACCTTATTGCCAAGCAATGTGATAGTTACATTCAAAAGAAATGTCCAACCTGTCAACCAAACAAGCTCTATAATATTATCAGCCAAAGCAAGAATACTAAATCAAGACTCCTCTATTATTTCCCAAGATCTCAAGAAGATGTCAATGCTGATGAAAATGTTGAAAGTGATGATGGTTGGTGTGGACTTCACTTGGATCACGGTTCTTTGACCGTAAGTAGTAGCATTAGTATTTCAGTATAATGATTCTAATATTCATAATAATAATAATCATCATCAATAGGGTTTAACTTCTGCCATGTACTTTAGAGATGGACAAGTTGTTCAAAATGACGATCCAAAGGCTGGACTTTACATTAAGGGAAGAAAAGGAAATTACATTAAGGCCACCTATAGACCAGACCAATTGGCTTACCAAATTGGTGAAAGTGCCCAAATTCACAGTGGTGGTTTATTGCAAGCCACTCCTCATTTGGTTCGTGGTCCAAGATCTGTTGGTATTGCCAGAGCTACTCTTGCCAACTTTATGCAACCTGCTTACAATGACATGATGGACGTTCCAGCTGGAAAGACTGTTGCTGATTGTAAGATTAAGCATATTGAAGAAGGAATGACATTCCACGATTTCTCTGAAAAGAAGTTCAAGGAATATTATTAAATTTTTTCACATTCTATTTATTTCTTCTTGGTAACTGTTGACTTTTTTGTGGCAGTAGTGGACTTTTTCTTGACAACAATATCGTCTGGTTTAACATCCATGGCAACAACTTTAGTTTTTGTGGTAGTTGGTGTTGTTGTTGTAGTTTTTGTTGTTGAAGGAGTTGTTGTTGTGGTGACGGTAGCTGGAGTGGTAGTAGTTGGTGTGGTTGTTGAAGAAGATTCGGAAGAGGAAGCAGTCTTTAAAAGTTCGGAAGCTGTTTGAGCAGTGATAGAAAACTCAGTGTCAAGATAGGCCTTGTTTTGCAACTTCTTGATTCCTCGATTGTCCTTCTTTGAGTGGACGGCTTGTCTCTTGGCTCCTTTTCTTGAGTGTTTTGGCATTTTTTATTCTCGTGTTGATGAAACCGTTACCAAAGTTATTTGAACATCAGATGATGAATTTAATAAAATTGAAAATTGTTACTATTATTTAATATTTGTATCGGAAGACGGACCAAGTTGTGCAAAACAAACACTACTTGATCATGCTAGAAAAATATTATTCAAAGTGATGATGATAATTTTTTCCTTACTGTATCGGATCCGTAAATAGCTTCATCATCCTTATAAAAAAATGAAATGCTCTGTTAAGGCCCAATTTTTCTTGTTGGCTTTGATCGTTGTTGCAGTTATTGTGATGATGATTGATTCAACTGTTGCTCAAACAACAACAACAACACCTCAACCAGAAAAAAAGCAACCACTCTCAAAGGATTCATACACAAAGATGGTTCAAACCTTGGATTCCTTAATGAAGAAACTTCATAATCAAAAGATTGTTATTGATAAGGAAGTTAATGATGCTAAAGCTGAATTGGAATTGGCAATGAAGGAAGAAGAAGAAGCTAGAAAGAAGTTTGAAGCTTTGCAAAAGGAACATTTGATTGCAAAGAAAAAGACTGAAGAACAAGGGACAAAAGTTAAGGAATTAATTAATAACATTACCAAGGCTCAAAAGAATACCAAACAATCATTATCCGATTATAATAGAATTGCTAGAGATGGTCCAAATATGAAGGACAGGTCTTCGTTGAAAAAGGATAAGCAACAATTGAAATCAATCAATGACAAGATGCAAAACTTGATGGACACTAGAAAGGCCAAATAAATTAATTATTGGCTAATTTATTGGAAATCAAACGTTGAATTTGTTGAGAGATTTGTTCAGTGGAATCAATTCCCAATATTTGTAAACAATCCTGTCGAAAATTAAGGTTCTTTGAATTGTTGATAATGCTAGCAATGGAATCAGATAGAATTGGTGAGTAAAAGTTTCTAATCATGAATAGCTTCTTCTCTTGTTTGGAGAGAAAATCATCTGGGAATTTGTTTTTGGCATGTTGAAACAAATTATTGCTCAGAGTTTGAAACATTGACGTATTGAGCTTGTATTTTGTTGTGCATTGGGTTTGAATATTAACTGTGAGCAGTAGAGATGAGATGGTAGGGCTGGTAAATGTTACATTAGGAAAGCAAATTCTGTGTTGGAAATGTTAAATGATTCTAAATAGTTTCAAATTAACTTACAGTGTTGAATGTGTGCTATTCAAGTTAGTGAATTTAATTCCATACTTTTCCGTATTGGAAAAGAGAAGATGAAAGAGTTTTCTACTTTCATTACTGTCATTGTAAGAGCTCTCTTTCACAATCACCGTATCTTGGTTATCAACTCTAATTTCACACAACCTGTCTTTTGCAGATACAGTTTCAAGAAGAGCGAGAGCATCCTTAGAGCTTAATAACTGTCCATTCTTCAAAAAACAAATCCAAATTTTGATCTTATTCTTGCTATTCTCCCTATCTAGAATATTTGATTGGCTGCTGTGTTGATTATTTCTCCCAACTGAAATGAATCCATTTAGGTTTGTTTTCTTAATCTCTGGTTTCACGCAAGAAATATTCGAAAGATCAGACGACCAATCCATATCATACAATTCAAAATCTTGACTATATCCAGAGAGTGCTCCCAATTCCATTCTACAAGTCTCCAAATCCTTTTCGTTCTCAACCAACAAATGAATTGCCAAACTATTCTCCTCAATAAATAAACTTTCCACCAATTGATCATGAATCAACTCTGAATGTGCAGGAAGATCATTCAAAAGGCTTGAATTGTGAGTGATTACAGTCATTCCTCCACTCAATTCTGCATTCAAAGATGACAGCCATAATTCCTTCAACAATTCCTCTCTCACGCTGACAGAAATCAATCCGACAATAACATTAGCCTTCTCATCCTTCAACATTTCCTCTCTCTTTCGTTTCTTCTTTGATTCAGGGTTCACTTCATTCTGATGAAACCTTTCGAATCGAATTAATGGTTTGAAATGCCTTCCATCCGAATCATCCTTGCAACATTCCCTTCTCATCAAATCAACAATCTAAATGTTTACATTTTTCAAACAAGCCTTTGAAATTGCAACTACTTACCCTCAACACCACCTCGTAACCAATCGATTCAGCCATTTTTTTTGTATTAGTAATTAGAAACAGAACGCGAATGAATGGATTAGCCTTCATCAAGCCTTGTGAAAAACAACCTCAATAAAACACGTGTGAAATTAGAAAGTATGTGGATGAAGCAGTTTGGCTGGGAATGTTTAAGTTGATTGTTAGAATTACCAATAATTCAAGTTTCTGAGTGAAACTAAAGTTACCTAAACTAGCATATCAACATCTCTAAAATAGACAGTTTCAATTCCATGTCATTAATCCACACAACACTAAAAAAATGTCACTCAATTCACTCTACACAATTTATGGAGCAAAAAGTTTACTTGCTGGATCGGTGTCTTGGCAGTTTCCTCTCCTCATCAATTCCATGTTTTTAAAGTGTTCTACCGGGAGTGGTATCAACCTCCTAGTGAGAAGTGTCGGAATTAGACAAATGGCTCTTGGTGGCTCGTTGATATTAGTGACGACGACGAACCATGCTGCTGCTGCTGGTTCATCTTCCCAAGATGATGAAAGAGATTATGATAGTATGAAGAAATTATTGGTGAAATTGAATGTGTTTGTGGATATTGTGGAATTAATGAATCTTTTGATTGAATATAGAAAAAAAGAGTTGGATTGGACAACTATTTCAGTATTAGGAGTAAATCATCTTGTTAGTGCATTATTTGGAGGGTTGTTATTGTTTGTGGATTCGAATAATAATAAAAATCAAAAGAAATAAATTAAATAGTATTATTAACAATTGGGGTTTAAGTGTACATGTAGAATTCTTCCTTCTCTTGATCATTTTCAAATACAGGAACAAAATCAATAGTTTTAACTTCAGAGAAACCTTCATCCTCACTTGGTTCTTCCAATTTCTTATTATAAGTATTGTAACCAACTCCTGGAACGTGTGGATGACCTCCCTTTGATCTATTTTCACGAAGAACATTGAGATGTTCTGCCAATTCTCTTTCAACATTGAAAGAGAAACATCTAATTGGAATTTCAAATTCTTCAGCAATATCAATATAATTCTTTCTAGAATCGGCATCTGGATTAGTATTATCTACAACAACTGATTTACCCTTTTGAATTGCTTCTTTACATGCCTTAACACATTTTGGAATAGTATTGAGAGTATCTCTATTTACATGAACATAACCTGCAGGAATGAAAAATCTTTTAGCAAAAGTTGTTTTTCCTGAAGCTGGCCAACCTTGGAAAACTACAATTTCTTGTTTTGATGAAATTAAATCTTCCTTCTTATATGCACTCTTGGTTGATTTAAATTTCTTAATATCATAACCATCAAGACTCCAAGTTGGATATTCTTTTTCTCCCAAGAAATAAGGTTCTGGTGTGAAAAATTTAATTCCAAGATTGAGTGCAAACTTTCTATCACCACAACTATGATCTTTCTTAATTTTCTTATTATTAGAATCCTTTCTTTCAGGTCTACCAGCAGCATCTCCAACATATAGACTTGTTGATTTATCCAATGAAATATTCTTTTGATGTTTTGGAATAATAGTATCTGCCAAATAATTCCACATACCAGTGCATGGTTTTCTCATATGATTATCTGATAATGCAGCAACAACAAGTATTGGAATTTCACTACCAATAGCTTCATTAATAAAACCTTCAATTCTTTTTTCCAAATCTTTCTTTGTCAATTTACCCTTCTTTACACCATTTTGATTAGTGAAAATAACTAAAAGTTTCTTATTCTTTTCATGTTCTTCTTTCAATTTTGTTGAAACACTCTTATGGAATAATTTCCAATCGGATGGACCTGTTGCAAAGGCTTTACCACTCTTTGTTACAACCAATGTAGAATCAAAGTCATAACCAGCAACTCCTAAAAGTTGAGCATTATCAAATTTTGTTGAAGCAAAGTTCTTATGAACAAAATAATAAACTTCATTATCATCATCCGAGTACCATGATCCTAGTGATCCTTTTGATTGTTTAGCTACTGGTTCATCATCACTCGATTCATCTAAACTAGCGTCTGATTCGTAATCAGAATCATTTTCTTCATCACGTTTTCTCTTGGTGTCGGCTTTCTTTCCTCTTGGCATTTTATATTGTTTTTTTGTGTTGATTTGGTGAATAGTAATTGCTTCTTGCAAGAGATTTAAACGTCATAATTTTGGCGGGACAGGTTAAAAATTCCAAATAAAAGAAGAAACAAAAAATGCTGTAATTAAATGGATTTTTTTTGGTAAGATGATGGTTTACAATCTGGTTTAACTGAGGTTTTAAGATTGTAAAATACAATTTGTGAATCTACTTTCTCTTTTTTCTGCTCTTTTGTTCTTCATCTACTTGTCTCTTGGAGGCCAATGTCTTTTTATCGGCATATTGAATGAGAATTTCACTAATTTCTGGTGATGAAATTTCTAGACAATTCTTTCCATTTAAATTTTTCAAACTCATATCTGTATTTGGAGCAAGTGATTTGATTAAATTCTTTGATTCACTTCTGATGGCAGAAAATATTGGAGTTTCATGATTGGCGTCTAACAAATTCAATACTTGTTTTTTGGAGGCAGCAGAAAGTTTGGAGAGTAAGGAAATAATGACTGAATATTTGAAGGATTGTAGCTCTCTCTGACCAACATTGAAATAAATTGGTAAAGAGCAATCACACATTAAGTGCATAATTGTCTTTTCTGATTCCTTCTCCTTTCTCGAAAGGAATTGAAGAATCTCTTTTTCTGTTTTCAACTTTTCTTGAACTTTTTTAAGAGGATAACCTTTCAATAAACACACTTCCAACATGCTTAAATGATAGGTAATTGGTTCATGAATAGTGTTGTACATTTTTCCAACAAACTTAATAGTAGAAGGTTTGATTCTGATAATATGACTATTAAAAAATTCTTGTAATTCACTATTTTCTTTTCTTTTCGCAATTTGTACAATACATTTTTGTTCCAAAATATCAGAATCAATAAAATCTTCAATGTATGGTTCTAAATCTGAAAAATTACTAAAGTCAGTGAAATTGAATATATAACCTGAAATTAATTTTTTATCCTCTTGTCCTAAATTTCGTTCACTAAGCTTTTGCTTCAAGCTCTCCTCTAAAATGTGATATTGCAAGTTTGCAGTAGCAATTTCAATGATAGTAGACTTGCAATCTTCCAATGACGCACCTAAATAATTAATAATGTTTTT
Source organism: Naegleria gruberi (assembly GCF_000004985.1). Classification (NCBI taxonomy): domain Eukaryota; phylum Heterolobosea; class Eutetramitea; order Acrasida; family Naegleriidae; genus Naegleria; species Naegleria gruberi. The sequence continues at coordinate 133,457 of NW_003163285.1, forward strand.
AGCTACATCGTAATGCCCGTATTTGATAGCCAACATCCAAGAATTCAATTCAGTAATACTACTCTTCTCTTCCAAATACTCATTCTTATAACCTAAGAAACCGAATCCATTTTTTGCTGCAAGAGAAACATTATTGAGTCGGCCTTCTGTTTCATCAAAAAAATACACATCTCTCCATATAGCCCTATTCAAAATATAGCTCTTTCTTCCAATCAAGCCAAGATCAATAATAGTACTACTTTCAATGCCAAGCATTAAATATGCATGTATAGGAGTAGTAGTAACTTCACCAATCTCATCAGAACTCATTGTAATCTCAATTTCAAGGCAATTTTTTAAAACTTCTAAATTCTGTTTAAAAATAAGGAAATAATCTATTGATTGCTCAAAAGCAGCCATCAAGAGTAATTTAGCTCCATTAATAAAGGATTCTCCCTTCTTGAATTCAAAAAACTTTGATTTAACATCTAAATTGGAGAGAGCATATTCCAAGTCACAACCCTCTTTAACAAGCATATAGCTTAAATTTTCTGAGTTTTCTAAAGACTTGCAGAGCAGAGTTTTACCTTTTGCATCTCTGACTTCCAAATCCTTCTTTAGTTTCTGAAGCAATGAGGTGGATTCCAATACTTTTTTGTCAACTGCAAACAATGCTGGCATACCATCATTATTCTTGTGGGTAACATCAATTCCCAAAGTGGTAATACAATATTCTATAATATCCATTGAACTTTTAGAGAGCACATGAAGAAGATTACCACCATCACTGGTTCTATAATGTTTCAATTCTTGGTTATTGTTTTGGTAAATCTTATTGAAAAACTTTAAAAATTCCAGAGCATTATAGGAACCATATGACTTTAATCTGCTTGCCCATTGTTCTATAGTGTCCAACCCATGTGAATTTTTCTTTTCCAAAGTTTCCAGCTTAATGGTTTCAAACAACGGCAAAAGGTGTGTACTAGTAGTTGGGAAACTATTCAATAGGGATCCTTCTGGACTGGTATAGTTAATGTCAACTCCTACAATCTCTACTAAAAACTTTGCAGTATCTAGTGGAAGAGAATTGTAGCTATATCTGTATGATTTACATAAAACATAAAAAAGATTTAGATCAGCCTTGGTGCCCTCTATTATACCATTACTATTTCCCAAATTAATAAGAGTGGGCTCTCTTTCTAATGCTTTTTTAAACAAGGATATTCTTTCATTTGAAATAAGACTTGCCAATGGATTTGTTGCATTTTCTATTATTAGCGGAATGTACTTATTCTCTATAACTTGGTTCAGTAGATGATCATTACCATGTATAAATATTCTATTGAACATAATATTATCCATTTTGTATCTCAAATGAGGTTCTAGATCATTGTTATCAACAAACTTTTTGTAAAACTCATTAAATGTTAAATCATTACTATATAATTCACTTTCGAAATTAGACAATTTTACAGGAATTTCCTGAGCTTTTGCATATTCAATAATTATATCAAACAACTCATCATTTTTCAAAGAGTCCACAATCTTGAATGGGTGCAGTAGATTCCAGTTAATATTTTCCTCATAAACCAGCATGTCCCAATACTCTAATACATTATCGTATTCATTGATGGGTTTCTCAGACTTTACATTGGAGAACCTTGACAATATATTTGAAGCTACATTATGATACTTTAAATTAATAGATTCTAGAGAACTCATAGGTATTTCGTTCTTCTTGGGTTTTCCATTAATATAATTAATTAGGTTGTTATTATGATTGTAATAGTAATAACCATCATTTTCAGTTGATCCATAAATATTAATAGTCTTTAGATAGGAGGGATGTTTACTCTTTTTGTGACACTCCATTAATAGATTCAATAGGTCCATAAATCCTGTTGCTACTGCAACGCATTCCAAATCAAAAAATTCAAAGGTTTCAATCTTGTTAGGTTGTTGAAAGAATATTTCCCATCCACTTTGACAAACTCTCAACTTGGTAAAATTTGGAAAATAACCGGCCATCTGTTTCAACTTGGTACTTTTAAACTTTTCAATTTGATACTTTTCTCTGGTCAACAAATCAAGAACCTTCACCTTTGGAAAGAATACCTTCTCCAAATTATTCTTCCAAAATCTATTTACAGCTCTCATATTCAATTGATCAGGATAAACCGGAACAAAATCCAAAATATATTGCATTAAATCTTCATTCACTTCCTGTCCCCACAAATTAACATAAAAATCCTGATCCACCATATCATCAGCAACAATATTGTTTTGTGATTTTTTGGTGGAACGAGATTTCCTCTTGGGAGTTGTGCCAGCCTTGTTTATTGTTTCCTTCTTGCTGGCGCGTTTTGGAGGCATTTTTTTTGGTGTTTTATTGGAAATTGTAACACAACATGTCGTTTACAATTTCATTTCCTGTAATAAGAATATTATGAACTTTTCAGAGAACCAAAGATTCGAATAATTGTTGAATGAGATTCTGTATTGGATTCAGGAGTTTATCTTCGTTGTAAAGTTTCAAATCGTCAAAAAAAAATGATCTCACATGCAACACCTGCTACTACGCCCCCTCAAAATTCCAAACCAAAAAACAGGAAAAAAATCGAGAAGGATTTTTCATTCCTGATCGAAAATTTCGGATATGAATTTTTTGTGAGTTATTTTCTGGCAGAGTTTTTCTCTCCGAAGGAATTGATTATGAAATTTACAATTTTGAATAGAAAGATGAGGAAATTAATTATGCAAAATTCAAAATTATGGAAAAAACAATTTGAATTCATGTATCCGAATTTGATTGGAATGGTGGAAAGTTGGATGGAGATGAAATGGTGGAATGATGAGAGGGAGGAAAGGTTGACTAGTATTTTAAATGAAGATTCGTTTAGATTTTATCAAATATATTCCAATGGTTCAAGAAAGGCCATTGAAAAGGATGTTAATATTGTCAAGACGAGTTGTAAAAGTCAATTGGTTCATTATGTGAGTGCAATTATTTTAGATCACATGTTTTATGAAACCAATTTCAATTCAGAGTATACGTGGAATCAAAACTCGATTGAAAATTTCAAATATCATCGAGTGAATTATTCAATTTACTTGAAATTTTTCAAATTCTTTTACTTACTAATTGAAACAAAGCAATTGAAAACTGGATTAGATGTATGTGTCAGTTATCTCATTAATTGTTTGGATACAAAAAATAGGAGTATCCAAAAACTATTCAAGAATATGATCACTGATTTGTACTTTAAAAGTAGCTTTCCATGTTCTGCTTTCTATTTGTTTGCCAGAGGATATTCCACTGCGAAAGCAAGTTTGATAAATGAGGAAAAGGGAATTTTTGAACTTCCCTTACTGGATTTTAGTGTAGAGACTGGACATAGTGATCCTTCTTTCAGAGTTTATCCTTGGATTCCACTAGATCAAATAGATGCAAATGTGAATGATTTGCAATGTAGAGTTGTTGTATTGAATGAAGAATATACATATGTCTATCCAAGAGATACTGCAGAGATGTTAAAATTATTCGAAAGATTTTGTGCCAATATTGAGGAAACATCTTACTCAATCATGATTAATAATATGCTGGAGAGATATATTGGACTAGACAATTACTTAGACACTCTCCAACGTCATACTGTCTGCCATCATGAACATTTCAGGAGAGTAAAATGTGTAAATCCCACCAAAAGTGCAAGAATTTACTTTCAATCGCAAGTTGACAAGTATTCGAAACAAATTTTTGAAAAATTTAAAGGTGTTAATGAAGAACTAGCTTGTGTATATTTATCCAAATTTCCATTCAGTAATGAGGTTGAATACTTGCTTAATACACATATTGGTGAACTACTCGAGAATATTCCAGAAGATTTTTCTACCTTCTTTCCAAGTTTTACTGCTCAACGAACCAAATTGAAAGAATCCTATAGAGGAACATTTGGAGTGGATGGATTCTTAATTAGAGCAATTGATAAGTGTTTGAGGAGATACTTGCATTTATTTGTGCTTTCTGAACCAACCCTAACTCTTGCAACAAAATCAGGCTCATTTTCTTCCAGTAAGTTATTGAATTGTTTTGAGAATTAATTTTCACATCTAAAGTTCAAAAAATGGTCTATAATCAACTGAAGAATATCATCTATCCCATCTTTCTCATGCTCCTTCCACATGTTTCAAATTTAATCTCATTCAGAATTGAACAATTCCAGGGAAAACTGTCTAATGAAGAATTGAATCAAAAACAAGAAGTAATTCTCAAATCGATGAATCATTGCTTTGGACAGCTAAACTTTTTAAACAAGCCTCTCATTGATTTCTCTTCCGAGTTGAGATGATAATCTTCATAACTATTAAGGAAGAAATCATTGCAAAAGAGGAAGAATAAAAATTACTGTAATTATTTGAAGCTTTATTTTACAGGTCATTCGATGAAAATAATGAATCAAAAGCACAGTCACCTTGTTCTAAAAGGAATGATTGTTTGTCGCTTGTATCTTGTTGTTGATTATTATATTCTGTTGCTGGTTTTTCAAGAGTGAGTGGACTTGTTGGTCTCACATCAATATGATTCCACCTCGACAAGTATTGAGAGTTTTGGGCAGAGTCGTTCAATAATTCATAAAATTCTTGTTCAGTGCTCATTGAATCTTGTGGTATAATGTCATTTGTTGATAACATTGGATCATTAGGGAAGAATGGAGTGGTAAACATTTGATTATTGTGAGCCATCTGCTGTGTAATTGCCTGGCTCATAAGGTTTTGGAATTCAGTTTGGAATTGAGCAATGATTTGCTGTTGCATTTGCTTAAAAAGTTCACTACCATTTTGTTGTAATAATTGTTGTAAAAGATGAGCAACAACAGAGGAATCTTGCTTCTTGAGCTCTGCAGAAAGGGTATTCATAGTATCTACAAGGGAGTTGAGTAATTGACTTGCCATAATATTATCAGCAGGTTTCAATTCTGGAGGAATATAAGTATTGTTGCATTGATTTGGTTGGGCAGTATTTGTTTGATTTGTAATTGTAGTGTTGTTGTTATCTTGTTTCTGTTTCTTTGATGATGATTTGTTTTCTTTTCTCTTTCTCTTGTTTGTCTTTTCATCTGATGATCCATCAGTTGAATTGATTGAAGAGTCATCTTCACTATGAGTTGCATCTTCCTCATCTTCGTGAAGTATGAAATGCTCTGTTGGACTCTTGAAGGAGACAACTTGTGGAGTACTGGTTTTTTGACCACCCTTGTTATTAAGATCAATCACAAAGTAATTATCTGTGAAATGATCACAACTTTTGAGTTGTTTTCTCAACTTGCATAACCTCTTATTGACTGTACGAGGTGCTCCATTAAAATTAGAGGCTGGTTTTGATGAATTTGCATTGGCTGTACATTCTTGTTGTTTCTGATGATCGGATTCATTACCAGCTTCACTTTCATCAACAAAGGTAATTTTGGATTTTGGACTCCTCTTTTTCTTGTTGGTTGCTGTTGTGGTTGTTGTAGATGTTGTCGTTGTATTCACACACTCCTTGTCTAATTTGAAAGAAGTTGTTGAAGAACCATTGGAATTGTATTTCACCTTTGTTCTAGGCTTTTTTGTTTTTGTTGTCTTGCTGTTGGTTGGTGATGAAGACTTGTCAACTTCAGTTGGTTGTTGAATATGTTGTTCTTCTTGTTGTTGCAAGGAGAGGTTAGTGGAGGAGGTGATGGCTGTCATGATTGAGTGTAATATATCAAGTGATGAAGTTAAACTATTGATGATCAATAATATGAACTGTTGGAAGTTACTTTAGTGGTGAGTGTGGTGGTATGGATAGGTATGATTCTTTTTATCTCGTGTTAGGATCAAAAGACAATGCAATCAGAAATAACGTATATTGGTTGCTGTACGGGATAATAATGTATAGTGGATAATGATAGACAATAATAATAATGGCTTGTTAGTACTATAAAATGTTAGGATCGCAGTTGTTTTGGTTTACTTTGGTAAGGTTGCAGAGTACTTTCTTCTCTGCGTCGGTAAGATCCTATTATGTTGTTTTTTTTGTCTGTGTGTTTTGAGTCGCTATGAGTGATATTGTTTTATGGCGAATGATGTTATGTGTTTTGGAATCTTCGTTTGAGTTGATGGCGGTGATCAACAATATTCTCTCTCTATTGTACTGACCACCAGTGATGTGTCTCGTATGAATTCGCTCAATAGAGCAGGTGCAAACTCGCGTGTAACTCGTATTTTTTATTATTTTCATTCGTTATTGTCACTCTCCGATTCATCTTCTTCCTTGTCATCCTTCGTTTGGAAATTGTCAACCAATTCGACAGTGACGTTACCTGCTTCCGTTGCTGGTTGTGGAGATGAATATTCGATGGGTTGTGTGTTTGGTTGAGTGTGTTCTGTTGCATTTGAACTGTCAATCTTCTTCTTCTTTGAATAAACCATCACTGCCCTCGCAGGTTTAACAATGTCAACTTTCTTGTCACATACAATCACAAAAATCTTGTTTCCATCAGAATCCATTTCCGTTTCAATCGGCGCCAAAGTTTGCATATCTCCGTCTTTTGGAATGTATTGTTTCAAAGTGTACAGTGAGGTCGTACCACTTTGCTTTTCGTGTATGACACCAACGTCAAACTCAATTTCATCTAATACCTTTTGCATCGTTTTTGAATCTAATATCGTTTCAATGGAAACATCAATCAACAATTGCCTTTCTTTTCTACTAACACCTTGAAAAACAAATTTCAAGTGTGAAGGGTAACGAATCGCAAAAATATGCTTGGTTGCAGTTTCGAAATGATGAAACGCTAACAAGTCGGTTTCATATTTGACTGTTTTAGTGATGTGTGATTTTGATGGAGTGCGAAATAATGATTCTTCTGATGAGTCTTCAGATGATGATGAATCATCTGTGTTCGTTTCGTATTCACTTTCGTCTTCCTCTTCGTCATCATCAACAACTTTAGGTGCTTCTAACTTTCGTTTCTTTGCTTCCTTGACACGTACCAATTCATCAGCATATTTTGCGGATTGTTCTTCAAAGTATGCCTTTTTGTTCTCCATTTCAATTGATGACTTGTCTTTAATTGTGCTTTTGTATTTTCGTTGAACTTGAGACCAACTGTAACCGTTTTCGTTCGCGAACGCAACAAAAGCGTCTTTGTTTGTTTGATAAACTTTACCTCTATTTGCGAGCCAGAAGAGGCGTAATCTTTCTGTATCAACTTCTTGCCACTTTTTGGACTTCTTTTTCTTCAGTGACTGGGCTGTATCAACAGTACTACTATTGGCAACAGAGCTAGAAGTCGGGGCTTGTACTTTTTCTGTGTTCTTCCTCTTCTTGGTGCCCATTTTTTTTTCAATTTCGAATATCGTTTTTCACAAAAACATTCGTGTTCACTTTTGAATTATGAAAAAATGCAAAACTTGTTTTCTGTGTTTCGATCATACATGCCAAAAGCAACTGAAGAAACATTCAAAGCGTTTTTTGCATTCAATCCTAAGGAATTACAAATTGTTTATGACACGTTTGTTGGTAGAGTAATAGCACCAAAGTGGTTTCTAATCACCTTAGAATGGTTAACGAATTATCCTAAACATCATGTACAACATGTTTATTGGAATATTTCTAGAAGAACACTTGTTGGAAGATTATGGAAGACGGTTTTGTTTCTCTCTCGTCTTCTCCCTGATTTTGATTTTGATGATAGACTAGAAGAAGAACCAGCAAAACGAATTTTCAAAGATATCAAGTGTATCGTTGACGGTGTTGAAATTAGAATACGTCGCCCATCTAAAAGACGATTCACTAAAAAACAAAATTGGATCCACCAGAAAACATTTTTCTCAAACAAGAAGAAAATGCATGCGATGAAATATCAAGTGGTTGTCACTCTCCGTAAAGGGAAGATTATAAATGTCAGTCGTGCGTATAGAGGACGTGTTCATGATAAAAAGATATTTGATGATTACATAAGGGAACACGGTCACGAATTTGGTGAACAAGAACATCTTGGTGACCTTGGTTATGTTGGAGTACCAGAGATATTTACACCTTTCAAGAAACCGCGGGGTGGTGAATTAGAACAGTATCAGAAAACAATTAACAAAGTCATTGGTGCTGCGCGTGTAACTGTTGAAAATGTGATTGGTCGTATCAAACGATTTGACATACTTAACCACACATTTAGGCACCCACTTGTCAAACACGAAGATGTGTTCATCATTTGTGCGAAACTGGCGAACTTACATCTTCGCTTTCATCCCGTTCGAAAGTGTGACGAACCGCTCTTGGACGTTTAATAAAAATAAAAAATAACGTTTATTTAAAAGGTTGCACCCGCTCTAATCTAGAAATTATAAAGTATTTAATAAAATGGGCTCTTTTTGTTCTAATAATTACGATTTCAACAACATATTTGGCGTTAGCAAGAAAAAGACTTAACAGTTTCCAATTTAGCTCTTGGCATTTTTTCTCAATGGTATGAGATATACTACTGTAATGTCTGTTTCCTTATATCCACATGTTCTTGTTCGAGTGCAAATACTTGTTCAACGACCTTTTTTGAGTAGTAATGCAACAAGAGATGAGGTGTGGAGTGTAAAATTGAGGTCAAATGAATGGTGATGTTGTTTCGGGTATGAGCAATAGATATTTACTTTATGAAATGTTTTGAAGATATTTGCATGAAAATCTTGTCGTGAGCATCAACTTCCTAACATGTAGAAAATAAAAACAATTATTTCCGGGTATTGATTCTCTTGATACAGCAACAACCATTTCACATTCGCCAAGTTTGCCGAGATTATTAATACTCGTTGTTTCATCATTTTGGGAAGACAGATATATTTGGGCAAAATGAAAAAATTGTACATTTTAAAATCGAGATACCTGATGCCTGACGTCTTGGAACCTACCACAAACATGGACAAAAATACAACCCAAATTTCACAAAGATAACGCTAATACAACATCCAAAAACCAATCCACTATTTTCCAAATTCATATCCATTCCTCATCTCATTGTAATATGAACAAAGTCACTTTACATACAAAATCTAAAATCAAACATTCCGAATTTTTCAAGATCAACACACTTCATGATCACTAGAAAATGTAATGGTTTTTGTTTAAATGGAAAAATCTGATGGACATCTTTTGAACAGATTTCTGAAGAGATGTTTCAAGATGTGTGTTGTATAAACATTATTACGCTTGTATTGGTAATTAAATCACCATCCATCTACAGTTTAATACAATTCAAAGTCATCATGAAAAATCAAAAGATTTTCCTCATTTTCCTCATTGGGATTCCAATATGGAAAGAGTTATTAAGTATCCAATTTTGTAGACATTTAGTTGTAGTTTCAAGAATCTACAAGATGTCATCTCCATCAACACTTGGTTATTTCATACATTGGATTTTATACATTGTAAACACTTATTTTCAATTAAAATCAAGTCATATTTGAAACCTTCCTTAATTGGTATGCACATTTTCAATACAAATTAAATATTAAATATTATTAATAATTGAAAAATATTTAAATTAAATATTCTTCTTTTAATTAAAAAAATGTTTCAACACTCGGTACCGAGTGAAGTTATTTTCCATGTGGCTGAATTTCTCGACTCGTTGCGTGATATTGCTCATTTACTATTACTTCTCACCACTGAATATTCTACTTATTTTTCCTTTCATGATGGAAAAGAATTAGTAGAACAGAAAAGCAATATACAATTCTATTGGAAAACCCTACTAGCCAATGTATTGATGGCTCACATTGAACAATTTGTTACAAGAGTTCGATCGGAGAATGATTTGAAAAAGATTAAAGAAATTAAAAAGAAAGGCTTGGCAAATTATCATCAATGTTCTGAAATTGTTCTCAAGTCGAGTGTGAGGAAAAGATTCCGATCGCTCGAGTTGAAAATTGGGGAAATGATGGAACGATATTATGTTAGAATTTTGAATGAACAATTTGGAATAGAATCAAAGTTTGATATTTTGGAGTGTGTAGAATTGCTGACGAGGAAACGATCTAGGCAATTTTACTCTAATTTCTTTGGGGCAATTGTGAAGAATGATAATCATGAGGAGTTTTTGAGTTCTTTGAAAGCTCTTATTAGAAGAGAAGCATTGAAATGTTATGAAAAGAATATGTTGAAAAAATTGATCAATTCTACACAATTGGAGAGTATTACCAATTCAAATTCTGAAATTATTACTGATATTTTACGTGATGGGATTGAATTATCACCCGAGTATGCTGTTATCTTGCCAGATATCATCAAGATTTTGAAAATTAATTTATCTATTCTGCAAGTGGCAAAATTATTCACACACCTAATTGGATCTGATTTGTTAGAAACTTTTATTATGGGAAATGATTTTGAAACGATGAGTAATGAATGCATTTGACATTATTTTAAAATATGGCAAAAAGCACAACTCAATTAAGGAGATTCAGGCTTTTAAAAATTTTGTCCAAACACACGATCCATCTCTTGAAATATGGAATCATATTAAGGACGAGACAAATAGAATTGTGAAAAACCAGGAATTGATTCTAACTGATGCTCAATTTCAATTTCTTGATATTTTAGAAATTGAATCCATATGCATTGGGAATTATAAACACAGTCCAGCCAGATTTCAGCTTATAGAATGGTTAAGAGGAAAACAGTACAGAATCGATAGAAGTGACTTGTTGAGTATTTTATTCACACCAACACCAGAATATCACTTTAGTGAATATGTGAAATTGTATCAATTTTGTAAATTGGAGTATAATTTCAGTATTTATGAGGAATATGAGTCGAGTAATTTAGTTTGTCATTTTTTCAAATCATGGAGATCAACTAATGCCAATTTATTCTTCGAGGGAATTATTCCTGATGAACTAATAATGGTAGAGCAGATATCAAGCAGATATTTATTGAGAGATTGTGTGGCTACATACTTGGATCGTATCTATTATTCTAAAAATCCAAAACCTATCATTGACTATTTACAAGACAAGTTTTATCCTTCAATATTTGATATTGATTTTCTAGTGAGTATGATCAAAAGAAAAAAGTATGCATTAGATTCTTTGAATTCCAACTACTTGTGTGAATACATACTTCCTCTTATCAAAATTAATGGAATTTCATTTCAAGATCTGGCTGTTGGACTCATTTCTGAAAGTGGCGATGTCTTTCAAGATTGCATCTATTCTAAATATCAACAACACACAGATGAATATATCATGGCTCTATATCTTGCCTGTGTTAATATTAAGCAAATCAAAGCAGAGCAAAACCCTCTATCTCAATAATTGAAGTATTGTAATAGTTTCATAATAAAATTCCTCTGAAAGAGTTTCCAATTCCGACACAGCCTCATGAAATGCTCGTTCAGCCATTTGCCTACCTAACTCATAATCTTTCATTATTTCCGTACAGAATACAGAGAAATTCAGAATTAATCCCAATCTGACTGGATGTGTAACAGGAAGAAAATTCTCAGCCATGCTTTTAGCCAAATTGTAGGTCTCTAAACAATTCTCAGTTACCTTCTTTCCAAATTCATTTTCATCATTGATAAATAACTCTGCAATATATCTATAGTAATCTGCCTTCATCTTTTGAAAGAAAACTGCAGAAACATTATCAGATTGGTTGGATGGTATCAAATGTTGATCCAATAATTGCAAAACCTCATTGCCAAGATCCACAATTTCATTTCTGATTTTAATTCTGTAATTCTTGATCATTTCCGATTGAGATGTATTTTCATATTTCAATTGCAATGAACTGATGATTCTCCAAGCATTTCTTTTACTACCCATCATGTTTTTATAGGCCACGGAGAGTAGAGATCGTTCATCAGGTGACAATTCAACATCCGATTGAACTATCTCTTTTAAGAGTTGTGCTATTTCTTCATTGATGGTTTCATCATTCGAAATTTTAATTTCAATGATTGGTACTGTTCTTCTTACCTTCATATCTCTCTGCTTGGTCGAAAACTTTGGCAAGGAACAAAACATCCACTCTAGAGTTATGCATTTTGTCTATTTTTTTTGTTATGAATTTTTATATAAAGGCATCACTTAGAGTTGTCATCGTTATTGATTAGCTTTCTTTATAGAGAAGCACAAGAATTCATATGTTGATAGTAGGAACTAGGCATTGTAGAGAAGATAAAACTGTTGAAAAAAGGGGCATTAAGGAAAAACAAAAAGAAGAAAAAGCTGCAGAAGGTGGGATTTGAACCCACGAAGCTTGCGCAGTAGAACTTGAGTCTACCCCCTTTGACCACTCGGGAACCCCTGCTTCACATCCGTTGTTCAAAATTTGTTTTTCTTAAAGAAATTGGCAAATATTCCCATCTGTTCACACAAGTTCTTTCTTGTTCGCTTCTAGCATAATCACAAAAAAATTCAACACATGACCAACAATAAGAACACCAACAACAAACAAAAGAAGACTACCAAAAAGAAGAAGGGAATTTCATTAGATGACTTTTACAAATCGGCCAGTGCAGAAAAATTGCAAAATAATAGGAAAATTATTAATCATCAATTTATTCCAATTGAGTTCCGATCTGATGAGGAGTATATTCTAAAATGTGTGGCCAAGAATTGGGCAATTCTTCGCTATGCATCTGATGAGTTGACTACTTCCAAGGAATTTATGATGAAATGTGTTAAAATTTCTGGTCAATCATTTAGTTATGCTTCTAGTCAACTGAGAAATGACAAGGAATTGGTTATGGAAGTGATTAAACAAGGAAGGGAGAACTTGTATTATATTTCACAGGAATTGAGAAGTGATAGGTAGGTATAGAAAGCATTAAGTTAATAATTTATTAACAAAAATCTCTTTCGTATTTAGACAAGTCGTTTACGAAGCTGCTATTCGAAACGAGAGTGCACTTTTTTATGCCTCTACTGAGCTACGAAATGATAAAGAGTTTGTGAAAGATCTTGTGAGATTGAACGGTTTAATACTTGAATATGCCTCTGATGAGCTACGTAATGATAGAGAGGTGGTTATTAATGCCATTTCACAGAATGGACTAGCTCTAAAATTTGCATCCAATCTGTTGAAGAGTCAGGATGATATTGTTGAGCTAGCTTTCAGTCAAAACAAGTTGGCTTATCAATTTGCATATCCACCAAGAAAAGCAACAGATTTTTTCACAAGTGATGAATTGAAAAATGATAGAAATGTTGCATTGCAAGTGGTTGCCCTGGATGGTCTTTTACTTGGTCAATTGAACGATAATTTTAGGAATGATAGAGAAATTGTGTTGAAAGCTGTTGAAAATAATGGAATGGCATTGAATTTTGCTTCTGAAGATTTGAGAAATGACAAGTCAATCATTCTGGAAGCTGTCAAAATTAGACAGAATGAAATTGGCAGGAAACCAATTGCTGCGTATGAGGTTGATCAAGCTAAACCTTTTGAATTAGTTTCAGATGAGTTAAAGAGTGATAAGCACTTTATTTTACAAGTCATTCAAAACAATCCTCACACATTTAAATATGTCTCCAATGAATTGAAATGTGACACTGAATTCATTTTACAAGCTTTCAAGCAACATTCTTACAAAATCATGCACTATATTTCCAAAGATCTTCGTCAAGAAAGTACATTCCAATTGAAACTCATTCGTGATACTCTTGAAGCATTAGGATACATACCTGAAGGAATCACCAATAAGGAAGTAGTTTTAAAAGCCATTGAAAAAGATGGAAGAGCTTTGAAATGGGCTTCTTATGAGTGGCAGAATGATAAGCAAGTGGTACTAATGGCCATCAGAAGAAATGGCTATGCTATCAAATATGCTAGTGAAATATTACAAAAAGAACGTGATTTGATTTTGGAAGCTGTAAAGCAGAATGGATATTGCAGAGAATTTTCAACGGAATTACTAGATGAAAGAATGAAATATTGCTATCCAGATTTGTAGAATATGTAATCCAAATTTCTAATTAATCACAGCAATTCATTAACTATTTCAATTATTCCAATAATTCAATTAATCTTTGTAATTTGACATGTTTTGGTACTTCATTATATTGTTTCAACAAGGGGACAAATTCTTGCTAGTTGCAAGTCTTAAATTTCAACTTGGAAAATATAACTCCTTCCAATCAAAGTAATATAACGCTGTGGTTATCAATAGTAATATAAGCGAATGTTAGTTACAATTTTTCTTTCCAAAGTTTTACATTAAAATTGTTAATAAATCAAAACTTTAAAAAAATGGGGTCCAAGTCATCACACCCAATGAACAAGCCATCTCAAATCGGAGAGTCAATAACAATTCAACAAGAACAGTCAACTAGAGAAGAAAGTTGGATTATTTTGGGAACAGCTGATAGTGGAACTTCAACGTTTTATTATATGATTGAACGTATTTTGAGTAATAATCGACACTATTCGAATCGAAATGAGTTTAACCATGATTTACAATTAGTTTGCTTCTTGATGATTAAAAATTTGTGGACTATTTTGGAAAGTGAAAGGAGTAGAATAATCGACTTGATTCCAAAGAGTTTCGGACCATGTTTGGAGAATTTGAATGATAAATCAAATATTGATCAATCACAAATTTCAGAATTTGATTATTGTGAATTATTGATGTATATTTGGAATATTCCATTCTTTAGAGATTTATTCGAAACTAAATGGAATGCTATTAGTCCTAACATTTCCGAAAATTTCAAAGATCCCAACATTAATTATTACCATGTATTGAGCTTATTAATTTTGGAAAATTTAGAAGAATTAATTTCCAGAATCAAATCAAAAACCGAATTCTTTCCTTTGGCTCTATCCTATGAAATTACAAAGGGAGTACGAGAGTTCAGATACAATAATATACTTGTTAAGAATGCTGGAGGATCTAGAGGTCAAAGAAAGAAATGGTTGTGTTGTTTCAATAATCAATCAATTGCCATTTTTATAATATCACTTGCAGAGCTAGATCAATACACAGTTGAGGACACACAAACATTGAGGATACAAGAGTCGAAACTGTTGATGGAAGAGTTGATAAATACGCGTTTTTTAAAAACAGCAAGGAAAATTGTAATCTTTACAAAACCAGATATTCTAATTAAGAAATTGCAAAAAGGACATTCCATTCATTTGGGAAATTACAAAATGAGACCTGAATTTAAAGAAATTATTAATAAGCATGAGCTGAAGAAGGTTGTAAACTCAATAGTTTCTCATTATTTGAATTTCGAAAATGAGATTGAATTTAAAAAGATTCATTCCTTTCATATTGTGAATACGACAGAATTGGAAGAAGTGAATTGTGTAATGGAGAGAATATTGGATCATAATTCGAAAAATGCATTCATTTCTCCTTGTCTCTTGCATGGCTATAGGAAACCCGAACAGTTTGAAAGAGAAATGCAGGAGAGATTATTTTGGAAATGTAGAGAACAAAGATTATCAGATATAAGGGTTTTAACTTGAACTACTTGAAAATTAACACAATCCATTTGAAAAGCATAAAACTCTCCCGTATATTCATCCAAACACAATCCTGAAACACCCGTGAGAACTCACAATTATGAGAATGTACTATTTCTAAATTGTCTCTAGCATTTGAAAGGATAATGTGTCGATTCAATTCGTCATGTATAATTGAATAGAATTATGTGGTGTCCTTCATGGATGTATGAAACAATCAAATTGAGAGCTTGTTGGACTTCAGATTAAAAAAATGACTCAACTTGTTCTAATAGATTTTCACACTCCATGATTGGACTAATTTTCACAAATTAAAAGAAAAATTCATCAAACAAGAAAAAGGACTCGTAAATTGGCTGAACGAAACTTTAAATATAAAATCGGACAAGTTCAATCTAGACGAATATTGTTTTTTAAAAATCGAATATGCATTCGAAAGGGATGTTGTTTCGAGTCTAATTAGAAATAATGACATTAGAATACCTAGTTGTTTCGGATGGAGGACAGATCTTGAATTTTTGAAAAAAGCTGCACTTTCAGGTTATACAACAGCTAGAAAAGAAATTGAGGAGCTAGTTACTGATGAGGAGGTTTGGAGATTTCTTGTTAAAACGTATAATTGGACTGGATTTAGAGATGAATTGACATTTAACAAGGAGTTTATGTTGTTTGCTATTGAGGAAATGATTGTTAGTGCCGAAAGTTTATTGGAAAGGTGTAACGAAAGTTTCAGAAATGATCCAGAGACTGTAAGGAGTGTATATTTTGCACATGTTGTGACTCGAACATATTCTTTAGCGGGTTTTTCAGATGATGAATATATCGGAAATCCCTTCGATATTTTGCAAACTCAAACCTATCTCTATTCACATCGGTCAATTGTTGAAAATTTGAGAAATGACCCTATTTTCATTTTGGATTGTGTAAAGAAATTTGGAAGAGTTTTGGCATTTCTTGATTTGAAATACAGATCTGATAGAAATTATGTGCTGGAAGCTATTAGACAGATAGATGGTGGAACTTATTGTTATCACAAAGGATTATTGAGATTCGCCTCTGAGGAGTTAAGAAATGACAGAGAAATTGTTAAGGTGGCTGTGCAAAACTGGGCCTCATGTTTCCAATTTGCATCAGATAATCTCAGAAGGGATGAAGAGGTAATTCGTGAACTCATTTCAATTTCATCAGGAAATGTTTTAGAGTATGCTGAAGAAAGTATTTTGAAAAATGTAGAACTTGTACTCTTTGGATTGGAATCGGATGCTGGTTGTTTTGAATTATTTGATCAGAGTTTACAAAATGATAGAGATTTTATACTAAGATGTGCAAAAATCAATGGTAACATACAAGTTCCAGATATGTTTTCTAGTGATAGAGAAATTATGAAAACTCTATTAGAAACTTGTTTGAGGAATCGCCAAAGTGAGAATGATATTTTTTACACAATTGATGAATCTCTGTTTATGGACATTGAATTTGTTAAGGAGCTAGTTGATCTTTATGAAATATATCCAGACACTCATTTTCCAACAAGGTTATGCAAATTTATTAATGAAGAAATAATTTGGAAAATAATTCAACAATCTGCAAAAAAGGGGCTAATGAGATATGAAATTCGTGAGATATCTGATGTTTGGAAAGATCCATTGTTTGTGAAAAAGGTTCTCGATCTTGGAATTAAATTATCACGAGTTGATTATACAGCATTCGCTGACGATTTGAAATTAAGGATATGGAAAGACGAAACCAATATTTATTCGTTTCCATTCAAAAAGAGCAGTATGGAATTTCAAAGACAAGCTGTCAAGCTCAAACCTGAATGTATTTACGGTTCCTACTATTTTCAAACAATTTGTGGATATAGTGAAGATCGAGAAGAATTGTTGAGGTTGAGAGCAAACAGATTGGAATATTTACAATTCCACCTCCCAAAAAGATTTGATACTTGGTGAGCATGTTAAACTTGTTGACTCTCAATTCTTAATTACTTAATTATTGAACTAATTCATGCCCACCACTTTCACAAATTTCCTTTTCTAGACAATTTTATTGTAAACAATTGTGATTGAAAAAATCACAATTCTACATTTTTCACACCAAACAGCTGTACCACCAATTGAACAATGTCTCTTTCAACAACAACATTTCAATAATTGTTCAATATTATTATTATTTAAATATATTGCAAGTTAGTTTGAAAATATTAAAAAAAAATGCAAAGACTTTCCCGCCATCTTTTCAAGCCTTGTTCCACAACAAATTCCTCATCCTCGCTTCTCTCCGGCAATAAGAGAGCAGCCTCTCTTCTCTTGAAGAATTTTATCTACATCAATACACAAGCACAACAGCAACAACAACAACGCTTCTTCTCATCAAGTATATTGTCTAGAAATAATGTTAGTAGTGTTGTGCCTCCTCCTCTAACAACAGAAGTTGCTACCGCTGCTGCTAATACCACTACTTCTCAAACATTGAATACAACAACAACATCAACAGTCGATGCTGCTTCTGTTGCTGCTACTACTACACAAAAGAAGGCTTTTGATGAACCACTTCACGGACAACAAAGTTTTGATTTGGATGATTTTGAAGATGACGTTGCTGGACAACAATTGGAAGCTGCAGAAAATATGAGTGAAATGTTTTCATCAATTACCGATTATTTGAATCCTTCTAAACTTCTTGAAGCTTGTATTATTGCTCTTCATGATGCTGGTTTGCCATGGTGGGGAAGTATTGCCACTGTTGGTTTTGCTCTTCGTCTTGTCATGTCTCCTCTTAACGTTATGAGTATGAGATCAAGTACTATTATGAGCAAGTTGGGAACATCTTTAACAAATTTGAAAAAGGACCAAGTTGACCCAAAGAAATCACCAACTGAAAGAGAACATGCCAGAAAGACTTATGAAGAAATTACAAAGAAGGAAGGTTTCAAAATGTCTCACATGTTTTTACCATTATTACAATCACCTATTTTTATTGCCTTCTTCTTCTGTATCAATAGAATGGTTAGAGAAATTGAAGGTTTACAATGGGGAGGTATGCTTTGGTTCAATGACTTGACTGTCAAAGATCCAACCTATGTTCTTCCAATTATTTCAGCTTCATGTTTTATGGCTGTTTTCCTTGTCAATACATTCCTTAGAAGTTCAGGATCGGGAAGAATTCAATCTCTGATTGCTGTTGGTATGGGTGTTTTCTCATTTGCATTGGTTCCATTCACTGGCAGACTTCCAGCTGCTCTTTTCATGTATTGGATTCCATCTAACTTTTTCCAAATTCTCTTCTATTTGCTCATGTCTAGAAAGCCAGTAAAGGCCTTCTTTAAGATTCCAGAAGTTGATCCAACAAAAGGAAGTAAGGGAGCTATGGGTAAGGCTGAAAAGGTTTTGGAAAAGTTCTTCCCATCGAAATCAAAGACTCCTTCTATTACCCAAACTAAACTTTTGACAAGACAAGCCCTCGATCAAACCAAACGTAAGAATTAAATTTTCAAATAGGAATTATAGGAATAAATATTTACTCATTAAAGATATGAAAAGCATTTACATTTGCAATCACTGACAGGACATTCGTCATGATGCTTAAACCAATCCACTAAATGTTTTACGTGACCACCATGTTTACATCTTGTGCACCATGAAAAACAGAAATCCATTTCAGTTGTTTGGTTATTACCCATAGAATGAGATGGTGATCCAAATGACATTAAGCAAACAGCACATTTTGGAAGTGGCTTTCTACAAGAAGGACAACTGGTTGTTTTTGGCATTGAGGAAGTATTACCATGTTTTGTGGCTAATTGAGCTTGTCTACCACCCTTACTGGCCAGTAAACTAGAATGATGGAGGGATTGAGAACAGAATGCACACTTAATCGACACACTTGGTTGAAGAAGAGGTGCTGTTCCAGAGAAGGCGATCGATTGGGGATGGTGGTGTGGTCCTTCATGATTAATTATATTTTCTCCTCTCACGGCTTGCTGTATGCTTATATCTAAGAATGCTCTTTGCTCCCACATCTTCCATCTATCCAATAAATCTCTATAATTTTCCATCCAAATGTCTGAGTATGAAACATTGTTAGAAAACTTGGAAGTGATTGCTCGATTAAATGCTAAACATGCTGTTTGAACATCTCCCGTCCTATCTACATATTGTTGCATCAACTTGAAACTATCAATGGTTTGTAAACCTGTAATAATCAGTCCTTGAATATCCGCCGTGGCAAATGCCTTTTCTTTAAGTGAACTGATATACTTGCCAAGTTCAATATCATTGAGATAATAACAAGCAAATGCAATTCTATCACTAACTGGTATGGCTTTTTGATCCAAAACATAATCAACGTTTCTAGGTTCCGAAAGTAAGAACCCAAAAGCTGCTGACAAGTATGGATCTTTCAGTTTTGGATACAAATTCTTATAAACATTTTGGAATTCTTCTCGTCTGTTTTCATTATAGCCTCCCAAAGCATATGCCAAGAACATATAATTACTTCTCTTATCATTATCGCTTAATAACCCCAAAACATTAGCAGCAGTTTTGATATCCAAGTTGAAAATAGCAATTGCTACACTTCTTTCATCTAACTGGTCTGCAGGTATTTGTGAATTTTTCAAATTACTTAAATATTCTTGATCCCAGCCACACACGTGCAAACAAATACTTCTTTGTGGACTTTGATATCTTATTGTTGATCCAAACTTGATTGCTTCAGATTGAGGAGGGTAGATCATATTCTTAGCTGTATTTATATTGGTTGGATACGAATATGGAAGTGGCTTGAATGGTAAAATGTCATTTCCAACTTCTTGACCAGTATTTTGATATAAAAGAATAGATGAATCTAGAATGGCTTGGATACCTGTATAGTAGTGTTCACTTGGTTGTTGTCTATCGTTACGAATATTCAACTCTTTCATTTTGTTAATCCACGACCAAATAATCATTCCATCTGTATCTTTTAAGGATTTAGAAACTTCAATATTTTGTTTCACATCAACACCAATTCCCTTCTTGGCTCTTTCTTTCATAATACTCATAATATCATTCGATTGGGTGAAATCATTCTCTACTACCTCATTATAGTGTGCTGATACTATTTCTTCGTTACATGAAATTGAGAATTTGACAAAATCTTTGAGGAGAGTATATTGGACTGTACCTGTTGAAGTTGACAACAGAAGGCATCTTGGAATAGTTGGGTGGAAGGAAAATGATGATATCGAGCCGTTAGATGAAAAAACTGATTTGTGGTTAGAAATTTTGTATTTCACAGACTTGGATTGTTCTGAAAGATCGCAAAGTTTGACAGTATTTGAATCCCTAATAAAGAAACATTAGCAAAAAAATATTGTTATGAAATGCTACTTACTTTGTGAGTACACCAATTACATTCTTGTGAGATGTAGACCATTGAACTTGTGAAATTACTGGAGGAGCTTTTTGAACTAATTGTTGAGGTAAAATATTTGCAATATTGAGTTCTCTAACTGGATTTGGCATTTTTCTCATATCCCAAATCTTGACAACACTATCCTCAGAATATGTTGCAAATTGATTATTGTCGAAAGGATTAAAATGAATTCCCAAAACTGACTTGTTATGAACAGCAAAATTCTTTGGAGGTTTGTATGTCTTCATTGATGATGCATATTCTCTTAAATCAAATAAACGAATATACTTCAAACTAGTACCTAAAAGGAAGCTAGAAGGTTGTCCTGGAATCCATGAAATACTAGTGGCACCTTCACCTGGACATAATTCATAAAGAGGTTTTGTCACTACCTTAGTTGTGAAATATGTTCTTGATGGTAATTGCAAAGAATTAGAGATGGTATGTTGTTTTTTAACAGGATTTACAAATGAACCAGTATGTAAACCACTTAATCCACCGTAATCACTACTAACAGTACTTTCAGTATCAGAAATAATACTAGCTGAAGAATTCAATCTATTTACATCCCAAATTGCAACACAATTTTGTTTTGGTACCTTGTCATAACCTGCTGCAATTAAATTAGTATCCACACTATTCCAATCAATACATCTACAAGGAGGTGATGAAGTTTTTCCTCTATTGGCTGGGTCTGTTCTTGTAAATTCAGCAAAAACATGTTGATCACTTTGAACATTATCAAACAAAATTGATCCATTAGACAATCCAACAGCATGAATATCTCTATCCTCTGGAGACCAAGTACTGCACTATTCAAGTGTTAAAAAACAGTCAATAATAAGACTAAAAAACATACCAAAGCTTCGGATTGAAGAGAAGTTGTAGAAATTGATGTGAATTCTTGTTTTGTATCAAATTGAATTGGTTTTTCTTCAAGTAAATTATTCAATATCTGTTAATAACAATCGGATCACAATAAATTTCAATTATCCTTCGTTACTACATTTTAAATTGATGTAACTACTTACTCTTTCATCAATTTTATAATAGTAAACATCTCTGCCCGATACTACAGAAAACCAATTGATTGTATTTGGATTCCATGAAGCAACCGATTGTGATCCATTCAAAAGAGAGAGTGATTGTGAGGAAGAATTTGGAAATATTGGAGGAGAAAGCACCGACGATAACATTTTCCAAGATATATATGATATTAATCAAAATTAAAAATCTAAATAATTCCGCAAACAATTAAAAATCCAGATCCAACTTTGTCCAGTTATATTGTTGTTTGATTATGTTAATAATAATAAATCAATCGCTGTGATGATGAGATTGTTCTTGCTGTGATGATGACGCTGAAAAATCGCCTCTCCAACAACAAGAATCAAAAAAAGGCTTTTTTTAAATTATTAAAAAAAATTAACCCGAGACCAAACTCCATTGTCCTGTTGTTGTGCATTCTCGCGAAGTTTTTCATTCTCCTTGTTGAATAATAATTTTTAAAAACCAACAACACAAATCGGGAGTTTTTCATCAAGATTGTATTGGCTTTTTGTATATAAAGATTAATTGTAAATAATAATATAGATAATATCAAACAGGAATTTAAAATATGGAGGATCAATCAACTTCTAGTGATATAAATACAAATTATTCAGATAATCAGAGTGATATTATTGATAGTCACAAAATTATAAAAAAGAAAATCTATGATGAAACGGAGGATGAAAGTAAACTGAGGTTTGAAATGGAATTGGAATTTGTTCAATTATTAGCAAATGCCTCGTATTTACAATACCTGGCTCAATACAAATATTTTGAAGATCCTGGATTTATAGAATATTGTAAATATTTACAATATTGGAAGAACCCTGAATATGCTAGATTTGTCAAATATCCATATAGTTTATTCATTTTGGATAGAATTGTAAATGATGAACAATTTAGAGAGGATTGCAAGACAGCTCATTTCAGAGATATGCTTCATCAACAAATGCTTCGTCACTGGGGCTTTTATAGGAAAAATAGAGAGGAGGCAATCAAACAAGCACAATCATTCGAGTAATTCAATAAATAATTTATTCGATCATGATTGGTTTTGCTGAGAGAGCTACTGCTTTTTGAGATTTCTTGTCCTTAACAAGAATTCCCTTTCCAGCAACGAGATGAGCTCCTCTTTGGAGTGGGAATAGTGGAATAAATACGTGTCTTGATTTTAAAGGTTGCAATTCTCCAACAGCTTGGAGAGATGATCCATTAATTGCCAATGGATACATCTTGTCACTATCCAAATGAATACTCAAATCCATTACATCTTTGGAATAATTAGTAATTTCACATACAGCATAGAATGGTGTATAGAGTGTAAAGCTTTCTTGAGTATTATTATTATTATTTGATCCCAGAATGGTAAATTCGTCAGGTATAGATGAAGTAAATCCAATAATTGAAGCTTCCAGGTCTTGTTTTGGTATTAATTTGTGAGGAATAGGGTTTGTTAAGAGCATACCACATTCTCCCATGGTATTCTTCCATTGGAGAGATATTTTACCAAGAAAGACAGAATTTTGTGTTACATTCATAGCTCTATTCTTTGAGTTTGGAACGAGTTCGAATAAAAATCTCTTTGATTCTCCTCTCAATAATGGATGTTCAAAGTAATTTTCGGAAGTATTATGAACTGATTGATCCATCAATTCATATCCAAAATTTGGTTCAAATTTTACAGATTCAATATACAAGGATGGTGTTTGTGTTAAATTTTGTAAATCTAATTGTACAAAAACATGGTTTCCAAAAGTGTTTACCTTAACTTTCATACCAAGAGGATCATAGACTTTGAATGGAAAATGTTTTCTAAAGCTTCTCACTCTTCCCTCTTCAGGATCATAATATGAAACTAGACATGTCAAAACTGTCTTGTCCTCATCATCTTGAATGTCATCCGATGAAGTTAATGGGTGTTCAATAATGAAATCCTACTCATCACAATAAATCCACAACAATTATAATAAATTAATTCAAAATTCCAATAATAAATAGTAAATTTCCAATTATTATTTCATCAGCATCATCATGACAATTATTAAACTAACCTTGTTTGTCTTGGATCCGAGTTGATCCAAAGGAGTTGAACTAATATCTAATAGTGTTTGCTTTGTTGTTTTTCCTTTTCCTGTAACCAATTCAGCAGTCACTGAAATATTTTGAATAACTTTGTACGATTCATTGTGAAGAGAAATGTAACACTTGAGATGTTCTCCAACATAGATAGCACCTGGAGCACTTGGTAAACACCAACCATCATTATAACCCAAACTATCAAATATAATACAGCGATCCAAAAGACTTTTTCCATTATCTTCAAGGCCAGGAATTTCAATGAGTGTATCTTCCTTTTGTTGTTGTTGCTGAGAAGCTCTCAGAGGCATTTCATTCCCATAGATTGATTTTACATCCGACACATAATTTGGCGTCTTGTAAAATAATTTATAATCACCAAGAGCATCAGTCTTTTCGGGAAGAATCGGAACAGTGAGAGAAAAATCAGGTTTCTTCAATCTCATCAGTTTGATGCTGATTGGATGAGGTGTCTCAACCATCGGTTGCAACATGACTGATTGTCTTCCATACAATTGATCAGACATTTTTTTTAGATATTTTCAAATTTTAAATAAAAAGCAAAACTTTAAGCTGTTTTTTAGTTCACACAAAGAGTAAGGCACATGTTCATTATTGGTGTGCATAAATACATAATCATGAATTTGTCAACCATCACAACACTGTCACATCACTAACAAAGGTCAGCTCTATATTTACTTACTTTAAAATTACCAAAAAAATAACTTTAAAAATGCAACAAGCAACTTCAAGTCTAGAGGCTAACAAAGACAATGATAATCAACAAGACTCCACCTCACCATCATCCCATCAGTCTTTTCCATTAAATTCTAACAATGTTTCGAATAGGAGAACAACAATCACAGAAGAGTTGTTTAATCGTGGAGTTCTCTACGGAAAAGAGAAGGAATATGAAAAAGCCTTTCAATGTTTTATGAAAGTTGCTGAAGAGTGTGAGTGTGCTGATACACAATTTAAAATTGCTTATTATTATCATATTGGTTTGGGTGTTGAGAAGGATATTCGAAAGGCTTTCGAATGGTATTTGAAGAGTGCAGAGAATGGTTTTGCCAAAGCACAGTGTAATGTTGGATTGCTGTATCGTTTTGCAGAGGGAGTTGAACAGAATCTACCGAAAGCTTTCGAATTCCATTTAAGGGCTGCTAAACAAGGTATAACAACCTCTATGCTTGCTGTTGCTTGTTCATACGAGTTGGGAATGGGAATAATGAGAGATATTTCGAAATCATTTGAATGGCTTTTGAAAGCTGCTGAGAATGGTGATGTAGGCGCTCAATATTATGTCGGCCATGCATATGAGATTGGAGAGGGTGTTGAACCAGATGATACAAAATCATTTGAATGGTATTTGAAAGCAGCTGAACAAATGGACGTAAGAGCACAATTAGCAATTGGCATTTCTTTTTATTGTGGAAGAGGAGTCACGGAAAATCAAAGAAAATCATTCGAATGGTTTCTGAAAGCTGCTGAACAAGGTGATAAATCAGCACAATTTTATGTTGGATGTGCATACGATTCTGGAGAGGGTGTTGAGAAGAATAGGTATAAAGCATTTGAATGGTATCTTAAATCGGCTGAGAATGGTCATAAAGATGCACAATTCAATGTTGTTTATGCATACGAAAAGGGAGATGGGGTTGAAGAGTGTTTCAGCAAAACAGTGTTTTGGTTAGCGAAAAGATTGAATGGTAATTTTCAATTCATTGAAAACCCTGAAGAGCAATTTGGATTAAAGGATTTTTTGTCTGAAGATTTGGCACATTTTGAGAATATCACTGAACCTGTGATTGTCAGATTTGAAGAGAGGGATTTTACAATTTCCTACGAGTTGTTGAAACATTCAAAATACTTTTCAACAATGTTGAATTTAAACTGGAATAGGTTTAATGAAAATGAGAACAAACATATTGTGCTCGATTTGAGATCTATTCAATCTGAAATATTTCAAGAACAACTTGATTGCAGTCAGATATTTGAGAATTATATTAATTGCTTAAGAGGTGGATTACCAACTAGTTGCGAAATGCAGTTGCCAGTGATTTATTTGGCAAGATATTTGGGAGATGATTCGTGTATTTTAAAAATTATGAAGAAGTCGAGTTTGTTAATGAGGTATTATTTTCTATTTCAATTGGAAAGTCATACTAAACTTCATGTAGCCTTGGCAAGTTGTTTCTCTTCCAAACTAGCACCTACAAGAGACCTTTCAGAGGGTGTACTTGAAACACTACTTGTTCAAAGTGAATTATCTTGGCCTGCGAAAGAAAGGATTTTTGGAGAGTATAGTCAAAGATTCAAAACACCAATTTCGTTAACGTTCAGTAAGTCATTCATTATTAACAATTATGATATTAAGCTTAATAGATAGTAATATACTCCATCTTTCCTTTAAGAGTTACCCAAGCTCGATAAAACGTACAGTAAAAAACGAAAATGTCACCTTTAAATTGAAAAAAGGAAAAGAGGATGAATTCAAAAAGTTGATAATCACTAGCTCTAAAATAATTAATTTCTTTGGAAACAATGCTAAATTTTACATACAAATGGTTTTAGATGATAGATACCAATTTGGATTTTGGTTGGAGAGTGGTCAAATAGGAGGAAATGAAAACACAATTTTCAATTTACCATCCTTTAACCAAAAATCTTTGAAAATTGATATGGTGGTGATAATGTGAATACATTAGAGTATAAATAATTAATTGTCAAGTTAAGGTGGAATGAATACTATGAAAGATTCAAGTGCAATTATCTATTAAAGACGCTTTGTGATAAAAGAAGAATTAATATTGTGAATGTTTTAATTGTTTAATAAAGCAACAAATATTTAGAATTGGTCCTTCGTGTAAACCTGCGTTTTTCAAGGTAACTTTGAGTGTTTCCTCTTCCACAGCCAAGAGAGATTCACTATTAAAGTCCTTTTCTTCCAAATATTGTAACAATAGTTTCAAATGATCTTCCCTTAGTTTCAAATGCTTGTTTTGGTGAGCTCGCTTTAAAAAAGTGGCAAGTTCCTTTTCATCCAAATTTGAAAAGTCCACCACTTTATCTTCTTGTGTCTTTTGCTTTTTTGAACTTCCATAAGGTGAAATATGCTTATCTGATAACTCTTGAGACTTATGTTTAGAATCAATACTTAAAAAGGTATTAGTATTTGTTACCCATTCTTGCAACAACATAAAATCTTCGGTCATTTCTAATAAATTCAAACCAGGGATAAGCTCTGGACTCTTGTCTAATTGAAAAAGCAGGAAGTTAGAATTTTGCCTTAACAGCGTATTTACAGACTTTATATTCTTTCCAGAGAGTGCTAATGGCCAAACAGTCAAAAACAATGCAATACAAGGTGTGCAATGTGCTCTCTTTTTTTTGTTTGACTGGCTGTTGGCAGAGTTTAGGATACGATCAAAGAATATTTTTGCTTGAAGGGTGGGTTCTTTCAAACAAGTAATTTGGACAACCAAGTGGAACTTTACCCATTGATTGTCAAAACCCAAGGCAGAATATGGTAAAATTAAATCTACACATGAACTGTCCTCACCTCCATCCCTTGCCATCATTGGTCCTATCACATCAATATCCTCAGGTTGCCCTATGAATGAGGAATAATGTTTCTTGTTCGAATCAATTATAATAGATGAGAATTTGTTCTTTTTTGATAATACGTTGGACATGGGCACTGAGGGTTGAGTACTGGTTAAGGAGCATAATTGCAAGCCAAATTTGTACACTGTACCCTATGACTGCAACAGTACAACAGTTATTGAAAGTGTCAAGCCACTCCTTAGGGAAATACAAAGTGTTTTCTCTAATGTACCTTAATGTGAAATTATCTGGAATTGCTAGTGTAATTGTATCATCTCTTTCCTGATTGATTCTAACCAATCCAGAATGGTTAAAAGGAAGGAGATATTGAATAACTTGATTTGAAGTACTACCAGTCAAAACACCATTTCCATCCTTTTTCAATCCAAAATCGTTTGGAAATGAAAAAATCATTACTAATTTTTCTAATAGTGCTTCATTTTCAAATGATTGTTTTCCGATATTGAGAAGTTGTTCCAACATTTTCTTTTGTTTGGTCTTGTAGATGTAATAAGCACCATCAAGGGTATCTTGTAGCAGTTGTTTTGTAATAGGTTTTGACTGATTTCTTAATTCTTGTAAGAAGTAGAGTATGTTCTTTGGCGTTCCTGCCACTTCTTCTTCAATCTTGTTTTTAATTTCTTCTGATTGTTCGATCGTTTGGTTTTGCATTTTCAATTCTTCCCATTTTAATACATTATTCAACACCTTTTTAACTCGTTCTGCAGTAAATGGTGGCAAAGGAGGACAAGCAATAGATTGAAAATAACTCGTTCCGTTAATTTCGTCATTTCCTAAAGCAGTTGTTCCTGTAAGTATCATCTTTACATTATGCGAGCAAGGCATTAAGGAAGAAAGAGTTTTAAAGAACTCTTGATTCATCACTAACTGACATTCGTCTAAATGAAGAAACAGAAATGAATATTTCCCTAATACTTTCTCCACAGTCAAAGATATCATTAAGAAAGGAGTTTCCAGTCCGTGTGGATTTCTAACCATAATTGATTTGTTTGTTTGGCTAAACTCTGATATACAATCCACAACTGAACCAAAAAACTGTCGCCACCTAACCTCAGAACGTCCAATGTATCCGGATATACTTGGATGTATTGTTACTTGATAAACATTAGTATAAATTTTTGAAATATTATTGATAATTGTTGTCTTTCCTGTGCCTGTCGGTTCAAAAAGAGTCATTATTTTAGCCTTGTTGTTATTGGGTGGTGGAGACTGTATGAACGATACAATACTCTGCTCTACACTAGGGGATGGATCATAGAATGGAATTTCCTCAGCAGCAAGCTTCTTTTGCATATCATTCACTCCATCTTCCTTAAACAAATGTGCCATATTTTTTATATTGGTTTATTTGCTTCAAAATTGTGGCGGGAAAATACATGGTACTAATTGAAATACAGATCAAACAACATTCTTAATATCTTCCAAAATAAATAAGGAAAGGTTAAAGACCAGCTTCAAGAGTTTGAAGATTCAACTTTGAAAGAGAAATTGATTCCAATATTTTAGATCATGTTATTGATCAATCACAAGTTTCTCTTTCTTATTAGATATTTCAAGATGATGCCAAATCCAATCTTTGGGTTCAACTTTAACTCATTGATTAATTTTACCTGGTATTGTAATAAAAAAATGAATGATGAATTGAAAGTTAAATGTCAATTAATTGATCTTTATGATGGAGATGGCACTGATCGATCGCAACAATTATTGAAAGGAAAATACAATGATGAACGGTTCAATCATAGGAGGGAATTTATGAAGGTTTTTGTTAGGATTAGGCCTCCAAGTGTGCGGGATTTAGAATTACATCAGGGTGTGGCGATCCAAACAAATGATGATACCAAAATCGAATTAACATATCAGCACACTAATACAACAAGAGTTGGAGGAGTAGAAGGAGAAGGATTAACAGCTTGTGATCAAAAAGAAGAATTTATTGTGGATCGAGTATTTGACTTCGGACGGAATAATGATAATATTTGGAATTATTTTGGAGAGGAAATGGTTCATCAATGTTTGAAAGGATTTAATTATTCTTTAATTTCATAGTGAGTATTTGAAATTCGATAACAAATATGGAATTATTGATGAATATTAGTGGACAAACAGGATCTGGGAAAACTTTCACCCTTCTTAATAATGAAAATGGTCTTGTTCCACTGTTTGGAGAAAGTATCTTTAGACAATTGGAAGATAAAGGCAATTTTTCACAGCTGGAATATGTTATTGAGATGAGTGTTCTTGAAATTTATAATGAATCTTGCTATGACATGTTAAATAACAGTACAATTAAATTGAAAATAAGGTAAATAGGATTGTTGGTCATGATTCTAATGTTAGTAGAGAGACAAGGGATGAAGGTGTTCATGTTGAAAATATAACACAACATCAAGTTAATTCAAAAGGGCAAATTGAGGAATTATTAAAAACAGCTCGTAAAAATTTGATGTTCAAGCAAACGAATATGGGACAAGCATCGTCGAGAGGAACTTTGATTTACTCATTTAGACTCTCACAACTGAACTCAAATGGACTAGTAAGAAAATCTTTTATTCATTTTGTGGACCTTGCTGGAAGTGAAAGACTAAAGAAGACTAACACCACACTACTTGAAAGAAACAAGTCCATTAGCACCTTCTCGAAGATTCTCCACGCCTTAGACTGTAGCCAACCTAAGGCATATCACATTCCATATAGAGAATCCAAGTTGACTCGTCTTTTGCAAGAGAGTTTGGGTGGAAATTGCAGGACAATAATGTTATTCCATGTATCTCCTTCCAATAGCTGCAGCCAAGAATCTCTTTCAACACTAAGAGAAGCAAAATCAGCCAAATATGCAATGACCAGGCCAAAAAAACCTCATCACGAAAGCAAGTAAAAAAATTTTGTTTTGCAAATTCTATTTTTATTTCACTCAAAATTTTAAGCTGTATGCCTTAATGCAAATTACATGTTTTTCCAAAGCAAAAAAAAAGGAAACAAGTCACAACCCGCTTTTTTTCCTCCCTGTTAAATTACCAGTGCATTTGCAGTTAATACTTAATAAGACCAAAAGAAAATTTCACAACTAGCATGAAGATCAACAGCACCTCCTCTATCATCATTAATACTCACATCATGAAACAACCAGAAGTTAATTTTGAGGAACAACCAGTTGTTCTTTCCTTGGATGTAACATTTTCAAGCCCATTACTTAAATCAACAATTGACAATCAAAGAAAGCTCCATGAGAATTGGTGTAAGGAGGCAGATCTATTCAGAAATGCCATTATCACTCCTTTGGAATATTGTGTCAGAGAAGAATCAAGATTTGGAAAACGAAAGCAAGAATATTCTCCTTATGTAATTAAAGGTCAAGAATTTATTTACATGAAAAAGTTAAAGAATCTTAGTGAGGACATGGAAGAATGCTCCACAACAAACGAACGATACGATTCACCAGTGAGAGATGGTGTTGAACAATCCAAAAAGAAGAAACGTTTCTATTGTGAACAAGTTGATAGTTTGGAAGCCATTCCAATTGAATTGAGAAACAGCAAAGAGTACATGATGGAACGTGTTAAGAAAAATGGTTTGTATCTTCATTATGCTCATCCTAGATTGCTGTTTGATCAAGAATTGTTATTGGAAGCTATACGAAATAACGGAGATGCTTTCAAATATGTTCCATTTACATTTAGAAAAGATGAAGAATTCTTGAAAAGAGCTCTTGAATTGAATGGTGATGCTTTTATGTTTCTTCATGGGGAGATGAGAAAGAGGAAAGATTTATTCGATTCTGCCATAATAACAAGTGGAAGAGCATTCGAACATGCAGACAATTCAATAAGAACTGGTTATTTCAATGCAGTTCAAGCTGTGTCAAAGTACTGGAGCAATCTTTCACATTAGAGCATCTGTACCTTACTATTCTAATTTAATTAATATTATTCTCAGTTCTAATCAATTACAAGACTCTGAATTGGTTAATTCAAACTTGATCACCGATAGGTATGATGCATTGACATATCTTGACATTTCACACAAGGCATTTATTATGGCAACAAGAGAATGTAGGAATGATGAGGCAGTAATTATAAAGGCATTGAGAAAGAATTTAATCATTGCCAACTATCTCACTATTGAACAATGGAATATTATCATTAACCATCCAATTATCGTGGAAATAGTTCGATTCCCAGCTCTAGAAATGAATCTTGATACAGCAACACTCATTCTTGAAAATTCAACGTTGCTTGAGAATGTTAGAGCTCTTGTTAAAAGATATCCATCATTAACAAAAAGTTTAACCAATTTGGAAATGATATTTGATCCTTTCATATTGAGATATTTACCAAAAAGAGAACAATTTAGAATTCTCTTTGGTAAAGAAGAAAAATTCAAAAGTACTGCACAAGTTACAGACTTTGATATGAACTTGAATTTGCTGAAAGAGAGATTTGCAAAATCACATCCTGGATTAGTTATTCCTTTCCACAGATTTGGATTAATACAAAAAAAGTAACTTGTTTATCACTTACCTAAAATAAAAGCATTGCAAATAAATTACAAAAAAGGGTAGAAAACAAGCAGATATTTAATAAATTAATCTTTAGAATGTAAATTATTCATATCTATCAAACGCAAGAGTTTTAAGAATGTTAAATTCTTCTTTCATTTCTGGAGTAACCACCATCTTGTCAAAAAATCTTTCCAACACTATTTTGAATTCAGAAATAGAGAGCTTAAAGTAGGAGCAACATTCGAGTAGATTTTGAATTCTTTGGATTTGTTGGGTTGTGTTGACACTAATAGTTGTTTGGGAGGAGCATATTTCAAGAAGGATTTTAGATGCATCTGCAGTTCTATTCAAACCTTGAAGGAGGGGTAAAAAATCCAACAAGTTATCATGAGTTGTCCACAGAGTTGAAATAATAGATGAAATATCTTTCTTTGAAATTAGTAATGATTTCAAATAGCTCATAATATTGTGAGACAATTTGAATTTCTCGTTCCAAATATCGAAAAATTCATTATTGACCTTATTTGTTTTCACTAATTTGATGTATGTTGTATAGAATTCATTCTTTAAATTCTCCAAATAATTAGTGACTATAAAAGTATTTAACCTGACTAATCTAGTTTTGTAAATCCTGGTAATATCCAAGCAGGTTTCCAAGGATTTTGAATTAAACGAAGTCTTTCCACGATACATATTTGCATTCCAAATTCTAGATTGGAATAATTCTAATGAAAGCTTGATATTATAAAAATGATAATAAAACTTCTTAATCATTTTTTCATCTCTCTCCACAAAGGGTTTCCCATTATTGATCTTGCTCAATAAATATGGTCCAACATTTTCGAATAGAATCTTAAGGCTCTTCTTTGGATAGTAAATCATTAAAGTTTGTCGTGGTGTGAACTTTGTCAAATTTTCCCAATATTCTTCTCCTCTCCTAAAATATTTGTGTCTAACACGAGGTAATGTCTGTCGTTTGCCCTTGAATGTTGGTTGATGACTATAATCATATTCCAATTCGGAAATATACTGCTGCATCAATTTGAATCTAATATTGGGACAACAATTAGATACAAAGCCCGGATAACACTTCAGCAAGGCATACAATTCATTCCTATCGAGAAAATCAAAAATACGACTAAATATCTTTTGTGGTAATTGATTCATTTTTTTCTTGATTTTCTCACAATTTTTGATCAAGAGCTAAATCATTCTCCATTCTGAAATTGAATGTTTTACAATGAAAATTAAAGTTTGAAATTGTGGTTATTATAATCCTTCTAAGAATCGTGGGTAGAGATTTTCTTTTTCTGCAAGAGTATAATAATTAAGCTATAAAAAATCAACTTGTATTAATGTCTATATGTACACAGAGTTGCTTGAAAACAACTCTTTCAATAGGCAGTATTTGTTACTACAATTTCTATATCACTCACATGTCTATTTCTATATGAATTTTCCAATTGTCTAAAGAAGTATTGAATCATTTTGCTATGTTTCTCGGCTATAATCATTACCATATCGAATATATTAGCACTAGCAATACAGTAAAACTTACTTGCTACAATCAAAGAGAATTCTGAACCACCAGCAATTTTAACATCATCCAGGAAAGAAAACTTGAAAGGCAGTTCCAACTCTAATTGTCCCTTGTTCTTCTCTGTTTCATAAACTAGAACATTTTTGTAATAAATCCTACTCAAAAAATTTGAATTACATACTATGTGATTTGTATCTGAAAAATGTTCTAGTAAATATTGGATAAATTTCTAGATTTACAACATCAGGACTATGTTGGGTAAGTGGTTGAGGAAGGTCAACATAACTAAACATCTCACTTTCATTTTTATGCTTTGTTCCTAGTTGACCATTATCATTCCAACCATTAGCAACAACTGCAAAAGGTCCTGGCTTTTCAATCTGTTGTCCACCAGTTATAACCATGGAATGATATCCTAATTTACAAGCGTATGCTCTCAGTACATTTTGGAAAACATCCAATTTATGATAATATTCATAACTTTTAGATGCAAAGACTATTACAACAATAAACAACTCTGAAATTGCCAATCGACTTACTTTGATTATTTTCATTTGAACCTGTTACCCAAACTTCTGAATTGTCAGATAATATCAGAGTAAAATAACGTCCACAGTATAGCTCCTTAATGGTATGTTTCATTTCCTTTTGACATTTTCCATCAACGTGAAAATATGATTGAGCAAACTGTTCAGTATCTGTAGCACTTTTTGTTCCCTTAACAACGTGTTGATTTCACACAATTTTTGTAAACTTACTGTTTGAAAGAAGGAGGAATAACCACAACCATATGCCCATCTCCTGTTCACTGCAAGACAGGTATGATATCTTCCACAGGAAAAGTGAGTAATTTCTCTTTTTATAGGTGTTTCCTCAAAGAAATCATCTTCATCCCAAAGAAATTCACAACTTGCCTCTGTAAACTGTCCAACATTAGAATCATTCAATAATTTTCCTTTTTGTTTGAAAATTTTATCACTTCCATAATTAAACAACCTATTACACTTTGTAACAATCCAAACATTACCCTCTCCACCATCAATAAACTTGATTTCCAAACGTTTTGATTTAAATTCGGTATGTCTAATAATTTTC
Organism: Naegleria gruberi; assembly: GCF_000004985.1. Taxonomy (NCBI): domain Eukaryota; phylum Heterolobosea; class Eutetramitea; order Acrasida; family Naegleriidae; genus Naegleria; species Naegleria gruberi. Next base: position 168,212 of record NW_003163285.1, read on the forward strand.
AAAGCATCACCCAAACAATTTAATTCTAATATTATCATCATTATCAGAAAATCATCAAATTACTAAAGATTCTCCTACCTGTAATTGTCATATCAGAATGTACAACAAAAAATCCTTGATTAATAGAAGAAACATATAAAATTTGTTCCGATCCAACAAAAACTGAAGCCAAATCCAGCATGTTATGATAATCACCTGTTTTGGTGGATTGCAAAATACGATCATCCTCCGATTGCACTCTGAAAGGTGTATTTTGTTTGGTGAGAAGAACAATACGATGATCAGAAGTTTTGTTTCTTTTCATTTTTTTTGATTAAAAACCTAAATTCAGCTTTTTTACAATGAGTATTGAAAGTATTGAAGTATTATTATTGAATATTGAATATATTTGAAATAATGTACATTTTATTTAGATAAAAAATCAAGTATTTGTGTTCTCTTCAGTTCAGAAATTATTGAATGAAACATTTCTTATTGGCATCATCCAACTGGTTTTCTTCACCTTGTTTCACCCCATCATGATCAGTTGTTGCAACTGTGTTTGAAATGGTGTGACGAGGAGAAGGATTGGTTGTGTGGCCTTCGATACTGACATTGTTGTTGGCCATCATTTGTGAAATTTCCTTCAAATTGTCCTCAGTTAAGCCAGCAGTGAGAGCTTTGGAATTTGCATAATATTTGGATTGTCTCTTGTCCTGGGATTGATTTACATTGATACGAAAATAGGGTGTTTCTTGATCTGCTTCTGCAAAACTCTTTTCAACCAGTTGTTTCATCTTTTCATCATCTTCTGATTCATTGATACTGCTTGTGGTTGATTCATCGTCCATAGATTGATTATTTTCCTTTTGATTAATGGTATGACCGTGAATGTGAGTGCCTGATTCCTCCTCTAGTTCATAATGATTCATATCATAGTGATGCTTATCCTCTTCACCAATATCCTCTTCATATTCATCGTGTTCACTCTCATTGGAAATTTCACTTTCTGTGAATTTTTCAAAATAGTCACGATCCTGAACTGTTGGTACGAATTTTGGAACCTCAATAATCCTCTGTTTAAATGCAACATTATAATCCTCTGCCAAACTTTCACATGTTTCATGAGCTTCATCCAAAATTCCCTTCGGTGTCACTTGCACAACCTTAGCAAAAATAGTATTAATGACATCAGTGCACAATTCATCAATTCCTTCACCTGTTGCAGCACTTACTTCCCTATAAATAATATTCTTTTCTTTTGCCATTTCAATTGCTTCCTCTCTGGAAACATCTCTCTTTGAATCGTTTGAACCATTGTTTTCCTTTCCTGAATCAGTACTTGATGAGGAAAGTGTTGAATTGTGTCCAAATCGAGTAGATCCATGATACTTTTGAAAATTATCACACTTATTTGCAACTAGGAAAATTGGTAAATTAGGATTTCTCTTTCTAATCATTGGCAACCACTTGTTGATTGAATTGAAATAGGAACGTTTACTTCTCACATTGAAAACAATAATAACACAATGTGTAAATGTTCCATACATTCTGCAAACTTTCACATATGTTCCAATATCAACAATATTCGAATCATAAATTTGTAATTGAATGGAATTGTTTGGTTCGTAGGTGTGTTGAATGAGTGATGAAAATTGGGACATTCCCTCCGTACTAATTAACTTTTTAATGTATTCCTTCTTGGGTGATTGTCTAGTGAGTAATCTAAACATGACACTTGACTTTCCGACTATTGTGAAAATGTTGATGCTAAATATTATTCGAAAGTATAATGATAAACTTACCCTTCTTATCTCCCAAAATCATGACTTTAAATTGATAATTATGAATCAAAGGAGAAAAGTAACACGGATTATTATAAAGTGGAATATTAGATTCGTCCAAAGTTTCGTCCACTTTCTCTTCATTAGTGTCTTGTTGCTCTGAGAGTAATATTTGTTTCATATCCTTTTCAACATCATAATTTCTCTCAATACCTCTCCTCCAACGCCATCTCGAATATCTCGTCAATAGAAAGTACAATTCTTTCCATTCATACTTCTTCAATGATGGTACTGCAGCAACTGTTGGTGAAGAATTTAATGATGTTGGTGATGATTTATTCAATAGTGATGGAGATGATGAGAATGTTGCAACTGATGGTGATGATGGTGTGAATTGATGAGGAAGAAATTGAAGTTTTAATTCACGTTCCAACAAGAGTTGCCACAAGTTGGAATCCTCCAATGCTTGATTCCACTCCTTTGAGATGGTGTAGCACTGTTTGAGAATGGTTTTTGTATCGAGGAAGAGCATAATGTTACGAAAGGATAGCAGTGGACCTGTATCGGCTCCTGATGTTATTGGAAAGAATGGAGTAGCGTCTCGAGGCATTTTGTTAAACTAATTGGATGTCAACGTTGAAGATAAAAGAAAATTATGATGATGGGTAGTTGAGCCCTTCACAAAATTACATGTCAGATTGGGTTTTTATTGTTTACAAAGTTCTCAATTCAGAGAGTTTTTCAAGGAAAGATTGTGGTGTGAGGATTGAGGTAGATCCAAAGAATACATCCATACTGTGTTCTGACATCAATTCGTAACAACTTCTTGTTTCGCTGTGTGTCATACCACCAATTACAAAGACGAACATCTTCATACTATTGTCAATCTTGGTACTTGTTGTTGTTGAGATGGTTGTTTCTTCTGGTTCTGAACCGCCCTTCTTCTTATTCCATGTTGGACCACCAGTCTTTTTAGATCTCAAATCACTTGTTGTAGATTCAGACCTGCTTGATGAGGTCTTTGAAGAAGAAGCAGTAGAAGCTTTACCTGTATCCTTATTGGAAAGCTTAAAGTTACTTGGTGGATCGTTAATGTATGGATAATTTTCTGTTTCCAATTTACCAGTCATACATTTTTCAGCAAGTTCCTTAATCTTTGGAGTATATCTGGAGAGTTGATAACCAACTTCCTTATCGCTACCGCCTGACTTTTTGAACGAGTCAAAGAATTTAGACAACTTGGATGAAAATCCACTCTTTGAGGATTTGATCAAGGCAGCCAAATTATTAATAGTATCAATACGTTCGTCGGTCAATCTGGCCATTCTACATAACTTGTCCTTCTTGTCATCCATCTTTCCTTGATTGAAAATAACGAACAACATAATTAATCTCATCTTGTTTTCATCATCCACACTGTTGTTTGAGAGAATAGCTCCAATAGTAGTCATGAGTTCTTTAGTGGTAGCCTTTTGACCTTCTGGAGATTCACCAGTAGCCATATTTTGTTCTTCAATAGCAATCTTGCTCAAGCTTTGTTCACGGAAAATTGTCAATAAATCCTTGTTGATTTGTTTGTGCATAGAATACATTGAGAGATTCTTTTGGTATTGAGGGAGTTTTCTGATCATGTCAGACATTTCAGCAGCTTCCAATTTCTTACCAACTTCCTTCTTTTGAGCATTTGAAATATCTTGATGTTCGTTCAAGAATTGGTCAATTTCCTTTTGTAATTCTTTACCGAGTTCAGCAAAGTGAACGTGTCTAAATCTTTCCCATACTGGATCATACTGTTCGTCCAATAAAACTCTCTTTGTCTTTTGTTGTTTGTCTCCACTTGTGAATGAGTAACTGTAGATATTATCCTATAATAATAATAATAAATTATAAAAAATCCAAATGAAATCAATACAGAATAATTTTGAATTGTTAGAAAACAAGTACAAAATTAAAACATACCAAAGGTGAAACCTTGACCAAATCATAAGTCATAGCTTGATAGGTAAATTCGTGGAGAAGAGGAGCATTAATGTCTTCAGTACGGTCTACAATTAAAACAATGGATTTATCCTTGGTAAGTCCCTTTGACTTGGCAATCAAATCATAGAGTCTACTGGCAGCAGTTTTAGAAACAACTGAATCGGAAGCATAACGAACATATGGAGCAAATCCAGAGGTCAAGAAGAAGGTATATAATTGGTCGGCAATTTGATTGGCATACTTTTCCTTTTCACGGTTGTCAACATCCAACATTCTTTGAATATCGTTTTGTTGTTTAAAAGTAAAAATTGGTCTTTCAACTGCAAGGAAATCAATATTGACTTCAGACAAGGTTTTTACACGAGCGTGAAGTCTAGATCTTGAAATTTCCTCCATTAAACTTTCAGGTAATCCTATTATTATTGTTATTATTAATGTTGTTGTATAATAATTAATTTTGTATTCGAGTCCAATCATTCGGCATCACAAATATAATTAATAACAGTATTGTTTGGGCAATAGTGTAAATAACACATTAAAATTAATGTATACATACTACTGGTGAAAAGTAGGTGAGCATTTCCGTAAGTTGGTTTGTTTGGAGTATTATAATCTTCAATAACCTTTTCTACAGAACTTTTAGTTGGGGAAACAAAGTAAATAGCATCCATGGTAGGGAATGGTTGTCTCTTCTTGGACAAACTTTCAATAATTGTAACATTCTTAACCATCAGATCGCTTACTTTACAAGCTGAAGAAATGACTTGCATAGCATTATCATCAACAATTAAAACTTTCCATTGGTCCTTTTCTCCAACACCTTCCAATACCTTCAACAAGGAAGCTTTGACTTTTTCTCTAATATTGAGAGATGTAATGCCCGTTGATCTCGACATTTTTTTTATATTATTTTAATTTTAAAAAAGAGACGTTGAAATCGCGACTCATCATTCCATCTATTTAATTTATTATTAAATCGACTCTATGAACATGGTCACGTTTCAATGTTTTACAACTGTATTACATTATGGTCATTTCAAGTTTGTTGAAAATAATCCATTCATAAAATCATTAAGATGATCATAAATAACTTGCTTCTAGACAATCCCAATTAGTGCCACATTAATAAACCCTTCAAGGAAGATTCATCAAAGGTTGCCCCACCCAATTTGAACAATGTAATTACATTCCTCCAAACAACATCATCATTAACATTATATTGAAAAAATGTTTCCACAACAGTCACACAAACTCATACTCCTATTGTCTTGCTGTTGCAGTCTCCTATGGTTGGGATCATGTGTTGAGGGTGTCCTATTCGAGGCCACTTCACCTCTCTTTACCTATCGACATGGCAGATACTTGAGGGAGAAGGATGCAATTCTATTTGATTGGAGTGGAATGATTATATCAACCCAATTTGTCTATAAACAGGATGTGAATGCAACGATGAACATTTTGAATGCAATGGTTCATTTCAAGAGTCATCGACATACTTATAATGTCTACTTGTGGAGATTGAATGAAAATAATGAAAGAGTTAAATTGCTTCAACATTCCTTGCTGGCTTGTAATTTGACAGCAGAACACTTTGAGGTGAATTTTAATTGGCCAAAGGATACGATGAGTCAATCCTATACTATTCAAATGGAATTGGAAAAGAGAACAGAGCCACATCTTGGTATTGTCTCCTTTTATGGAATAACCTTCACTCAAGCTGTTGCACCAGTCTCAATATCGAACACTGTCAAGAGAGCTAATGATTTGAAGATTGAATTTATTGGAGATTCAATTACTTGTGGGTAACTATTTCTATATATTTAAAGGATTATTAAGCAACCTATTTATATAGATATGGTAATTTAGGTAAGCCTCCATGTGGATTTAGTCCTCTTACTGAGGATGTTCACGAGAGTTTTGTTGAAAAAACTGCAAGATATCTGAATGCATCTGATATTCATGTTCAATGCTGGAGTGGCAAGGGAATGGTCAGAAATCATGGTGATAAGAATACCACAAGTGCTGAACCATTCTCAACCTATTACCCAAGAACATTGGCCAATGATCCAAATATTTTATGGAATTTCCAAAAGATATTTGTTCCTGATATTGTTGTCATTACATTGGGAACCAATGATTTCAGTACAGCTCCAAGACCTTCATACGAAGAGTTCAGTGGGGCCTATCAAAAATTCCTTGACTATGTCTTTTCACAGTATGCTCCAGTTAAGGGACCTTCTTTCAAAGTTGTAATGGTTGTAAGTTTTTTTTGATTCATATTTAGAATTAATGATTGTAGAGTCTTGTAACTTTTGGAAATTATGGAGATTACATCCAACAAGTTGCTGAGAGACAACAAGGTTATGGAAAGAATCTATTCTTTGCAAACTTGAGAGATTTATTACGTAATTTCACACCTGAAGATAAGGGATGTGGAATTCACCCAAGTGTTGCTGGAGATGAAAAGATGGCCAAAATGTTGAGTGCTTTCATTTCCCAAAAAGTAATAAACTAGTTCTTTAAATAGTACTTAAACTAACTAACATTCTTTGTTTCCTTGACTTGAAAACTCTTATTTGAAATATTTTAAATGATTTATTTCTTAGATTTAATCATAGACTTGAGTTTTTGTTCTTCAGGAGTTTCTTCAGATTTAGGTTCTTCCTTTGGAAGGTTCTTCTTTCTTTCCTTTTCTTCCTCAATGATATTTCTCTTTGGTTTTGTGAAACTGGCCAAATAATTCAAAGTGTTTTGATTTTGTTGAGTGAGATAGGAGAGTGTGGCCATCTTTTGTTGCAAAACTCTGACCAGAGATCTAAAGTTTGCTCCATGAGAAGTTCCAGTCAGTTTTCTTTGAGCTAACACTGACTTGAGCCAAACCATACAGAATTGAATTCTCGTAGAATCATTAGTTTCCCTCGAGAGGAATTGCAAAAATCTATCAAGGTAATTATCTGGAATAGATCTGACAATTAAAGGAACTGAATCAACTGGTATAGCATTGAAAACTTTGACCAAAATGGAAGGTTCGTTCAATCTGATGGAATTGATAAAAGCTTCAGTGTAGCTTTCTTCTTCCAAAAGTTTCATGATCGATTCTGGAGTTATAGATGGATCAATATCCAATGGTTGGAATGAACCTTCCTTAGAAGCATTACTGAAAATCAAAATACCTTCATTTGGAGAAACAATGGAAAACTCGGAATTAGTTGGACTGACACAAATTCTATCAACTTGAATATTTGGTTTGAGTTCCAATTGGTTACCTGGAATTGTTTGTTCACCAATCTTTTTACTCTTATTACCACTCTTTCTTGTATCCTTTCTGTCATCTCTAATCTTCTTAATGAGAGGATTCAACAAATCCATATCGAACATTCCTTCGAGAGACATGTTGAAACTGACAATAAATCTCTTAATCAAAACCTTTTGTTTAACATTATACATGCAAACAAATGGTTGGAATTTACCTCCACAGAGAACATGTTGACCATCTCCAGTATATGAAATACAGGAGAAGTAATCACCATTAGGATTGGTAAACAGTGTTTGAATATCTCTCTTACAATCAATGTATCCAAGTGATTTAACGTTCAAAATATCAAAGAATTGAACTTCACCATTCATAACAACAGCTGCAAGTTCAGCACCATCAGTTGGTCTGACAGCAACATCCAAAATTTCAGATGAAAATTCTATTGGTTCAGCAGCTTGTTTAGAACCAAAAATATTCCACAGTTTACATGATTTATCCCAAGAGCTTGAAATGAGTGTCGATTCGTTGGCAATTGTAAATTGGAGGCGAGTAACTGGAGCAGTGTGAGATTTGATAACTTCAAGTAATTGATTTGTTTGAACGTTCCACATGTAAATGTTATAAGATGTAGAACCAGAAGCAATAACAATTTCACCACTAGGATCAACTGTTAAGCATGAAAAACCTTCAGCATCAACACTGGTAAACATTCTAAATTGTTTGTATCTGAGAACGTCAAAGGCACGAACAGTACCATCAAGACTGCTAGTATATAAGGCAGCATCTCTTGATCCAGGAGGTCTACTGAATATCATTCCAGTTATTGGACCAGAGTGAGCATTTGGTAAATTGCAAAAACATTGATTATTCTCGGTTGAGTATACTTTGATTGTTCCTTGATAGTCACCACTGGCTAAGAGTTGACCATTTTCATTGTAGCATGATGTTGTAATTTGTGAAGAGTGGTTGGATTGGTTATAAATAAATGTTTCACTTTCATAATCAAATACAGCAAGTTGATTTTCCTTAGAGAATGCAATCCATGTACTGTTTGGTAATGTAATATCTGTCTTGATATCTGTATCTTCATCTTCTTCTCTAACAGTTATGGATGGTGTTGATTGATTATTCTTGACCATTTGTTCAATAGTGGAAGATGATGTTAAAAATTGAATGCCATCAATATTGTGTGGCTTTCCCAATCTGTAAATAATTTGATCATTTTCAATATCATAAATTTCAAAACATCCAGCATGACCAATTCCATAAACAAGTAAATTTGATGTTGGATGATAACTACAACACTTGATTCTCATTTTACCATCACCTCTATTTTGCTTATTCTTCTTTGAAGCATCAGTCTTGGAAGTTAAATCAACCTTCTTAATAATTTGCCATTGCTTCTTTGCAGAGTTAAAAGACCAGTGAAGGAAACAACCTTTAGCATCAAGTGAATAAATTTGACCTGGATTTTTCTTTCTATGTTGCTTGTTAAAAACGAAAAAGCATCCAACAATTTCATCCTTATTACCAGATAATATATGATGATTTGAGAAAAGATCCACCATTTCAACTCCACTTTGTTCTAAATCTAATTTGTAAACATGTACAATACCATCATTGGTTCCGACTGCAATAAACTTTGAATCAATCCAATCTGCACAAGTATGACAAACAGCTTCCTTAACATCACCCAATTTGATTGGTCTAGAAGAAGTCTGATGAAGCATTGAATTATCTTGATTGTTCATTACTGCTGATTGGAATTTGTAAATTGAACATTTAGATCCTAGGAAACAAACCAAATCCCCATTTGGTGATGGTACAACACTATCTACACGAGGTTCTAAAAACTTGTCGAATTTTGACAGAATAATTCCTTTAGGATAACTCAACAATGTAAGTGTACCATCTTGAGAGACTGTACAAACTGCTCTATTGTTATGAAGTAAGCAAAATGATTGAATATTATACTTGTGTCCATAGAAACTTGTTTTACTAGAATTTGAAGCAAAATCCACCGAAGTAATACGATTTCCTACAGGTGAAAGTAATTTTTGTCCGTCCAATGTAAAACATATTCTATTCTTATTATTTGTGTCATCTTCATTCTCGGTCGTGTATACTTTACCGAGGAGAGAATTGAAATAAAAATCAGTTCCGCTCGAGACTGAAACTGCTGTTGATGTTGTTGTTAACATTTTTTTTGAACACGCAAATTTTATGTTTTTTTCAAATTATTTGAAATTGTTGAACAACAATAGATTCGATATCAGAACAGAACCACCACACTTGTTTCTTGAATAATGATCGTGAGAGAGAAGCAATTATCGGAGTGTTGGTTTCATGATATTGAAGAATAGATATTAAAGTTAATAAACACTTCATGAATTTTCATATTTATTTTTGTATCATCACGTGAATATTTCATGAGTTTCTCAAAGTAGTACTAATAGGGCAATCAGCAAGTTGTTGCTACTGAAATAAATTATATCTTCTTCTTTTAATTTTTACAATAATAATAATAATAAATTATTCGTAATATAATTCAAGTCCACTTCCATCACTAATTTCATAGTCATCAATGGTAATGTCGTCCTTCAAGACTTGATTCCACCTCTGGAATCTAATCTTTTCAGGTTTGGTACCAATTTGTGCAGCAGTTAATTTCTTCAAGTCTCCGATGGTGTCGTCTTCATTACACTTGACTCTGATCTTTTTACCTAAACGATCGTTCAATACAACTTCAATCATATTTTTTTTTAAATTGTAAATTTAATTTTCAATTCTTGAACCTGTTGCAATACTATTAAATAGTAATAATAATAAATACTCTATTTAAATTGTAAAATATTATACCAATAATAATTATTGATTATGATAATGGCCAACAAAAAGTGTCATCCATCCAGACAGAAAAAAATGTTTAAAAAACAAACCTTGTGCTGCTTGCTCTTGTTAGCAACACTCTTCTTGCTCTCAACCTTCCTTTCAACTCCAATTAATTGTCAAGAACAGAGTGATGATAACTCCTCCGAATCACCATTCTCCAATCAATATGATTACTATCAAGTTTTGGGAATTTCACAAAATGCAACCACACAAGAAATCAAGGCTGCCTATAGAAAGCTCGTCATGAAGTATCATCCAGACAAACACAGAAACAAATCAATGGAAGAACAGGAAAAGATAAATCAAACTTATCAGAAAATTGCTCAAGCCTACGAAGTACTTTCAAATCCAGAGCAAAGACAGCAATATGATGCATTCAAGGATTTTGCAGAGTCAATTGGATTGGATGAAGCTTTCATTGAAATGTTGGTCTATCTTTTGATTGGAAGTGGATACTTATTGTTGGCTGTCATTGTTTTAATTTTGATTATTATTGTATTGCTTGTTTCGATTAGTTGTTATTGCATTTGTAAATGTTGTTGCTGTAGAAGTAGTGGCAGTAGTGAAAAATCCAAGAGTGAAAAGAAACATTCAAAGAAGGAAAAACAACATTAATTGGAATTATTATAAATTAATTTATTGGACTAAATGTAACTAAATGTATGTGGTTATTTCGAGTGCACTGATGAAGTGAGATATCAAAAGTTATTATTACACAAAACATATGGAGAATATTACCTAATATGGCCCAAGGTTGAGGGAATCTTTCAATTCTTTGAATTGATACATTTCATGTGGAATGTTGCATTCAAATAATGATACAATTCGGAAAACCAAATTTAATTTGTAATTAGATATTTAGGTGTTTTTATTGATTCAGCAAGAACCCTTAGTTAATGTACAGGTTTTAGGGTTGTATTATTGTTGATTTTCGTATTGTTGGTAAGAAAGTGTTGTCTTTCCTATCATTAACTTATTCTTGTGGTTGTTGAGGAATAGAGACTTCATAATTCTTAATATCATCCATGGCTTGGTTTCTGTGATAATCCTTATCAATGTTTTCAGCCTTCAAGAACCTACAAAGCTTCTTATCCGTAATACAAATGTGTGTAATCAACCAGTCAGACAAAAACATAAGAGCTTCCATCGCAAATCTAGAATTGTGAGTTTCTTCAACCTTTGATTTCAGGGAGAAGATCTTTGAAATGAATTTTCTGTGAGTTTCCTTATGGTTGTCTTTAACGCTTGCTTCATAAGCAATACATCTGTCCATCAAGGACTCTTCTTCTTTAAAGTGGAAGTCAGTGTAGATAGCAAGTCTTTCAAAAACTTCCAGAATGAGGTCCATATCACCCATATTGATAGCGTGGTTAAGTTTGTTGATAAGGATGACTAAGACTTTGTGTTGTTCGTCAATCATGTTAACTCCTAACTTGTATTCTTGATCACTCCAAGGAATAAGAACCTTGCCGGTAAGGAATTCGTCTAATAAAATGTTTAACAAGAATAAAAAGTAACTTCTACTTACCATCAGAGTGTGGTTGAGCACCTTTTCCTCCCTTATTCTTCTCTGTATCTTGGTCTGAAGATTGTTTATTACCCATGCATGAAGCTGATCCGCCCATTTTTATTATTGTTGTTTTGTTTCAAATTGTAGTTTTTTAATTTTAATTGAGAGAGAAAAACTACTGCCAACATTTGTAACCGATTTTAGGCGGCAAACAAAATTCAACAATAAAACATAACGGCAGCCTGCATAAGTTAAGTTCCGTTATTGTGAACATTAAAGCGCGTTCAGGGCGTTTTACCTTTTTCTCCAAATAAGGCCATTTTTAGACCTGTTTTTAAGGTGGGATATTAAATATCTCCAGTGAATATCAGTAAGCTTGCCAGTTCGAGTAGCAGTATTATAATAGAATTTACAATTCATTAAGGAACTATCCAGTAAGTGTGGTTATTAATATTCGTTAAGTGATACAACTGTTAATTCACCAATGTTCAATATAATACATTGTTTGTGTCCAAACATCAAACTCTGTGGAAAACCAAAATTTGAGATCTATGTATAAGGAGCCAATAAATATCATACTCTGTGTTAAACAAAGCTAAACAATGAGTTGCTTTTTGGGTCTCCCTTAATTGGTAGGACCGATTTGCAAAAAAGGAGCTACATCAATTATAAACGTCTGATTGTTGATGTCGTAACCTTAATATATTACTCAGTACATAGTGTAATGTTAGTGTTATTGCATTGTTGCATGAGGGAGTCGAGTTATCAATTTTGGTAGTTACGAGTTTTCTCCAAATGAAGGTTTCCTTATTTCTAAACAAGTTTTCGTCCACAACAAGTTGGAGAATTAGCTTGAATCCCATTTTAACTCAATTGAACGATAAGGCAATCCAAGCAAAATGGTTCTGAAATGACTCTCTAATTAAACTTTAAATCTTTGTTTCTACCATAACCACTCTTTCATATCCAGACAAATCTTTAGCTGTTCCTAAGAATTGAAGACTTGATCTGCTATTGATAATTCTTTCTCTCAATGAATTAGCTTGGTCATAGCCAACCTCCATTACGCAATGACCATTCAGATTATACTTGCTAGAGAGTACATTATCCACAAGTAGGTAATTGTAAAAATCAAATCCATCCAATCCTCCATCGAGTGCCATGTGTGGTTCGTGTGTTGAGACATCCTTATCAAGTTCATTTTGCACAACATTGGTTGGAATGTATGGAGGATTACTAATGATGAGATCCATCTCCAAATCCTTATGAATCCAATCATCATCTTTGAAAATGTCGTGCTGGATAAACTCTAATTCTTTCAAATCTTTTCCTGCCAATTCCATATATTTTGGAATGAGATTTTGTGCATTTAACGTGGCAACTTTTAAAGCTCCCTCACTCTTATCAATACCAAATGCCCTCACTTTTTGAAGGCCAATTTTTTCCAATTCCAATAAGAGAGTAATCAAGAGACAACCACTCCCAACTCCAATTTCCATAATTCTCAAAGGTCTATCAAGTTGAGACAAATTTGTCACACCGTTTCTTTTCAAAATGAGTGGAACAATTTGATTGAGTGTTGTTTCAATTAATACTTCTGAATCAACTCTTGGAATTAAAACTCTTGAATCAACATTAAAATTCCTCCCAAAAAAGTCTACATTTCCAACAATATATTCCATTGGTTCATAATTACATCTTCTCTTGATAAATTCCTGAAATTTTAAATACTCATCATTGGATACTTTTCGTTCTCGTTTTAATTGATTATATAATTCCATAGGTGTTCTTTTCAATGATGGACAAAGGGTGTGAAATAATAATTGGCGAGCTTCTCCCTCTGCATCATGTTCAATGTGTTTAAATTGAAGTGAGTTCCGAAGTTGATTTTCTCCAAACTCCAAAGCACTTTTAACATTTACATTTGAAAGATTAGATTGATGATGGAAGTAGCGAAATGTCAAACTATTCCGAATATTTGTTAGTGGTGATGACATGGATTTAACTTGGTTGGCAATAGTGTGGTTACACCAATAAACAACTTGTTTCATTTTTTTTATTTTACAATTTAATTGAGATTATCTATTCACATGAAAGATGGCAAGTTGTAAATGTGCATTGGGACGGATAACAGGCCAATTACTTTCTTTCACCAAACTTGGAGTGACCTGTCTTTTTGGCGTGAAGAGTAGCCTCTTTTTCTCCCTTAATAAATTCACCACATTGAAGACATTTCAGCGTGAAAGTGGCAGTGTCAGTAAATTGATGTTGATTGTGGAGTTGTTTTACAAGTTCAAGGGCTTTTGTAGAGGAAATGTCATCATCTGCTGGCAGGATTGTAATGTCCAATTCTTCTGGACCTTGTGGAACTGGATTAATGGCCAATGCATCATAGTGAATACCATCATAGAGGAGAAGAATTTTCCCCTTAATTAATGGATCTCCTTCGCCATAGACATCTCTTCTATTCGATGTCACATCAAAACTGTCCACACGAATATTGTAAAATTGAGACAAGATCATAATTTCCAAACTTCCACCCCAGCTATTATCTTTCATAATCCATTCACAGTAAGCCTTTGGACTTTGTCCCAAAATTGCTTCATTGAATTGGATAGGGTCGTTCAAAATCCAATCTCTAATGACTCTTCTCAATGCAGGAGCTCTCTTCTTTTTCCTTGATTCACATCCTTCCAAACAATATGCAAATGCATTGAAAAGACAAGAATTGTCACTGTCTATTACTCTTTTGATAACAACACTCTCAGCAATAAGTGTCGAATCATCTGTTCCAACTGAATGTGGTCTTGGAGGCACATCAGAATATGATTCAGGCTTGATAATCTTGTAGCTTGATGGAGTTATATCATCATCTTCCACTACTATTGGTTGAGAATTATTTACAATAGAGGCATATTCACTAGTCTCCTCAACAATAAGTGATTCACCAGATTTTACTCCAATATCACTCAACTTTTTTGCATTGAATTCCGATTGATTTTGTTGGCCAGCAATTTCTTGTGGAGGAAATCCCATCTTTAATTTTTGTTTTGATGGCTCGATTTTACTCTCTTTTTGTATTTGTTGTTTGAGCCAATCAACAGTGGAGGAAAAATCAACTCCTCTTAGGGCCATCTGAGAGGCTGGTAGTCTAATTCGAATCATTTTTTTGTGTTTTAAAAATAGATGATAAATCCATAAAAAGTTGCTTCTTTACAAAATATTATTCAAATTAAAGATGAACATGTGACAATTGTTTTTGAATCCTATTTATTGTTTTTTCTTTTTTAATCCAATTCGCAATTCAAAATCATCAATCTCTCTCATTTGTTTGTCTGGATTAAAGAGATCTGTTTTCCGATGTTGCTCATGAATTCTTTCAATCTTTCGTTGCTCCTTTTCTTCAGCCAAAATTTCCTTTTCAAATTCCTTGTGGTCATGTAAATTTCTCAACAGTTTGACTGTACTCTTGTGACTTGAGCTGTTACTGAAAGTTGTGACAAAGGTGGAGCTTGTTTTTGTAGAGGACAGAGTTGCAGATTTGTTACCTAACCTCGAACTTTGTGGTCTTGAACTACTTGGACGAGGTATTGTGGATCTAGGGGTTGGGGGAATGCTCATTGAACTCTCTGATTTTGTAAAGGTGAGTCTGGCACTAGAGGAAGGTGTTGGTGATCTGGAGGTTGAGGTTGGTCTTGCATAGCTTGGAGTGCTGCTGTTTTGTTGAACTGGTCTACTTTCATTGTACAATTCTCTGGCACTCTCCAAACAATCGCTCAGGGAAAATGGATGTTCAGAGTATTGATCTGCCAGAGAGTAGGGATAGTGTTTGAAATTCTTCTTTTTAAGGTTCTGATAATTTCCAAACGACGAGTAATTAGGGGAGTAAAAACCAGCCTTCTTTTCTGCTGGAATGTGTGTTATCTTCTCTAGTTGATGTTTTCTATTGGCTGATAAGGTACCAAGGAATGCAGTAAATGTTTCAGCTTGTTGATTTGATGTTGCATAGAGTTTGGAGGGAGATACTGATTGAGGAACGTGTCTTGCTTGGGTCTTCTTATGGAAAACAGTGGGAGAGGAAGATAACACCTGTTGATAGTTTTTAGAGATATTATCTTTGCATCCGCTGGAAATATCTGTTTTTTGTCTTAGATTTGTTGTTAAACTATAGTGATAGCCTTCGGAAGCAAAAGCACTCGATTCTACATTTCTATTGAAATGTCTTGGTGATTCTACGAGAGCCATTATTTACACTATTTACAGAAGAATAAATTATTGAGGTTTTTTGAGCTATTAATTACTAGAAGCACACAGGATTACTATTGTTGCTGTTGCTATTCTTGTTGTTGATTCAGCGATTGGCCTTGATTTGTGTAACGGCTAGAGATTGAACAATCTCTATGACAGAAGCTGACTGAAACAAAAGAGTTCCAGTGGTTTGGAGTTTAAGGTTTTTTTTTTGAAAGGCCTATTCGTTCAAGCCAACGTTCCTTTTGTTGCTTCTACAAGTACATTAACCAACTCTAACTGACATCAAGATTTCATTCTTATTTATTTGAAAAAAGTAACCTTAGAGGGAAATATGCTCCAAACAAATAGTGGGTTCATTTGTTCCAACATCATGTTTCGGAAATGTCACCCCTGGCATGTGTCAATACCATTATGTAATAATATTACTACAGTAACAACTTCATCGACAGAGCTATATCTCTGAGAATTAATATTTGGAAACCAATAGAGTTTATTGAAGTTAGCAAATAATAATAACATTGCCTCTACGGCAGTGACGAGAAATAATCAATCAAACTTGACAATGAATGCAGCAGTGACACAAAACCCATTATCCTCTTCAAATACTCCAACCATTGTAATTCCTAATAATAATAATAATAATATCATACAACAACAGGATCAATCATGAAAATTTAAAGTTAATAATTTGAGGTAAAAACCTTATTAAAATTTTCCAACTCGCCACGTTACCGTCTCGGGAGGAATCGAACCTCCGTCAATGGATTCAAAGTCCACTATGCTACCATTACACCACGAGACGAGCACATTTAATAACCACTTGATTATACCATAGATAAAGAATCAAAAATGTCACTCTCAAAATATTTTTAATTTGATATAGAGGAAAGGTACGGTTTACAATTTTAAAACTTGTTTTCCATTTTGATAAATTAAAAAATATTGAAAAAAAATAGGGGAGAAACTGTGAACTCTTTCTCGATAGATATTGTATTTGGGGTTGTGATTTTTCTACTGTATGTAGATATTAATGTCTAGTATTAATGGTAAATTTTTTTAAAAGTTAGTCTGGAAGAACACGAAGAAAAAAGATGATGTTTGCGTCGACCGGGAATTGAACGGGTTATGGAATTACCTAATGTGGAAATTGAATTCAATTTTGAAATTGAATTAATACAATGTTTTTTAAATTATTATTATTTAAATGTATTTCACATTAATTTTGATAATGTAATATTAAAGATATTGATGATTGGGTATAGGGGAACGGAATTTCCTAATTGGGAATGTCATCACACCAACAATAAATTAAATTTATTATTTATTCATTGATGTTCACTAACACATTACATGATGAAACAATTCAAACATTTACTCAAACTTTAAACATTAACATTAACCATCGGGTAACGGATTTTAATACATGTACAGTATGTTTATAATTGGTCGACGCACAGAAATTTAAATAAAAAGAATTAACAATAATAAAAGCAAAATGCTCACAACATTGGAGAACGGGAAATGAAATTCCCAAATTAAATTGAGAAACAACACAATCACAATAATTCATACTATCAAAATGAATTGAACCCGGGTCACGGCGATGGCAACGCCGTATTCTACCACTAAACCATCGACGCTTCTTGAATCATTATTCAGGCTGTTTATTTTATTTAAGGTAACCCTGTTAGTAATCTCCCGCCATTTTTAGTTGTTTTCATCTACAGTCATGAAATTTAATTTAAAAAAATGATGCAACAACACCAAGAATGTAATGCTCAATACAAGTCCATCAGTAGAAGTATCGAGCAAACAACAAATCAGGTGAATGTTCATTTGAGAAATTTGGATCGGCTGAAGAAGAAGATGGTCAGTGAGGAAAAGAAGAATGCCATTAATTTATTAAAAAGTATGAGAATTGAAACTGGTGGAGCAGAGATACCATTCAGTAAACCTCGGAAGAGAGGAATTACATCGAAATTTTCCAATGGGGTTGGATTAAAATCAGAAGACTTGGCTGATGAATATTTGGTTCCTTTAAAACAGAGATATCCTGAAACTGGGTGTAGGTTTTGAATATTGTTTTCTCTTGATGGAGATGAGTTTACACTTATATTGGAATTTAATCATATTGAATTGTTTCAAACAATTGTTTGATAATGGTTTCAACGAGAATAGATGATTTTGAAGTGAAGGATATTGAAGATATCAAAGATTTCGATAAGGATTCTAAATATTATGAACAAATGCATGAATTGATCCACTCTCCACGAAATACTATTCCTGATATAATAGATGAAAAGAAAAAGAGAAGAGAGGAGGAAGAACGTAAAAAGAAGGAGGAACAAGAAGAGGCTATGAGACTTGAACGCAAAAACAAACTCAAAACCAAGTTAATAGCCTCAAAGAAATTAATCATGCTCAGTTCATTATCTTTCAAACGAACTTCAAGGTAAGATTCTTTCTCAATCAATTCTTACAAACTCAATTCAGTCAACTTGAACACAAAGCACAAGAAAAACCAGTGGAAGAGGAAGACGAATTTGAAAAAACAAGAGCCGAACTCTTTGGCTCAAAACCGAAAAAAGTTGAAACTCAAAAAACACCGCCTACAGAAAAGAAAGCCTCCTCACTCCTCAAAATGTTGGGTATTCCAGAAGGTGAGGATTCAAGAGATAGTAGTCCAACCAATGAAAAGAGTCAAAGAAAACCTCAAGTCTCATTCTCAGCCATGATGGAGAGAAGATATTCAAACAAGAAGATGTAGGAATGGAAAGGAATTGATGTTTTCTCTCAATTTTAAACCAGTGCTTTGTCTTGATTGAAAATAATTTCGCAGACAAGTCGGCGTAATTATTCAATGCAGTGTGGATAACAATTTTGGTGATATTGAAAAAAACAATATCGTAAAGAATGTCTAGACGTTTAAAGGACTATTATGGCTTGCTTAGTGTTGCAAGAAATGCAACACAATCAGATATTAAAAAAGCCTATGTAAAATTAGCAAAATTATACCATCCCGATTTACATGATAATAATGATCCAAAGTTTACATCCAAACAGGAAATGTTTAAAGAAATTACAGAAGCCTATAGTATTTTAAATAATCCAAGGAAGAGAAGTGTATATAATACAGAATTATATGAAGTTGAAAAGGCAACAAATCTACGAGATGGATCTTCAGTACCACTCGAACCAAAATTATATGAAATGAGTGCAGAAGAAAAAGAAGCTCTCGGAAAGCAAATTAAAAAGATTAGATTTAGGAAAGTGAGGAGATTATTTATTATTGTTTTGGCTTTATTCGTCATTGGTTGGTATGCCAAATTCAAGTATATTTTCTTGAGAATGTACAACAGAGATATTGGAAACAAAGTAATATTTAAGGATAAAGAAGGAGTGGACGCAGAAGTTATTTCCGAAGTGAATAGAAGATTTTCTGCTGAATTGGCAAGAGTCAGAGAAGAAAGAGAAAAACAAGGAATTCTTCGTCAACCAACCAAAAAGATGGGAACCGCTGCTACTGCAAACACAAACACTGTTGAAAAGGAATAAATATTATATGTTTATTTATGGAATAGAGCCTTCTGAAAGGGAGAGGGTAGTGGATTCGACAGAAGCAGAGCTTGCAAAATTGTTACTATCGTAACTATTGGCATTAGCTTCCTTAGTTGTTTCAATACTAGTTGTTAATAATGGTTCTTTCTCATTAGGTTTGTCTTGATCTTGATCATCTTGTTTAACTAGTTCTTGAATATCTTCTTCAGATAATTCTTGAGCATACATTACAGCACCTTCCAAACAAGTTAAATAATAAACAACCTCACTGTTTCTTGACTGTGAAGAATACTTTGATATATAAGAAAGAGCAGAATGAATATTTGGAAGATGAGCATGAACAACTACATAAACCAAGATTGGGAAGAATTCATCAGCTCCAAAAGAGAAATCTTTTCCTCTTTGAGAACAATTATCCTTAGCAATGATATGTATTTGTCTCGCACAAGAATACACACAATGAAGCATGTCAATTGGAGACACACAATAATTCAAATACCCAAGAGTAGCAATAGGATCATAGAATGGAGTTTGATTTTGTTTGTGAATCATTTCCTTGATGCTATTCTGTTTTCCAGTAAACTTAGCTCTTATAGGTAAAAACTTGTTGGCAACACCAAGTTGATTAGCAGTAAGTTTTCTTAAGAGTCTGACTTGTTGTTGGAATTTGTAGTTTTCTTGAGATTGTGACTCAATTTCAATCTTTTGAAGTCTAAGTCCAAGGCCAAACTCATTGTAAATCAATCGAGAAACGAGTCTCAATATTGCTTGCTTTTCCAAGTCAGTTTTGATGGCATGTCTATCACTCAAGTAATCAACATAAATGACAACATATTCAGCAATTTCAGCTGGAGGGACCTTTTCAAGTCCTGCATTATTGATTTCCTTCAAGAATGTTCTGAGAGATTGACCTTCTTCTGTACGTTGATCAGCAATCAAATCAAAAAATTCTTGTTCAATTTCCAATCTTTGATCATTTTCAACACAATTGATGAAAGATTGCCAAGTTTGATCATCAAGATGAACGTCTTTTTGCATTGAATTTCCCTCATTGAGAGAATGGAAGTTGCACAATGGTACAACAGGTTCTTCAATAAATCTTTGAATGATGGATTTCAACCTAATTGTCACCTCCTTCTTGGTGATAACCTTCTTATTAATGTTGCTATCCTTTTTCATTTGAGTGTACCTTTCAGACAAATCCTTGGAAATTTGTTCTAAAAGAATAATTTCATTCCATTGGGAGGATAGTGATTCATGATCGCTCAAAATATCCTCCACGTCCTTATAGAATGATTCATTCTTTACATAGTGAGGAAGTAAATTGTAACACTTCATATTGATATCACCTGCTTGCTCTACTTGTTTCAATTGTTGAGCTTGTTGTACAAGAATTTCGCGAATGATTTTAATTCTGTCCTTGATAAGAGTCTTGCAACCCTTTTCGAGTTCTCTTCTTTGCTTGAGTCTGATTAATTTACAGCTGGATAATTCCTTAAATATTTCAATTAATTTAGAATCATGACATCTTTGCAAGAATGCATACTCTTGTTGCATCTTTTCATATTCAATCTCTTGTCTCTTTCTCAAATCTTTTACAACTTGTCTACTTTCCTTGAGGTAGTTGGAAAGTCTTTGGTCGTATTTAATCAATTCATCTCGCCAATCCTCTTCACTTCTCTTCTTTGGAGCAGATGTGAAAAGCTTTTTGAATAAATTTTCCTTCTTTGGTTGGAAATGTTTAAGTTCAGAATTGTTGGTAATGAAAGTATGTCTCTTTTGTCTGGTTGGAGAGCTTGGTTCCTTTTCCTGAAGAAGAGGTTGAGCAATAATTGGGGGAATTACAATCTTTTGAGCATTCTCTCTGAAAATGAAAGAAGTTGTCGATGTGTTTGGATCTACATAGGCTTTCTTGTCAAATGATTCAAACTCTGTATTGATTGTTGAATCCAAAAATCGTGATTGGTTAAAACTCTCTGATATTACTCCTTCAGAAGGTTTGCTGAGAGCCTTATTGTTCTTCTTGATAGAGACAGGTGGAGATGATTTTTCTCTGTTTGTTGTAGATTTTTGTGGTGTGTTAGGTTCAGAAGAGGCACCAAGGAAGTACTTTTTCGATGAGTTATCCTCCTCCTTCTCTTGAATAAATTGTCTCATATGCTTTCTGATTTTCACATTCTTCTTGGCAGATAATCCATTCTCATCACTCTCTTCTTCATCAGATTCTTCAGTATCATCCTCTGAGAATTTTAAAAAGTATTGTCGTTTGGATTCATCCATATTGGTGGTAATTTCTTCATCCCAATCTCTTCTCAATTCAGAGACCCATGAAGGAATATTATCGGCCACTTGTGGTAAAACTTGTTTAATAGTGTCAATGTTCTTATTGGCACTGTCCTTCTTTTTCTTTGCATTGGGAATGAAATAGTTTACCTATGTTGTAAGAAAGTATGTTTGTTTAAAATTACTCACATTAATTACAGTTTCAGGAGGTACGTCCTTTGTTTCTACAATTACTTCTTCATCTTCCTTCACTTTTTGATAATACTTTTTAATATTCTCTTCAAGAGAAGAGAAATTATCTTGGTTGGAAAGGGCTGGAATTGATGAATTGTTATGAACTATTATTGGTTGTTGGAAAATGGATGATTCTTCCTCTTCTTCGTGAACTTGAGATGCGAGTAGAGACTCTCTATTATTGGAGGAAATATTGGAAATATTGGACGTTGTTCGTTGTTGTTGTTGTTGCTCTGAAGGGAGTTGGGATTTGTTGTTGGTAGTTATGGTAGGAGGTATGTTGGTAGATTCTTGTTGTTGTTGGGAAAGAGGAGTAGAATTTGTCTGTGATGATGGGGAAAGGATGAAAGAAGGAGATTGGAGTGGAAGTGAAGAGGTTAATTCATCCCTTGTTACGGATGATCCATCAGATGGAACAGAGCTATTTGGCATACTACTGGGAGTAATAGAAAGGGAGGCAGGTAAACTTCTATTGTGATTAAAACTTGAAGAAGGAGAAGAAAAGGAAGGAGAAAGAGAAAGACTTGTCGTATCAGAATCTAACGGGCAAGATGAGGAGGATGAAGAAGGAATATTAATAGGATTATTGGCAGGCTTACCCGATAATATTTGGACTGATTGTTGTTGATCGATAATTGTTGAACTTGTCTTTACCATTAAATCATCAATATTCGCCATAGGAGAGGAACCACTACCTTGAGAAAGAGCCTTCGACAACATGCTCTGATGGGAATTGTCAGAGCAGGCATGATAATTGGTTGCCGGCGTCGTAGTAGTCATCGAACAAGACGATGAGACAGAAGCTTCCTGTTGATCATGATTAGAATGCTTCTCTTGTCGTGGTTGTTCCATTTTTTGCGCTGTGTTTAATAATCAGCTGAATATCTTGCAAATAAGTTTTTTTGGCTCTACCTTGATATCAAGCCTCACATGGAAGGCATCACGACGATATTCGAACGGTTATTTGAGACTCTTTTCAATGTTGCAGTGTTATTAAACAACAAGTGTATGTTTCCCAATACTCCAGTGAATGATATTATTTCTCCAACAAGAGGATGAATAAATTCATTGTTGTTAAGGAAATTAAACCTCACCTAAATATGTGTTGATTATAATGTTGCGTATTAATATCGGGTCATATTTTACAATGAATTTTTAATCCTATTTAATGAACATAACAAAATTTAGATGTTTATACCCTAATCCCGATATCAACATTGAATATTACAGTGAGCCAACAATATTTAATAATAATGATATTAAACAATAGTTTAGAGCATTAAGAGTTAAATAAACTAGAATATCATTTATTTTTAATATTTTTTTTGAAAACAATATTAAAAAATGAGCACTGAGAATAAATCTTCACCAACAGAGTTGCTTGCCTCTCTTCCTGCAGGCGTTGTTGTTCCACCACCTCCAGTCAAGCCATCATGGGGAAAGACTGAAATGGGTTTCGGATTCAAGAGTCCAGAAAAGCCATCTGAACAATTTATTCAAGACTCTTTCTGGTCAGGTATGTATTGTAGTGGAATTTTAGATGATTTATTTTCTTTGGTGTGTATTGTTGAACAACAATATAAAATTGAACAACCAATTATAATGATGGATTTTATTAATAACATTGCTATCATGATGATGGTTTCAATTACTTTTCTTGTTGGATGAAAATTATTTTATTGTCGTGATGATGACGCGGAACATTTGATGAATTAATATTTTGCTGATGGTGGAAATAATGTGGATACTTTGATTGGATATTCTTTAAAAACTTTATTACAACAACAACAATAACAAAAACTATTGTTAAATATCACCAATAACAGCTGTCTATGGTCTCGGTGCTGGTACTGTTGCTGCTTGGTTCTACGATTATAAGAAGACTCGTATGCCTTACTTCAAGGCCCTTTCTCTGCACGGTAAAATTGTTAAAGGACCATTCTCTGTTGTGACAGCTTTCGGTGTTTCTCATGCTGCCATGAATGCTTTCTGGGATATGAAGAATGCTGATGGAGAAGATAGATTTGCCAAGGAACAATCTGTTTCACAAAAGACTATTTCAGGATTTGTTGCTGGTTCAACAGTTGGTCTCCTTAGAGGTAGCCCATCACTTATGGTTCTTTGGGGTTCAATCTTTGGAGTCTTATCTTGGGGATACAACAAATACAGACTTGAATTTTATCCAACTGATAAGGCCAGAAGACAACAATTGTATAATGAAAAGTTTGTTCCATCAAGTGAACCAGCTCCAGAATATCTTAAGGAAGACAATATCAATAGTGACAGAATGATCTCAACATTCTTTTTCGAAGAACAAGTCCCAAAGAAAAAGAATACCTGTCCAGTTAAATTCGAAGAACAATAGATGGGTAACTGAAATACTTAGGGACAATAAATTATTATTAAATATTTAATTTTCATTCGTTTGATTTTTGATATGTTTCAATATTGATACCATCTGCTTGTAATCTTCTAGTAAGGAATTCACATCCTTCAATCGTAGATCTTCAGCAGTGGCATTCTCAAATTTAAACTCGTTGAATATGGTTTCGTTATTCTTTACAAATGAAACAAGGTTTTCCCACTTTTTGTCATGGTTTACATGGGAAGAAACCATGTCAACTCTTGCCTCGTCTGTTGTGGTCTTGTTATTACAATTTTTTACAGATTCTTCTATTGAAGATTTTGAAAGGGAATCGGATTCTTCAAGCTGTTTTGGAGGAGATTGGATTTCACATTCCATTATTGGTGACATGATGGTTTCGTCTGGTGTTTTCACAGAATCAACAGTATCCAATAATAGTTTTTCAGGACTTTTCTCTTCTTTTTTCACATATTCCGTTATTTCATTCATGGCTTCTTTTGGTACTTCCTTAATAATAGCTATATGAGAATTGCTTGATTGTTGTTTTGATTCTCCTGTTGCATGTTGTACGCTTTCCTTTCCAAAGACATCCTCAAAGTTTATCATTTGTTGGAAGGTAGTTTCATCCATGTTAAGCATTGTATGATCACATCCTTGCCAAAATGCCATAGCAGATTCAAGTGATGTAAGGAAATATCCAGAATGGCCTTCCAAGCTTTGTGGATTTCTGTACTCACTAATATATCTGGGTATTTCAGTTAGGAATAATTGAACAATTTGAAAAATACTTACTTGATATTCGAGTGCAAATGAGGAACATTTGATCTCAATACAATAAATATTAAAAGTGGTAAAAAATCGTCTGCACTTGGGGCATTTCCACCACTTCCTCCTGATTGTTCATGCATGGATCGTTTTAAAAGATTCATTGTAAGATGACAACAGTTTGAAACACAAATAAGCTTGTCTCTTGGTGTCTTGTAAAAACTCATCTTTTTCAATTCTTCAATTGCTTTCTGGAATAGAGGATCTGTGACTAACCTAGCTGAAACATCAAGATTTGCAGGTGTCACTACTCGTTTAAATAATGCAATTCTTGATCCAATTTGATTGTCAATTTCAATATCTTCCAAAGTTGGTGAAAACACTCTATAATAACAATGATAATGCAACAGTAAAAAAGTTATGAAACAACTGAGAAAACTTACTTGGAATAAATCTTGGTCATTACATATTTCTCAATTCCTTCTCTAGCATTCATCAAATCTTGTTCGGTGGCATTCTTCCACTGCTCGTGAGATGATATTTCTCTCATGATGTGAGCTAAAAATGATTGAACTTTGTGTGGATGTTCTGGTGTATAGTCAGTATTGGAAATTTCAAAAGTAAATTTCTTAATATCTCTGGTCAATTGTACAACTGATTTGTCTTTGAGTTTTTGTAAAAATGACTTGAAATCAAATTTGTAATCCTTCTTTTCCGAATTAAAAGCAGATGTAGTTTCCTTTGGTTCTGCCTTTTTTTCAAATAATTGATTATCATTTCCAGTATTGTGATTGTCTATAATTTGATTGATTCTTGATTCTGTTTCTTTTGGGGTTGGTGCTTTTGATTTGGTTTTCTCAAATCCATTGGTTCTAATAAATAATTTTGTTTCATCTTCATTGATTGAATATTCTACATGATCTGATATGAAGCTTTCCTCAAGGGAGGATGATCCTGATAAAGAGTTTGGTACAGAGCTTGAAAAGCTTCCAGAATGGTTTCTCGTACTAATACTAATAGGTTTGGAACCTAAAGGTGAATTTACATTATCAATTGTGACAAAATCCTTGTCTCCATCATTATCAAAAACCATAGAGTAGGATCTGGAAAATTTCCTTTGTTGGTCATTAGATGAACGATAGGATTTTTCATCTTGAGTCCAAGCACATCCACTGTAGGTAATTGGTTGTGATATCAAATAGAGTCTGACTTGAGAGGGTATGTTTTCTGAATCTTCGTTATTTCCAAAATCATTTTTTGGTGATGTTCCAAATATTGAGAGTGGTTGTTGTTGTTTGATAGATGTTTCTCTTTGTGACAGTGAAACAGAAGACTTTCCAGATATATCAACTTCTCCCTTTCTCAAAATTTGAATTTTGCTTTTTACATCCAAAGGTTCATCAAATGCACAATGTCCATCACTATTCATCATCATATGAATCTTGAAATTTCAATTTAAAAACCTACATTTTTCTAAAAGTAAACAATTTAGATGGTTCTTCAAAGAAAGCAATACATTCCTCTCCAGTTGGAGGTCCATCAATAATTAAAATTGAAACTCCATCAGGAGCAAAAACTCCTCGAATTCCATTCATTGTAATAAATTGATTCGGATTTTGTTTGTTTACTATTGCAATGTGACTCTGCAGAAAATCAATACTTGGTGCTACAATACTATTCGGAGAAGATTTTTTAAATAGAGAGGAATTATTAATATTGGACAAGCACAAGGCAACACTTTGATCATGTGGAAACAATAAGATGGCATCCTTTTCTATTATATTTCCAACAACTGATGAAAATTGTTTATTTTCCCTCAAAGATCGAATCAGTCGATTATTTTGCTTTTCATATTCAAAAAAGTTGGATGGCGGCATTTTTTTAATAATTCCATCAAATTATTTTTAGAAAATAGAACGTGTTTAGAATCATGGGTGATTTTTAAACAAATAAAACTAGTTATTAAGGATTTAAATTAATATAATTCCCGAGCCAGTGAGAATGAATTATAAAGAATAATAGAATATATTATCGAGATTATTCTTATTCCAGATAATATAAACGAAAATTCATTTCTTTTAATGTGGGACCTTAATTTTTTATACAACAAGGAATGGTGAAAGTGCATTATTGAAGTAAGCAAACCATAGGAGTTATATTTCCCCTAGATTCTTTATTTCTCATTAAAAAACCATTTGGTTGTTATGGGAGCTATCATAAAAAGGGCAGAGCTGTTGAGTCCTTTCATTATTTGGGCATTGATCGGCTTATTGGGAACTTTAAATGGAACTTTGATTTTTAACTACGATATCGTATAGTCGTAATGGTAAGCAGTAAGTAGTTTAATTGGGATATTGCATTAAACACTTTGATTTCTTGCCTTCACTCTTAATATTCGGAAGAATAAGGAACCTTATATTTTAAAATTTTATTTTTTTTGTTAGTGTAGTATATCTGATATTGATACTGCCTTTCTAAATGTTTTCGATTGAGATGTTCCAAAAAGATCTGCAATTGAAGGAAGAGTTTGAGATCCAACATTTAAATGATTGGTTGGTGTTGAACCTGGATATACTATTTCACTGCTGGAAATCTTACTTGGATAGGGCGAGTAATGCTCGACTGTAGGAGGGGAAGGAGGTTCATTTATATAATGTTCCTTACTAACAGCATTCTGAGTTGATATTGTTGCTTTCAGTGGACTTGAAGTTTGCTTCAAATCTGTTGAAGATGCATTTCCCCAAATAAGGTTAGCATGTCGCGCCTTATCTTGAGGGAGATCGTAGAATTTTTCACTCAATGGTTGTGATGGCCAAATTTGTCTTACAGGGTGTGTCATTTTGTGAGTTTTCGAGATTCCGTGTGAAATACGAATTGGATATGAATTTTGAACGTTACTGCTGCGAGAATGAAGGTAGGATTGATGAGGGTGGTAATGAACGACATAATGTTGAGCAGGTTGGGGTGGAAGAGATGTAAGGGCAGGAGCTGCAATAGGATGTATAACAGTTTTAAGGTAGGCATGAGGGATTGAAGGAAGTGTTTGGGCATAGTATTGGGTTGGTTGTACGGTTGTTGTGGTTGAAATACATGCATGTGGAGAGAGTGGTTTTGTTACTTGATAAACAGGAGTGTATGGTTGCGTTGAATGGGGTTTTGTTGCTTGTTGTGGTTTAACTAGTGGTTGCACTACTGGTGGTTGTTGTATTGATGGTGGAATAGATTTCTGGTTATGAGCATTCACTGTTTTCGTTGAAGACTTATTTGAAGTGCTAGAGCTGGATGATGCATTAGAGTGGCTTGTATTCAGTGGAGAACCTCTGTGTTGATCTCTGTTTTGAATTGTAGCTTGATTCACATCCCTTATTAAATGAATTGGAAAGGTTGAGTGACATCCTGTTTGTGTCTTTTGCAGTTTTTTGTCCTTTCCACTTGGTTTGTATTCAAAGAATTTAATGTGAGTTGCGGCTGGCATACTGATTGAGAGAGTAGTTTAGTTTGTTTTGTTAATGTAAATTTGTGAGGTTAGACTTTTGGAGGAAATGCTAGGTTGGTAAATATACAAATATGAATGATATCTTGATACAACTAACAATAACAATTGAAGAAATGGTATCAATTAAAGCGGTGGATAATAGCAAAAAGTGCTGCTTGTGTTCTGGCAGAAGGCTTGTATCCGGGTTGTTATTGTTGGGTAGAAGAACTGTTGAGGAATGTATTCACTCTTAATAATTGCTCGTCGTTTGTTTTTTTTGTTTGACTTGTTGTTGTACTGCAGTAGTAGTGAGCGGTGTTGTCTTTAAAAAACACACGCTGTTATTGTGCATCTCAGTCTGCAACCCACAACAAGCAATGCCCTCTTTGTGCAGCAATCCTCACCTAAAATCTCTAATGAGGCATTCATTTTGTCTTTTGTTTTACTGAATGGTTGGATACTGCCGGATTCCCTAAATTTACTTATTTGAGGTTGCTTAATCCTCAAATTGATTTTTAGCTTGTTATTGTATGAGATGCAAATACACGAATTTAGTAAGATCTACCCTCATAGTGAAGTTTAACATGAGAGATTTGTGCTAATTGGTTCTGAGAATGGGTGTATTTATTAAAATGATGGGTGTGATGGTTGTAGTATTGATGTGTGTTGATGACCAACATTACTGGACTAGATAAACTATGACCCCATTTGGAAGGAGGCGAACTTGAACTTGAGAAAGAAATCTGTCATGACATTTCATTGAGTATAATCTTTTTCTTTGGATAATGCAATAGGTGATTTACAATCTGATACAAGGCATCTACACCAAGATTCATTGTAATAGTAAATATTAGATTGGGCACATTTATTTAATAATGGAAAGTTACTTCTCGAGATAGTTCTCCTATATTCAAATCTCTCTTTCAAGGGGAAATAAGTCCATTTACTTTGCAGAGCATTTTGTACAATTACAATCGAATCTATATTGTTCCTTTAGTTTTTTCTTTCTTTCATCGGTGGAGAGATTTTCGTCAATATAACTAATGAGGATTTCATCTCCCTTAGATAATGCAGCACTAGTTGAAGAGTTACTTGTAATAGTTGTTGTAGTAGTAGTATCAGTATTACTACTGGATAGATTGCTGTCGGTTGTAGGAGTTATTGAAGAGGCATACACACTCACTTGATGTGTAATATAATCAGAGACACTGACAGCATTTGGATTACATGAGTGATTCATGCAATTGTGAATGGCAAATGCACCCATTCCCTTCATGCTTAATGATTTGAGAGTTTCAGTTCTTGTAGCTTCCTCTTCAAAGTTTTTGCAATGCAAGAGTTCGCACACCTTGTTTCGTATTTGAACCTTCTCATGTGCAGCAAGATGCAACTCTGTAATTGGATGGATGGTCGAGCAATTTTGCAATATTAATCCATGAAGAGAACGATACTGCTTAACACTACACAAAATATTCAATATTTGAGAAATTTGTTGGGCATGAGATTTTAAATATTCTGCGTTCTCAGCTGAATTACTGCACTCTGTGAAATAACCATCTTGAATCGCATACTCAATGCTCTCCTTAATTAATTGAGCAGAAAGTGAGTCGAATGGATGAGGTTCTTCATGTTGAACAAACCTCTCAAATCTATGCAATGCCTTAGAAAAAGATACGAGAAAAACATCCTCACTTGGACTCTCTAGTAATCGATTAAGGAAACAAATCCATTCGACAACGTTTTTAGATGATTGTAATATGAATATGTATGAATAAAATTATCCGCAACACTTACCGTTCTGTAAAGAGGAGTCAATATCTTGGTACTCACGTAATAAACTCCTTAAGAAATCCGTAAATACTGTAGCCATGATTTTTGCAATCAGGAGTGGAGCTGTTCTGTGTTGTTTGACAGTTAATCTTTCCAGTAATGTGATTGGATGGTCTGTTGTTTTACTGGCGTTGCTGCTTGTGGCAGAGTCTGATAATTGTGGGGTTACACGATCTCTACTGCAGAGTACAGAGTGATATTGATTCCATGATTTCTCTCTGCACAACTCACAGCAGTAGGTCACTGCTGAACAATGTTCACATGAAACAAATGTCTTGGCTGTGGTCAATTTTTCTGAGAGAATTTCCTTGCATTCCTCGTCTTTCATTATTTGACCAATGAATGGAAATTGTTGAATTGTCTTTTCACTGAAAATTGTTTTCATACAATGATGGCAATGGTCAATCTTGGCATAGAATGGGTTTTCTGAACTGTCAGTAATGACCTGACTGCAGAGAGGTTCCTCTCTAAACAATAATTGTCCACTGTGTGCTTTATCTGCATTCAAACAGACAACCTTTCCCTCCTCCTTATTCTTAAACTTGACAGAAATGACATCTTGTCCCTCCTTGAGTAGAGAATTCATTTCCATCTTATATTCTTGTTCCATCATTAAATTGGAGAGTTTTTCCAAGAGTGGTCCAACCAATTGTTCCCAATCACTCATTGATTTTTTCAGATAATTCTCCTGAACTTGAAATCTTTGTTGTGGAGCAATTTTTTCATTACTCATGATGGATAGACACTTTCTCTTCATCCATTCATGGAGTGGAGCCAACTCTTGCAAGATAAAATCCTGAATTTCACTCAATGAATTATTTTCCTGATTTTGATGAGTCATTTGAGCATGCTGTTTGATAAGAGTTTCACATTTGTGAATTAATACTTTTTGAGTCAATTCGAACCATTTCAAATGTTTATCAGAGAGTGGTGCACTCAATATAAAATCGGAGGGAATTTTACTTTCGTTTGTTGTTGTGGTAGTTTCTAAAGAGGATGATGAATGAACACTTCTCAGTCTTTCCAATAATTGATCAATCTTTTCTGATACGTTATCAGCATTGGATGATGATGATGGTGTATTATTGCTGGTGGATAATTCATTGAATTGTTTAGTGCAATTATCAATAAATTCATCAAATGTTGGTGATGACATTTTTTTGTGATGTTTGAAAGGAAATTAAATGCAAGCTTGAAAAGTATTAGATTGGAAAATTAACATTTTGATGCTGCTTTTCCGATCATTAATATTTAAAATATTGTAATGTTTTAATATTATTAATATTTAATTTAATACTTTTAAAAAGCAAGAACAATGAACCATGTTCTCCAAAATTACATGATCCTACGTTCTATGATTACAAAGTTATTGATGAACAAATCAAAAAAAGAACAACAATAGTAGTAATACAATCATCATCATCACCAACATGGGAAATACACAACAGTCAAAGCCTGGTGGCCATTCTTCAATGAAGGGAATTTCTTCATCAACTTCCGTATCTAATAAGAGCAATAGTGAGGTTCCTCCCTCACAGAAATCAAAGCTTCCCTTGGAGAATATAATTACCTGTTTTAATGTTGAAGAAGGACCACTCTTCATATCTAAAGAAGCAAGAAATTATAAAGCCAGCTCGTTGAATCAGCACTCCATCTTGGATTTGAGAACAAATCAAAGGCTATTAGAGATTTTACAGAAGAGAATTAAATTACCAACAACAACACTGGAAAATAGCAATCCTAATGATAATATACAAGTATCAATGGTGATAATAGTGGTGCAAATGTTGTAAATGCTGATCAGAATGAGGAAAATAATAATGAAGATCATCTGTTATCGGA
The DNA here is from genome assembly GCF_000004985.1 of Naegleria gruberi. NCBI lineage: Eukaryota > Heterolobosea > Eutetramitea > Acrasida > Naegleriidae > Naegleria > Naegleria gruberi. The sequence goes on from NW_003163285.1 coordinate 200,216, forward strand.
AGAGTTATTATTGCTTTCTGAATATAAAAAGACGATAACAGAGAGGGTGAAACGATTCTATTTGGATGAAAGTGTTATGGGGGTGGAGGAAGAAAGAGCATTTGCTTGCTTGTTGGGATTAATGATTGGCGATGCTTGTGGAGCTCCACAAGAATTTTCATGGTATAAAGTACCTCCAAAGGTTTCATCTGAATCTGAATGGTTAGTTGACAAGATTTGGAAGCAGGATAAGGAATTTTTCGAGTTGACCTCAATGAATGATGAGCATGTTTGGAAAAAGCCACACCATAACAAGTTCTTTTTGAAAGTTGGTCAATTTACTGATGATTCCAGTATGGTAGGTAGTAATATTCATTTGTTTGCAATTCTAATTTCATAATCATCAAAAATTATAGGCCTTGTGTGTTATGGATACACTAGTACAAAAGGTAATTGATGAAATTCATCAAAGGGAATGTCTTAATGCGGAGCAAAATAATGAAAACTCGTTCAATTTTGATGGAAGAGAAATGAGACTTAGATTCCTCAATTGGGTTTATTTTGGATATAATAACACATTTGGAAAGGATGATTCAACACCTGGATATGGATCATCATGTGGATTGGGTTCAAATGTCAGAAGTTCCATTGTTGAGTTTATGAAAGATCCTAAAAGTGAGTTAACAAATGCAGGCGATTTAAATACTTCTGGAAATGGAAGTATAATGAGATTAGCTCCTGTGCCAATATTTTGTTTGAAACTTGTGGAGAGTTTGGATAATACCGAACAAGTGGAATCTGCTTTAAGGATGGCTCACAAGCACAGCAAGACAACTCATCAAGGTGATGAAGCAGCAGAGCTTTGCAGGTTAATGACTTTCATAATTATTAATGCTGCCAAAGCTGCACACTCTATGAAACCACTCGAAATCAAAAAGCACATCTTTGACTTGTTGGAGAGTGGGAAATTCCAAAGCACTGTGGAGAGTGTCAATTGTCTTGTAAAGAGTCAAGTTGAAAATGGAAATGTAGAGGCAAGAAATTGGAATTGGAAAGATTTAAACTATCAGTATTGTCCTGAAAGAGCAGAAAAGGATAAGGGATACATTGGTTCGTATGCAATGGATGCTATGGCTATGGCCTTACATAATTTGGCTTTTACAGACTCATTTGAGGATGCCATCTTGCTGACTGCTAACATAGCCGGTGATTCAGACACAGTATCTGCCATTGTTGGACAGATGGCAGGAGCAATTTATGGGCTAAAGGCTGTTCCATTAGACTGGATTGAAAAGGTTTTATTCTGGGATTACAATGAGGATATTTTATTGAGATTATCAATTATTTATAATCATAATTTTTAATTATTTACAAATTAGTTTACAATTATTCGTCATTATCTGACCAATAAGCTGTGGAATAAGATAAGTTTTGTAATCGTGAAATTAATTCGACGATTAAAACTATTTTAGTTATGAAAATTATGAATAGGAAAAGAATTTATTCGAATTCTCTGACATTACATTAAATACCATATTTAAACCAATTATATAAAAGAGAAGATAATTTTACAGTTTGAAAGAACCATTCTTCACTTTGTAATACCGAAGAAACGATAGAAAATTCACGAAGTAATAATCGAACAGATTGATCTGAAATCATTCGATTTCTAATATGATTTTGCACAATATTTGGAAATGACAAGTTTTCAATGTTAAAAACAATTGCTTCCTCAATTGAATCATCCCACAATTTTCTTAACTTTCCTATGAATCCAAGGGTCTCTCCACTGTTCAAACAATCCTGTTTCATCAAATATTCACAATGATTCCCAATTTTAGAAAGAGCAGGATTTGAATCATTCCTCATATCGACGAATGCAAACAGAAAAAATAATGGATGTAATAGAATGGGATCTTCAACTGTTTCCAAGAATGAATATTGACCACCTGAAAATAATTCTTCACCTCTTTTCTCTAATCTATTATATTTACATGCCATATCTAGTGTCATTTCAGGAAATTCCTCAAATCTCAATTGAATATATCTGATTAAAATATTATTAACTGCCAGTTTGGGATCAAACTTATCTAGAATTTCAAGAAATAGTGTTGGGTAATTGCAGTTCAGAAAATAACAGCTGGATAAATTGAAGGTCTTGAAGTGTTTTTTTGGTTTGCCAAAGTTCGCAAACAAAATGATTCTTTCATCCTTTTGAGGAGATTGATTATGAAATTGTGTTCCAATAACATAATATGACCCATCGTCTGGAATATTAGAGACCAATAATTGAGAATAGTTCCATTTTGAGTCATAACTTGAAATTACATGATCTGAAATTTGTTCTGTGCAATCAGATTGTTCATGGAGAGTAAAGCTCTTCTTGGCTCTATTAGAAAATATCCAATCTAAACTAATGAAAGAACGAGTTTCTTCCTTTTCTTTTTGTAATATCATCTTTGCACCCAATGTATTTTCGAATATGTAAGTGCCATTGATATGTTCTTCCAGAGCCCAAACAGTTTTATCAGAATTTCTAAAGTAAATTACTGGTTCTTGTTTTTCCTTAGCCATTGAGGTAATCTTCATCCTATCAACAACCGAAACCATTCCAAATTTCATTGGTGAGGAGGTTGTTCCGTAAGGAATTCCATAATTTACAATGTTGCATAGTTGTGAAACAGGAACATGCTCTCCACAATCTAATATTGCCAAAACCGTATAACAACTCTCATCAACACACTTCTCTAAAATCATTGGTTTCGCGTTGGTTACAGATGATGTTTGTGTGGCTTGCTTCCTTTTCCTTAATTCTTGTTGCTGCATTTTTTATTTGCTACATTATGTTTTTGATTCTTAGTGTAGTAAGTTACTATTCTATTCTGACTGAGGGAAAAACTCAACACAATTCTTTCATTTCAGATAAGAAATGCTGGAAACAGTCATCTTCATTGATTCCAATCTAAAGTGAAAAAATTTATTGGCTTGAGGCTGTGCCATTTGACTGGATTGAAAAGGTTTTATTATGGGATTACAATGAGGACATTTTATTGAGATTATCAATTATTTACAATCATAATTTTTAATTATTTACAATTTAGTTTACAATTATTCGTCAGCATCTGAGCAATAATCTGTGGAATAGTCACTATCATCATTCTTTGCCATATCTTTCACTGCATCAACGGTAGTGCCATTGTAAACAGTAATATTCCACAATCGTTTGGAACATTGGTTGATGGTTTGGAAGGTGATTTGCTTCTTCTTATTGTATTGTGTGATTATAGAAGCATCTCTCATCAGCTCACCCAACAGTTGATCAAACATTTCTCTTGCCTTTTCATAAACGTCTGCTGAAATTCTCTTGCATCCATGAATTTTGGCAATTTTCTGGATTGACGCCTTCTTTAAAATTCCTTTTGGTTTCTCCTTCTCAGGTTCAGTCTTCTCACTACTAGATTTTCTAATGGATTTTGATGGGGTAGATGTTGCAGATGTTTTCTTCTCCGGTTTTGGTGCCTTTGCACTTGAAGATGATGCTGTAGGTGTTGTCTTTGGTGTGGTTATTGTGTCCTTGCTTGATTTTTTGGCCTTCGGAGTGGTTGTTTCTGGTTTCACAGTTTGAGGGTGTCTTGGACTCTTTTGTGCTTGCTTTGGAGGCATTTTTTTAATTTGTTTTTGATGGCAAAAGTTATTTTTGTTCTTGTAGAAATTCGAACCAAAAACATGGATTTTTGTTTTGGAAACAAACTTGTGCGATAAACAAGCCATTGTGATTAATAGTACTTTCCTTATGTGTGGAAGCACAACAGTTAGCACCAGTGAAAACAATGAGGATTTTTACCTGAAGTTTTACAATGAAAATAAAGTGCTGTGATAAAAAGTTTATTCGTAAACCTCAGCAAAGATAGTGTTGGAACGACCAAATATTTCTGGTGAGTACATTTCTTCACATTTGGTTGGTGGAATAATGAAGGATCCGATTTGAGTGGCACGACACAAATGTTTGAAAGTGTGAGTTCCTTCCCAGAGCAAACTGGAGAATGCTTCAACACGTTCATCTCTACTATTGACATGTTCATACCATGGATAGTTCCACCAACATCTAGATTTCTTAACTTCACCTGAAGGAGCGTTACCTTTCAATTCAGGATTAATTGGTTCCAAACCAGCAGGTAAAAAGTCAACCAAAGCAACATGATAACGTCTACTGGTATTAGTGAATGTAATGATAACTCTAACCAATTCACCAGCTTTAAATTTCCAACAGTTTCTTGCCTTATCAAATTGAGCATGAGATGGATCAGTAACACCCTCATAGCTTCTCTCAATTTGGAATCCATAATCAAGAGCTGGTAATAATAAATTCTTAGGAGCATAGTCCATTCCAATTCTATAGTACAATCTACCAGGACCTTCCTTCAAGATGGCCAATGTTTGTGCACCTTCAGTGGTAGTAAGTTGTCTCATTGGAATAGTAAGAACATTTTCATCCTTATTTCTTCCCTTGAAAACTTGTTCTCCACAATAATCTTCTCCAAGCCACATCTTGGCAGTGAAATCAGGAGTGACACCTTCAAAGACATGGAAATAACTGTTGAGAGCAAGAAGGATGAAAACATTTTCTTGAGTATTGCCCCATCTTCCCTTCTTCTTATGAGCTAAAAGTCCCTTGACAACCTTTGGAATGAGATTATTTTGTGGTACCATATGAATGAGCATTTCCAAACAAATTCCATCAGTTCTTCTATCACTGTGCAACATGATAAGCTTGCTGCTTTGCTCATCTCCATAGCTTGTAACAAAGTTGGCTGTTTGAGCAGTTTCATTGACTCTCATTAAAATATAATTCACAATTTCAGTCGATTTTGTTGTGGCTTCCTTTCCATTGGCAAAGAACATTGCTGAAGCAGTCCAAGACAAAGTTTCAAGACAAGTATCCTTCAATCCACATTCTGAATATAATTGGTCAGCTTTTTGTTTGGCTCTTGAATCTCCCAATAGGGCGGCAACATAATAAGCATATGATCTAATGGCATATTTTGATGAAGGAGAGTAATATGTATCACGAATATAATTCTCAATATCACAGAGGAAATTAGTGAGTTTGGAAACAACATTATTATTGAGAGAATAACCTGCAATCTTGGCTCTAGCAAAGGCATGACCTACGTGGCAAGAAAGGTAAGGACTGACTGAATAATCACTTCTGTAAGTCCACCATCCGAATCCACCATTTGGAAATTGTCTTCCATTCAAAATACCCAACGATAATTGTACAGTAGAGTTAAGCATAATTGAGCTTGGAATATCCTTGACCTTGAATGCTTGAAGTACATCCTTGAGAGCAACAATTGATAAAATCTTACTTGACAATTGTTCACAACATTCAAAGGAATAGTTGTAAACATAAAGGAAGGCATCAGTCAAGGCAGACAATGCTGTACTACTGGTAGTGATTTGTAAGCCACCAAATTGAGGATAGATATTTTCTGGAGCCTTAACTGGTTGGAATGTAGTGCAATCACCATCCAATTCACCATAATGAGCAAATGCTTCTGTGGTTGCTGGTGTGAATACTCTGAGTTCCTTTTCAACAGCATCAGAAAAGTTGATCAATTCGGAAACAGAAACAGCAACTTGGAATTTAGAAATACCAACCTTGGTTGCTTGCATTGGGAATCTCAATTCAGCTCTCTTAAGAGCAGGGATTTTAACATTCAAACCTCTCTTGGATGGATCCAACAATTCGAGTCCATCATAGGCAACAGCAATATGAACATTCAAATCAATAAGGGTTTGATTTTGTAAAACACAAGCAAATTCTGCCTTATCACCAAAGTTCAAAAATCTTGGAAGGGAAGGTCTAATTGCTAGTGGCAATTGTGCAACAATTGAAGATTCTCCCAAGCCGTACAAACTATCTAGTTTGGTAGAAACAGCTGTAATTCTGTATCTCGTCAAATTGTCAGGTAATTTGAATGGCACTCTGGCCTTGCCTTGAGCATCTGTTACACATACTGGACTAAAGACAGCAACTGGATTGAAATTCTTTCTGACAACAATGGCAGATCCAACTTCCTCACCTCCTTCACATCCACCAGCATCGTCATTACATTCTTCGCACTCTTTTTCCTCACATCTCTTTTTGGATTTCTTACAACTTTTCCTTTCTTGCACTTCTTCTTGGCAATCACAATCATCATAACAACAACAGGAACGACATAAACATCCTTCACACTTGCAACATTCACATTCATCATCATCACATTCTTCCTCATCAGAACTATCTTCAGGAGGAGATTGAATGTTGATATTATCAAAACTCTTGACAAATACGTGGTCTCTCAATGAGAACTCTGAGAAGCTTTGGCCAGTACCAACTATGAATGTGCTCAAAGGATTAGATATTCTATAGCCAGTCAATGAAAGAACAGCTTCATCAACAGCAACGAGACAAACCTCACTTCCAGCTTGTGGTTTAGAGTTTTCCTTGTCAGTTACCAAAACATCAACAAAGGTCTCAACACCTGGAGTAACAAATTGCTTCTCTGGAGTGACCAATACATCGAGTTGATGCACTTTGGATGAGACACCAATATAACAAGTTCCATTTGCGTACGCAGGTTGTTTTGGGAGGTCGAGAGGTAATCCAAGAGAATCACTTCTTGATTCACTACCTTGGAGCATTACACTAACTGTTACATTTGGAATGTGTTCTTTGGTAATTTTGAGAGTGAATTCAGTTGATCCAACTTCTGGATCAATGGTGATTGGAATATTATCGATTACAGAATTGAGGCAAACAGTAACAACACCATTAGCCTTACCGTCGAATGGAGATTGAATCAAAATTTTGGCTTCTTCTCCAATTTCATACATTCCTTTGTCTGCAACCAAGAGGGCTTGTTGCTTTGAAAGTCTTGAACCAACAACATCCTTCTTTGATTTACCACCAGTTACGTATAGGGAGTTATTTGAAGAGTTAGTTAAACCGGTTTCTGTATCCTTAATTCTCAATGTGAACTTGTAGTTACCACCCTTATCGAAACTAATAGGATATTTGACTGGTTCAGATTCAGACTTGAATACCTTCTTGAAAACTTCAACAGATTCATGAACAACACTGAACCCCTTCTTCTTTTCAACGGTTGTTGTAGCAACCAGTTCCATATCAATACCAGGAATAGTATTACCTTCAAGATCAGTGGTAACCATGAATAAATTGGTTTGAACATTTGGTTTAACAAACATCTTTTCAATCTTCATTCCACAATAATATTTGCAAGGGTGAACAGTAAATGTAGTGGAATCATTAATAGTTTGACGATTAATATCTTGAACCGATGTTTCAACAGTAATGTTCATTGGAGATTTCTCTTGTCTTTCGGTTTCATCGAAGAGGATTGCAATTTCATGTTCACCATCAGAATTACAAACACCTTCAAATGTAACTGGTTTGTAATTTTCACTTCCATAAGTATCATAACACCAATAACGATAAAATGGATTTGAGATGTAAGTGGAGAAGTTGAAACCAGAAAAGTTTGGTGGGGTATAACTTGTCTTTGATTGTTTGATAACATAGGAACACTTTGAACCAGAGAGACCTCCACCTGAGTAGTATGCTGCTTGGGTCTTGAGAATTGTTAAGTTATTAACAATATATCTGCATGGTGGGACAGATGTTGAGACTGTAAATTCTGGAGTACGGAACTCTTGTACATTAAAGTTTGTATGCATTGTCCTACCGTTGAACTCAATGGAATGAGAGCCCAAGTTAACATTGTCTGGAATTGAAAACTTAATATCAAAGGAACCATGTTCTGAGATGGTGTATTTTCCAGTGTGATATTTTGCACCTCTAGAATCTTTAACAATGTATTCATAAGTTCCCTTTTTTGGTAGAGTTGGAATAGTTCTTGATCCGTACTTTTCAACCTTGAGTTCTCTACAAATACCCTTGATGAAAATCTCTTCTCCAGGTTTATAGAGTCCTCTATCGTTGAAAATATTATATGCTAATCTATCATCAATTCTGTAGTGATAAAGGTATAAATCTGGAATAAAGCAGGTATCATTCAAATAAGATCCAATCAGTGTATATTCACTTCCGTTTGAGGTGTGACTAAGAACAGCAATTCCTGTTTCAGAGTCTGGTTTTGTGCTAAATGATGGAAGGAATTTCTTTTGTTTGAAACTAACATCAGATTTGATGACAGTTCCATCAATTAAAGAATTGGCCCAACAGTAAACATTACCTGTTCGTGTATCGAAAAAGCCATCCATTGCCATCTTTGTCACCTGAATCCAGGAAATGTAAACTGGTCTGTATTTCCAATTATCTTTCCAATGTGTTTTGGATGGTTCAACTGCAACCAAAAGTTGACCTAACATGTCATTTGGATGTTGTAAGTATTGGGTCAAGTCAATTTCTGTATCAACTGGTTCATCTGGTTGACCATTGGTATTTACCATAGTGTCAAGAACTTTTTTTCCAGAAAGAGATAATGTTGCATTGGAATAAGCATCATAGTAGAAAACATTGTTTGAATAATCACCTGGTTTAACTTGATAAACTTGGACATGGATAGCTTCAAGATTTACACTGAATACGGAGAAGGATGGTTTAGTATTGACAGTAGGATCAATAACCATCATTCCGGTCTTGTAGGCTTGTAAAGATTGAGCTGCTGGTCCAACTTGGAAAGTAAAGTTATTTTCTCCTGCAAGTTTTTGTCCCCAAACATCTGTTATTTGACCAGAGAGTTGAACTTGGTATGTGGTACGTCCCTTAATATTACCAGATATTGTCAAGTAATTTCCAGATGGATTAATACGTAATCTTTCAATAGGTGGTTGAATACTTATATGTTCCTCATTTAATAATTCAATATCAATATTATTACTAAATGTGAAAGAGAATGGTTCCAATGGAAGCTTTCCACCAGTATGGGAAGTAACTTTGAATTCTGGATAGTTTGTAGCTGTGAAGGAAATATCTTTTTCTGTTCTCAAAGGACCTTCAATAGATCTGGCTCCTTGCAATAATGTTATAGCGAGGGTTTCTGACAGGGCTACTCTCCTACTTGCTACATCAATTTCAATCCAAACATGTCTATTTGGAGCAGAATTTTCCAATTTGTAATTTACAGAATTGTACAATGAGGATGATCTCTTTTCCAATGAAGATTCTTTAAGCTTTCCTTCAATATAACTCTTTACAACTGAAGTACGGCCATCATTTTGAACCAGCTTGCAAGAGTATCCAGGTATATTTACACTAGAAAAGATTTGGTTTGGATCAATATCTTGATCAAACTCCATATAAACAAATGGAAATTCGTTAATTGGAACTGCATGGTAACTATTTGGAAGATAGTTGAGCATTGTCAATCTAGGTGTTTCAAATTTAAAGGAAACATTCTTATCCAATACTCCTCCAACACTAGACTTGGTTTTTTCACAATCAATAGTGACTGTGTATTCCGTAGACATGTCAAATCTATAATTTGGTTCAAAGAATAAAGTCTTTGCACCCATCCATCTAAATCTACCACCATTCTTTGGGAATGGTTCAATTTTTACAAAAGAAAAATCTTGATCATGAACATCTTCAACACCAGACACAGCAACCATTGGCTGAGAGAATGTGATGGAAATATGTGGCACTGATCGATCAACTGGACCTTCTGGCAAATATCTCACCACTGCCAAACTTGATCCCAACAATGCTTCTTCTTCCTTTCTCACTTGTTCTGGTTTTTCCAATTTCTCTTCTGGTGGGAATGGAATTTCATTAACATCAGCACTTCTTGGAGGTTTGAGGGTTTTTTCTCTCATGAAAAAGTCACCTTCTTCTGATGTTGATTTTTGAATTTGTGGCAATCTGGCCAATAATTTCTCTGTCAATTCATCACCAAGAGATTCAACACTTGCACCACTCTTTTGATCCTCATCCTTCTTGACAGAAGTTGCCTTTGATCCAAGTAAAATCATGGCAGTAGAATCTTCAGGTGTTGGCTCCCTAACATGAATATTCAACCCAACAGTGTAATCTTCATTATTTGCACCAAGAATGCTTGTCTCACTGCAAGGTTCCTCCTCTTCATAATCCATATCATCATCATAAAACACCATTTTCTCTCCTATTAAAATTAAATAAAAATTATAATTATCAATCAAAAGAATGTTGCTGTATTTTTTTTGATCTGTTGGGAGTTGGAGATCGGCACCTATTTTATGCCTGTTCGGATGAACTTGTGTGGATAAGGAGGCGAACAGGGAATCATTAAAAGGAAGAACATAATGAGCATTTCAAGATGTAATAACTCTCATTGTGTGAATGGCACACTGAGAGTAATTGATGAACGAAAAATCTATTCTAAAGGTAGTCTATAAACAAAGTTATCTATTGCTGCCTGGTATCGTAGACGGTCTTGCTGAGATTGTTCTTCATAGTATTGTAATTGTTGTGTGGAGAGTTTTTCCCATGCAGCAGAGATTTCTGAATAATCAATATCCCATGTTGGATTGATTTTTCTCTTCTCTTCTGTGTACTCTTCGGTAAAGACAAGAAATGGAGCTCTAATGAAATGGGTTCTCATTAAATAGGAAGCTTTGTCTTTTCTTGATTCTGGAATGAGTGCCATGTGCAAGTCATTGAATAATTTCACTGGTTGAGTGATTAATCCATTACAATTAGGTGATCCTGTAATTTGTAAAAAATCTGATAGTAATTTCTCATTTTGAATTTCCATATTACTAAAGGTTGCATGAGTAAGGAAGACGTTAGTTATTACGCCATAAAATTCACCATTATCCCTCATGCAGACCAAAAATCGATGAGTACAGAGGAAACAAAATCCAACCCTGAATACATTTTGTAATCTCCACTCTTTTAACACAAGTTTCAATTTTTCTTTTTCATCATCTAACAAGGCACCAATTGTTAATTTCATAGTTTCATCAAGATCTTTCAGTCCTATCTTTTTCAAACTCGCAATTAAACTCAATACTTTCCAATAAAAATGTTCTTTCCAAGAATATCCCAATAAACTCAATTTTTTCACAGCAGATGAATCTTCCAATATGTTGAAAATTTCTCCTAATGGCATTGGAGATCCTGCAGACAAATCAACTCGTTGATAATTATCCAAATCACATCCAATCCTATCAAGAGAAAGTAATGGGAACTCTTCACTCAAATTCTCAACATGACACACAATATTAGAAAAGTAATATTTGCAAAACTGCTCACTCGTAATAAAGTCATTCCACTTCCGACAGACCATTCTACACGGATCAGTATTTAATGATGATGATTTAGAAACTTCTTCATGATCGGAATTCTGAATTAGTAAATGAATAAATCGATAGCTATATAAAATATTATTGATATGAAATAAATACTAACACACAATAACAATTCACACGGATGAAAATATGTAAAGACATGAACAATAATTTCATCTTGTTCAAACCAGGCCTTTGCTTGCTGTTCCATTTTATTATTGTTGCTTTTCCAAGAGCGCCCAAAGTTTTCTCGTTGTTACCGTTACTATTTTTTAATTTTTAAATTTTTAAAAAAAACCTACATCATCAAATGAAGCTTGAGGAGTACATGTTCATCATCATTCCAAGATGTGTGGAGTAAAAAGAAGTTATTGTAGGGAGCATCGCTTTTTCTTTCTTTTTGGTACAGATATTGCATGAGTCATTAATGCTGATTTTATACACAACTCTACAAACTGTGTCATAATTTCATCACCATCCTCCAATGATGAAATTTCATAATAGGTCAGGCATTTGTGTTCCTTACAAAACTTGATAGCATTCTGTACAGTAACATCATCCTCTTTGGTTTTTAAATCCTTTTGAGTTCCTAATATTAACATTGGAGTGTGTGGCATGTAGTGATTGGCGTAGGGAAGCCACTTTGATTTGATTCTTTCTAAACCGTATACACGTCTGAATGGGAATGTTGCCACAAAGAGATCACTTCCAAACATTAAGAGAGGAATCATTCGTTCATAATCCATATCAGAAACATCTACAAAATCAATACAGAACTTTCTTCCCTCAATGGAAATGTGATATTGGAATTGATTATCTAAATTGTATTTACCCAACCTCTTCAATAGATCGGTTACACCAGAATGGTGATCACCTAAAACAGCCACTTTGAAATGAGGTAGTGGACATTTCAATTCTTCCACTGATTTTTGTAAAATTTTGTCATAGCTTTCGTATTCATAATTTTCAGTAAATTTCAATAATTCCATTCCACACACTTGCAAATAGTGAAGATAATAATTTTCTTTCGGATCTTCTTTCATTAAAATAGAATAGTGGCATGCATATCCATATTCCAATACTGGTTTTACTTTCGAATAATTTTCCAATTTCCTATCGTAATGTTTCTTCCACAATAAATCACTCGATCCAATCACATAAAACTCCTTACAAACCATCATGTAATTCACCAAACTCTTCACATTAATAAACGAACAAATCAGCATCCACTCATCATTCGAAACACGTTGATGATGATTCATTTTTTTGTTATCAAATTTCAACTGTCCTTTTTCTTTCTTCCAAAACTAATTGATCTTGTAATTATTATTGATTTGAATTGTAAAATTAAGATTTATTAGCAAAAAAATGAAAAGAAAGGTGGAATGCATCGAATCAGGCAGAGAGAATGATACTTCGGAAGTTTATCAACCTAAGCAACAGTATAGAAAATTAACTTCCACTTCATCTCCTTCTGCCTCGACATTATCTACTTCTTCATCGGGGATTGTTGGGAATTCTTGTCATAATAATTATTTATTTGATGATGAATTTAATATAATGGATCGGTGACTGTAATTTTGAGTGATTTCTTGTTGAGAGGAATGTCCTATGATGATACTGATCATTTTCCTCAACAACATCGATGGCTAACAGGTAAATTCCAATCTCAAACCAAAGGGAAGCTTAAGTGGATGAAAAGAAGGGATGAATTGTTTGAGAAACGTTCGTCATTCATTCCGATAGAATTTTGCCATGATAAGGAATTGGTTTTGCACATGTTTAAAACAATAGAAATAGATGCACATGTATTTGATTGCATTCAAGCTGATGTGATAGACAATGATTTGCTTGTTAGAATTATGAATAGATTGAATGATAGTTCAGTTAGATCTGAAGCAATAGATAATTTTATAGAACTTTTCAAAAGGTATAATATTACCTTAGACGGAAATTCAAAGGAAGGAAAGGAATTTGTTTCAGCCTATGAGATGGAAAATGGCAAGTATGAAACAGCCTTAAAACTATTCATAGCAAGTGGGAACGTCTCTAATATATTAAGACAAGATGTTGATTTCATTTACGACGTATTTAAACATTTTAATGGAGATGAAAGAATGTTACATATTGTACTTTATTTTTGTATGGCAGATAAGGATGCTTTGCTTAGGTTCGCAGAGATTAATCCACATGTGGTGGCTTGTGCATCACAAGAATTTCAACAAGATGAGAACTTTCTTAGAGAACTCATTGATACGAACACTGACTATCTGAAACATTTAATATTTGCTACCGAACACGACAAGAATAGTGCAAAAGCAAAGAAATGCAGGGAAATATTATCAAATGATTCGTTGAGAAGAAAGATGGAGAATGACGAGAAGTTTATACTACATTATTGTGCTGTCGATCCTGAACTTTTCAGGTTGATCTCTCCAAAATTACTAGTTGACAAGAAATTCTTATTCAACATATTGGAAAAGATAGAGAAATGCCCTTTTGCATTGTCTACAGTTTTGAATCATATTCCAGAAGTCATGAAAAGCGATTTTGATATTATGTTAAAGGCAGTTAAGATAGATCCTATCTCTTTTATGCATGCTTCTGATCAGCTAATGCATGACCAAGAATTTGTATTGAAATGTCTTGGACGGTATTCTGATCTAATATTTCCAATGATTCCTAATGAATTCCTTCAAGATAGAGAATTCCTTATGGAGATGTTGGAAATAAATGGAAGCTTACTTGAGTATGCTCCTTCTGAATTCCAAGGTAAGTTAATAATATTACACATTCTAACAATGTTAAAAAGATGATGAAGAGATGGTTCTTCAAGCCTTAAAATCTGACGGTGGTTCAATTGATTTTGTCTCTACACGGCTTAAAAACGATAGAGATTTTCTATTAAAAGCCAAGAAGCAAACAAATCTATATGTGAACCTGCTATCGAGGGCTATTGTAAATGATGAATTCTTACTGGAATCATTAGAATCACCATTTGTGGATGATGTTTATGAAGAAATAGAAGCACGAGGCTTAAGGGACAATTATGACTTTATGAAAGAAGCCATAAAAAGAGTGTATAGTTACACTGAATTACCAGATAATTTTAAAGCGTTGAAGGAAATGTCATTATTGGCAATATCAGTTGATGGTAGAGAATTAAAGTATGTTCACCATAAGGATGACCTTGAGGTTCAAAAGGCTGCCGTGAACCAAAATGGATATTTCATTAAGCAATCACAAGAATTGTTGGACTATAGGTTAGAATGTGCATATTTTGGATGCAAGATTTGATAAAAAATCATTTATTCAGTTCACTTAACAAATGTAACAAATCTCTCCTCAAAACATTACTCCTGGTCCATTTGGATTACAATCTAATATTCTAAAATAAAACCCCGCTCTTATTAAGGAAGGGGTTGTATATTGATATTTGCCAATAAACTGTATATACAGGGGAGTTACAATCGACTGTTAGGTCCCAACATGCAGAGATTTTCAACACATAGAATATAGAGAGTGCATGTTAATAAATCTTCAAAACAGTAATGAACTCGTTACTGGGAGGATTTTATCCAAACCACTTCCACATTTCCAACCTCCATTAGTTAGCGATCACACAATTATCTTAAAAAAATGAAACCATTCACCACTTCTACTTCATCACTGGTATATTTAATGGTGATAAGTTGTGTGGCATGTTCATGCGTATGTATGATGGTTCATGCAGCCTCATCCACCTCTCAGTGCAGTAACATTACCATCCAGACTCATGTTGATGAGTTGGAGAGGGAAATTGCAGAGCTCACATGTATTCAAAACAGACTCTCCAATGTCATCTCAGCCCTCAACATGAGTGCTTCAGTGAATGGCCAAATAATTAGAACAAGACAACGACAATTAGAAAAGATTTCCACTGCCTTATCCTTACTTGTTCAGGAGAGCACGTTCCTTAAGAATGTAACAAATCCAGTTTCTACTATTGTTTCAACAACTTCAAACATTGTCTCTACAAGTCAAGGGTTTATGTTTGGTGATGGAAGAAAAGCTCCTTCTTGTAGACAATACAGATATCCTGACTATCCATATCAATACGAAAATCAAGGAAGTGGACTCTATGTTATTGAGCCATCTCCAAATTTGATCATGGTTGTGTATTGCGATATGACTACTGATGGAGGAGGGTGGACACTTATTGCAGGTATTCGTTCTGATTATGAAGGCATTCACTATCACACATTTGAGGATTCAACAGCTATTTCAAGCTCGAATGTGACTTCGTTCCATATCAAGACACAAGCTCTGCTAGCCAACTCCACTCAAGTTAGAGCTGCCTCAGATGCAACTACAAATCCACAAACTGCTTTTTATACTTCCAATTGGCCATACAGTGCCTCTTGTACCATAACCACTAGCTTGAGAAATGCCATCCAAAATACTCCAACAAGTGTTAATGGAGATTTACCAGCAAGTTGTAAGATCCTAACTGGATTGACTCAAGTTCCCAATATTTTCACATATGGAAAAACATGTAATGGCCATTCGACAGGTTTTCGTTTGGGTTTCGCACATGGGAATTGTGTTGGACATTTGAGTGAATCAAGTTTTACAACATTTTCTTTCAGTGGAGCTGCAGAAGGTGGTTTAAGCAGTGCAAGTACTGAAAAAGGTGTTTTTTATAGTTTTAATGGTGAAAAAAGCAGAAATGGAGCCATTTTTTTAAGATAATACCCTCCTTTTGTGAATGAAACAATTCCTTTATTTGGAACTTATTTTTACAAATAAAGTAATTTTTCTCCACCACAATTCTGACTCCTTGTTCCTTTGAATAAAAGAAAATGAATTTCTTTTTGAAATCACAATAATTATAATTATTTAAAAAAAATGATTACTGACGGCAGTGATGAAGTAGTCGATCAATTTTGGTTCGGTATTGATTTTGGAAATTCCTTCATCAAAGTTTCAGCCAATGCTCCCGAATGTCCATTCGATTCCATTTCCGAAGAGAAAATTATTAAATTGTCAAATCATTTCAATTCCAGTATCGTTTGTATGATGGAATCGAACCTGACACGATTTGAATTAATTGGCTATGATGATAAAGCAGATAATGAATTTATTGATTTTACAATTATTAATATTAAAAGATTAATTGATAATCTATCGGATGAAAATCAAATGAATGAAATTGAGATATTGGGAGTGGTACAGACTGATAATGATGATGATAAGAGGTTTATTACTCAAATAGTAATGGAGAATGTGAAATTGAGATCGAGGGATGATTTGGAGAACTTGAACAAATTAGCTCTGATTAGGATTATGGATAGAAAAACAAATTCCTCAATTGAAATTCCACTTTTTACTGTTTTGTTAAAATTGTTTGAAAAATTGAGAAGGAAAATAGTTCAAAACAATGATTCAAAACTACTTTTATGTAATATTGCTACAATTCCAGTATTTTACAATGATTTACAAAATAATTTTGTTAAGGTTGCATTTGAAATGGCTGGATTTAAGGTGGAAAGAACCATTCGTGAAACGGTTGCTGCAGCAAGAGCATACGATTTTGAAAGCAAAACAGAAAGAGACATGTTGGTTCTCGATTGTGGAGCTACCAAGACTATGCTCTCACTATATCATGTAGATGAAGGAGTTTATGAACTATTGGAATTTATTTCAGATAGCAGTGTTTCAGGAAATTCGATAGATGAAGCACTGGTTGACTATTGTGAATTGGAGTTTAAAAAGAAAACAAAAAAGATACTTGACAATCAGAACGCACGAAAAAGACTTCGTGAGGCATGTAAGATGGCTAAAGAGAAATTAAATAGTGATAGCACACCTCTCAATGTTTCAATACATGTTGATTCATTGATGGATGGAGTTGATTTCTCTATAATACTAAGCAAACCAAAGTTTGAGCAAATCATTACACCAACATTGTCAAAGATAGCATCCTTATTGAATTCCTTTTTAGAATCTAGAACCATCCATTCTATTAATGATTTGATATTATGTGGGGCAAGCAGCCAAATCTCAAAATTTACATCAGTAATTAGAGAATTTTTCAAATCCAATCAGCAGTTCGTGGTTCACGATAGCATTCCTCCAAAAACTATCAATGCAAGAGGTGCTGCTTCATTCTGTGAACTATTCAGAGTTGAACAAAGTTATTGGGTTAATGCAGTATTATCACTTAGTATTGGGATTGAACATGAGAGGAAAATGTTTATTTTAGCAGATAGAAATACCTATCTCCCATTCCAAAAATCATTCATTATCGAAAAGAAGGTCAACCCTGCCACCAATCAATACCACTTTAAACTTTATATGGGTGAAAGAGCTATACCGAGTAATAATTTATTTATGGGAGAGGTTTGCATTCCTAATAGTCAATGTGATAATACCAATATCAAACAATTCAAATTAGATGTAATCATATCAGAAAATGAAATTCTCTTCCTCTCCATTCATGATAACTTACAAGAGTATCATTTCCAAGCAGATTGGACCCATCTCACTCGAGAATTAGTTGAGCAGAGTATTCAATTAGGTCACCTGGATAAATCATCATAATGATGAGATTTAGTCTAATCAATTTTGTTATTGTTTTTGGTTTGGATTAATAAATTCCTGATTTGGAAGTGAGGAATTCCTAATCAGTTCCACAATAATCAGATTCTGGCCTGTCTTTCAGGTAAATCCCATATATTCTCAATTATTTAATCAAAGAGTTTAATCAGAGAAATCAAATATCATATTTATTGGTCCACAATTCTTCAAATGCATATGATGAACTTGGATTGTAAAGTTATATTAAAAAATTAAAAAAAAATGTCCCTCTTACCCTTTTCCCTCTTTCACGATCACACGGAAAGCATTGATTATTTTCACCAGCCATTCTTTACAGATGTTCCAAAACACTTGGTCCATAAATTTGGAAAAATCAAATTTATTCTCTGTAGAGAATCGAGCTGCTATGTAGTATCGGAACATGATGAATTATTTGTTCGTTCATCAGCTCATCATCTTTGGGAGAGACATGTGTTGGATTTTAAATGGCCTAACGAAAGAATTGTTAAAATCAGTGCAAGTTATCATGCCTGTGTATTATTGTTACAATCTGGAAATAGAAATGTGAGAGTATTTGCATGTCAAACAAATGATTATGGAAGTGATTATGTATTTGGAGAACAGAGAGGAAATGTTACTGTAAATGTAGAGCTAGTAAATGATGAATCTAGTTGGAATACTAAAGTTTGGTATAGAGTTGAAGATTTCGATTCATTATTGAAGGATGGAGAATATATTACCAATATATCATGTGCTGCTTTCACATGTTGTTTCATAACTTCTCATGGAAGATTATTGGCGTGTGGATGTAATCAATTTGCTGAAATAGCTCAACCAAAACAAAATACTTCTAATTATAATATTGCTAAAATTCAAGAATGTTGCTTTGATCCTAATAATGAGTGCAAAAAACCATTCTTTGTTAAAACAGTGAACGGAGATCACAATATCATTGCCCTGACAAAGGATCACGATATATTCTATTGTGGATATACTATGGATTACAATGGTCAAGATTTACCAGTTATGAGACAATTGGGTAGAATTCCTCAAATGGAAGATAATGAACACTTTATTGATATATCTGCAACATATTATGAAAAGTTATATTTAACAAGTAGGTTTTTATTGATCTATTTCAATCTAATGTATTGCAATAATTGTAATTGAAATAACAAGACAAATTCAATTTATATAAGGACAATGCATTCTATTGCCACCTTCCAGAAGTGATTGGTGAGAATGTTTTTTCATGCCAAATGAGCGCTTCAAGTTCAGGATATATCTTGGTGATTAACAATTCCATGGTTTATTCTTTGGACAGTAGTGCATTAAATCTCATACATACAGTTGAAAAACCAAGACCATTTCAAACTCTTTGCTCAACCACATCCCAATGTTCGATTATTTATTGGGAATATTCTACAGAGTCCAAGAATTTAAAGGAGCTACGAGAAAATTTCAAACATAGGGCAAGGGATGGTTTACTTTCAGATCTTTTAATTACCATTTAATGTTGCAAATAAACATATTTATCATACAAAGGCAAAAGGAAGTTAAACATATTTCTCTTTTGATATTTGGTAAAGCAAGAAAGTTGGCTGCAAAACAAAAAAGCTTGACCTGAAAAATAAAAACCTAAAAATACTATAAAAACAGAAACACAATTCCCAACCAACAATAAAAAAACACAACAACATGATCTCACAGGAAGACTACAGCAGGGAAATGAACAGAAGAACTGCAATGGCAGAGTTTTCAAGACGTGTGAACGGTTTGTCATCGACAGCAACTCAATGTACCATACAAACATCAACTAAAACATCAGAGGTTAGTGGTTCCTCCATAGGACCATCTCCTGACCATGGTCTTTCAAACATTAGAGCTCCACGTATCAACAAATCACCCACTAGAATTGTTAAACAAGCAAGAAAGTCAAAAATTGCTGAACAAGCTCTGAGGAAGATTGTTCTTGCTTACTTGGAGAGCAATTTCATGACCAAATCAAAAACAGAATTCCAGAAGGAAACAAGATCCAATTTCCAAAAACACATTCTCATTGGGTTCATTCTCCAAGGAAAGAATTATTTGGGTGCCTATGAATATTTTAGATCGTTCTTTACAGTCGATCAACGATCTATCTTTACAAGGGAGGACATTCATGATATTAGAACTGTCTCTACTTTCTTGTTGGGAGCTCATTTCTGTTCATGTGTTGCCAAGTAAGTATAATTGAATTTTAGAAAGATTACAAAGATGCTGACTAGTAAAAACAAAGGAGAATTGAAAACGTGTAATGAACTGATATCCGAATTATTAAACGAATTTTCCAATGGAAAAGGAGATATATTCAAGTGGAGACAGAAATTAAACGCTATTGAAGAACGAGGGGATTACCAGCCAGATGTTGGAGAACTCATATTAGTCCTTACTGTACCTATTGGTAGATTGGAGGAACGAATTCCACATTTCAATGTTATGGAACCTCTTTCTGATGAGGAAAAGCAAGCATTGGATGCTGTACTTGTGAGCAATGCAGAAGATTCTGAAGATTCTCAATCCTCTGAATAGTTTTTGTAGGAACACTGAAATATAAAAATTAATTTGAATTTCCTTTTAGAACTTGAGAGAGTTCAATAATTTCTGGTGATACTTGTAGCCGATGGGAAACATACTCCAAGGCATTATAATCCCTCTTCATTGCTTCAATGACAATTTCAGCACAATCCCTCATTTCATTGGAGGCATACTTTAGGGCTAGACCATCATTTTGCACTGCCTTCATGACAACCTCGAATGTATTTCTCCACTCAAAGCTTGCAAATCTGAGAGCATATCCTTCAGAATTAACGGCTTCCATGATAATGTCTCTATTAGAAATTGTCTCTTCTGTGTCGTGTGTTGTTGGCTTACTTCTGTACTCTGTATTCACATATTCCAACATGGAGCCTTGTCGTTTCACTAATGCCAAAACAACCTCTCTGTCTTTCATCAATTCGGGGGATATATAATTGAACGAATTAGGATTAATTTCAATAAATCTCAATACAAAGGATTTGCAAGATCTTAGTCTTTCAGAGGCAAAAGTAATATTTTGGGACAGTAATACAAGTTCTTCATCTTCTCCCCAATGTATGATAATGTCTGGATCTCTTGCTTTGTATAGGCATCCAAATGCAGTTGGATCTTGGCTAACAGCCGTCATAACAATTTCTCTATCTCGTTTGAGGTCATCACTCGCTAAAATAAGATTATGCCCATAATTTCTAACAGCTTGCAATACAATCTCTCTATCATCCCAAAAATCTGGGGCATAGTTGAGTGATTCTCCACGATTGGAAACAGCTTACAGTACCAAATCTCTGTTTTGCTTCAAGTCATCATGCAAGTATTGTAGTGACGAGCCAAATGACGAAACTGCTAATAATCCAAATTCTAAAGTACCTCTAATTCTCTCTGAAAATTCCTTAATGCACATTCCATCTAATGGAAGAACTATCCTTGCCAGAGAATCATTATCTCGTAATTTTTCAGAGACCACCTTTATCACTGCAGGATGTTTCTGGGCAACTATCTGTACAATTTCTAAATCATTATTATACATATCCACAAGATATTTGAAAATAGCTGGATTTCTTCTAACACATTTCAAAATGAAACCCCTATTCGATTTAATTTCCTTTGAAATAAAAGCAAACGGCTCTGAATCTTTCTTTATCACAAATGTAATACTCTTATAGAGCGAACTTTTCAAGCTCATTAAATTCAAAAAATCCAAATTATTTACAGCACTATCCTTAAACATATCCTTCCTAAATCTCAAAATCCAATACTTGAAATGTTCAAATTGCTTTCTCCAAGAAACCATTGAATCACACATTGCTATTCCATCTCCAATCGTCCACACCAACTTTCCTTCCGAATTGACTTGACTCGTCCACTCTTCAACTGGCCATAAACTTTTACTGGGATGAAACTCTTTAATTGCCTCTTGTTTCCTCTCATGCTTTGATGGCACAATAAACAATTTGAAAAACTCTTGAGCATATAATGAATCAATTCCCATCACCTCCATTGTTTCGTTCAATTTTTCATCCTCATCTTCCAAAGTCAAATTATTGTATTTCCTTCTCTCCATTCGTTGTATGAGGAATGAATTAATAATCAGGAGCCAATTCCTAAATTCTCTCTTCTCCACCTGAATGGCCAAGTATTGAAAAAGCCTACAAGAAAGTGCAAAGCTTCTCCTCGACCTATCATCTAGAAATTCAATTATACTCTGAATCAATTCGGAAGGTAAATTGTTTACCATCTCAATCATCATTGTATTATTATTAGCACTAACGAGTAGAGACATTTTTTCTTGATGGTTTTATATATGGTTGTTGTATATATTAATTCCTCATTATGTCTATCATTTGGAACCTATTGATAACATATCAATTGATAAAATGTAATAATATTAAATAGTCGCAGTTACAAAACTATTAAATAATAATATTTAAAAAAAAAATATGCAAAAGGATGATGAACAGAAGATATTAATTTCCGAAGAGGATTTATTTGATAAAGCCTTTGGTCTGTACGAGGAACGATCATTCGATGAAGCCATCAAAATATTGGAAAAATTGGTCAAGTCGTTTGATGAAGGAGGATTGTTGGATCGACCATTGGAAAATAACGATTCATTCGATAAAGCAACAGTTTATTATTATTTGGCCAATTGTTATAGAGAAATTAGTAGATTTAAATTAGCAAGGGAATATTATGAAAAGGCTAGAACTTGCTTGGCAGAACAAAAGGAATCGGATTTTATTGATATTCAGGATGTGTTGAATGATTATGCCCTAGGTTTGGTTAGAGATGGAAATACAGAAGAATCTAAAAAGTTATATGAAAGGTTTGTTTACTATAGTAGTATTAGTAGTATAATTAAGTGTAATTACATTTAATAATATAATTTATAATTTAGTGTTTTGGAATTGAATTCAAAGAACGTATCTGCTTTGAGTGGATTGGCAGCTTGTTATTTATTGCTTGGAGATATACCGGCATCGAAAAGATTAATTGAAAAAGCTTTAAAGGTCAATTCTGAATATTATCATGTTTATCATGTTCGAGGAATGATTTATGATGAAGAAGGAGATTACGAAAATGCAATCAAAATGTATAATCAATCTTCATTTTTAAATCCAATGTATGCAAGGAGTCATTATAATAAGGCATTATCCTATGAGAAATTATTTTTGATTGAACAAGCCATTGATGAATATAGAGAATGCATTCGTCTTGATTCAACTCATATTTCATCTCATCAAAATTTAAGTTATTGTTATTTGCAAATGGGTGAAAAAGATAGAGCTATCAAGATATTACATGAAATTTTATCAAAAAATATTGATGCAAATTCAATGGCTGATATTTCGGATAGCTTTAGAGAAATTGGAGATGATGAAAAAGCTTGTCAAGTGTTAACTTCAGCAATTTCTTTAGATCCAACAAATGCTGAAATATATATTAGGAGAGCAGATCTTTATAAACATATGGAGAAGAAAAGTTTAGCATTGATGGATTATTTAAAGGCATGTGAATTGGATCCGCTCAATGATGAATACAAGCTACTGTATAGAAATACGAAATTAGGGCCTGACAGACATACAGTAGCATTGTTTGGTAACGATTCATTTTGTCAATTAGGAAATACATCTACGAATGAGAGAAATATTGTTTGGAAACCTGTTTTTGTCTCTGCTTGTAATGATAGAGTGAAAAATATTTATTTTGGAACTGTATTTTCTTTATTTTGGGCTGAAGATGTAGCAGGTGAATCCAATGTTTTTGAATGTGGATTTTTGAATGGTGTGGAGTATTTGCTATTTGAAAAGTTAGTCTTTCCACCAAAAACAGGTCGTGTGAAACAAATTTCTCCAGGTTTACAATGCTACATTATTTTGACTGAGGATGGTCAATTATTTGGAAAAGGGTTTAATACTGATTATTCCATGGGATTGCCAACTAATCATTTTAACTATACCAAACTAACAGAAATAGATACCAGTTATTTAGACTCAAAAGTACAAACCCTCGTACAAGGATGCAATACAATGTCGGCTCTAATTTCAACAAAAGGAACCTTGTACGTTTCAGGACTTGTAAATCACTCCAAGTTTACCATGTTGTCTGAAGACGTTCAACTTGCAGGCCTCACGAGAGATATCATATGGTATTGGAGACAGGACAGAGTGCTAATGAACTACAAGATATCAAACATGAAAACATCATTAGTAACCACTCCATTTAAGGAAGATATAAGAAAGATAGCATGCGGAGAAACTCACACAATATTTTTGACTAGCTCTGGAAATATTTATGGCTATAGAATTAGTTCCGTTGGAGGGATTTCTAATACCCATGAAATTTGTAAGATTAATACTCATTTATTTTCGCCTCCTCTTTACAGCCCTATCAAGGATGTAGAATGTGGTTCCGAACATAGTCTACTTATTAGCAAAGACAATAGAGTTTATGCTTCCGGAGATAATACAAAAGGAGAGCTTGGTTTGGGAGAAATGTCAGAAGATTTTATTCAAGTTTTTACAGAATTAGAATTTTCAAATCCACTGATCAATGCAATTTCAAGCAATGATGGATCATCAGCTTTGTTTAGATCAACTGTTATCAGTGATGAAATTTTACGCAATTCATTCAATTTCAAACGTGTGAATAGTTTTTATGATCTGGTTATTGTCTTGGAATATTAATAATGATAATTAGAAGAACCTGTCAAACATTCGAACCTGCAGGCAAAAATGAAAAAATCCAAATGCAATAGCTCTTCTAACATTTCAGATAATTCAGATTAATACGTCCATTCTCATTCAATTTTCTGCAATCTACTTGCTAAACACACTTAAAATAGAATTGTATGTTTTCTAGCTTTAATTTTTATTATTATTTCCATTCTGTGTATGGATTAAATTGTTGGTATGATTTTAGGTTGTTACTTGTCTCGATTCATATTTTATGATTTTCTTTCAAGAAGCATTAGTAGTGTAACGGTATCATACCAGCCTTCCAAGCTGGTGACCCGGGTTCGACTCCCGGCTAATGCATTAGTTTTTGATTTTTTAAAACTTTAACAAGAAATCCCTTCATCTATTGCGAAAGATATAACATACCCTCTAAAAGAGTATTAATTCAACAATAAATATTGCATTTAAAAGATTTACTTATATTAAAAATGGAACTTTGAAATAGGATGATGAATTTTGCAAACTCAAAATAGAATTTTTAAATAAGCTCATCAATACACAAAAAAATGAGTCAACAAGAAGAAGCCATCACTCGCCTCTCGAAAAGATTTGAAACTATTGGGAAATCAATTGGAGAATTGCAATCACAAGTGGATGCATGTTTTTTGGAGAGGAAAAATAGAAAAAGAAAGAAAACGAAAGATTCCTCTGTATCGAATATAAATAAGGAGCCATTGGCAACGACTAATAATCCATTCGTTCAGAAAGGAACTGGGCTTCATATTGATTCGTGGCCATATAATTTGTGGGAAAAATTAAAACCAGATTATTCCTATGAAGAATTTGATAGATTCAGACCATTCCAGTCATTGTTATGTTTGACTGATGGACATGAGGATGAAAATCTATTGGAAGGTGGATTGGAATTAGTGCCAGGTTTTGCTGCAATTGCAGAGGAATATTTCACGGCAACTGATAGAAAATTTAGAGATGGAAAGCAAATGAGAAGTAAAGCCCAATGGGTGAGTCCTTATCACCTTGGATTAGATAAAGAAGAGGATGTTCCAATTTGTGAAATGGTGAGAAAAATTAAGAGAATTCCAAAAGATTGGGAAATGCCAAAAGGATCTGTTCAATTACCACCACCTAAGGGATCAAGCGTTGAGGAATATTTGGATTTTGTCAGGGCAGTGGTGAAGGAACACGATTCTATACCATATGAACCTGTTAGAAAGGGAGATTTTGTCTTTTTCGATATTAGAGTACCTCACCAAAACAGTTCTGGAAATATGATGAATAGAGAAAGAAGTGTTTTCTATCATGCATTCCTAATGGATCACCCTGTAAATTTAAAAACCATAGAATCTCTGAAAGAAAGAAGAAGGAAATTTGAACATCCAGAAGATTTCAGTTCAAAATTCAAAGCAGAACAAAAAGCACTCAATTTGGAAAAGGATTTGATTCCACTCTCAACCCTTGGGAAATATCTCTACAATGAAGAGGACTATCCAGATAATGTTCAATCTGATGAATATTTGAGTAACATTATTGGAAAGCATGGTAAATTACTCACTGAAAAGCATGTGAAATATTTCCAAAGATATGGTTATGTAGTGGTGGAGAATTTAGTTGGTGATAATGATTGTGATCAATTACTCACTGAATTGAAGGAAAATTCAAAACTAGTTGGATGTCCTCTCGATGAAGAATTTACAAAATCTCAATTCAAATCAATTGGTGGTGGATTTGGAGCAATGGTCGAGTGGTACTATCTAAGAATGCAACAACTTTTAAGAATGGATGAAAAGCTCTATGCAGTCACAGTCAATTTACTTTCCAACACGTGGTGCTCATCTACTCCAAATGAATATCAAACTCCATACGAGTGTCCATTCAAAAATCAAATCAATCCAGCCAAGTTGTGGCTCTACATTGACAGAATGAATTTTAGAAGACCTGATAAAGTATAAATTCATCAATTTTACTAAAAAAGTTTCACACAACTACTATCATACTTTAGTAAAGCTTTTAACTATTCGAAATTGTCATAGAAGAATTATTCCGCCTCTTGTAACCGTTACGTTTTTCATTAAATTTAAAAAAAAAACAGAAAATAAAAACCTCTTATTCAGCCAGCAACATCTGTTGTCTTTTCTTTTTCACAAGGATTGGTTATATTTCTTCTATTACCTTTATAAAGCCATACGAGCAAAATACTTTCCCTTTGTGCTTGGGATCAAATTCACAACACAACAAAAAATCATCATAACCGACATGAAGGCCTCACCACTCTTGCAGGAATTCATCAACCACTCATCACCACCTCCATCATCATCAGATGATAACAACAGCAACAATGAGGTGGTTGAATCTCCATCGAAATTACTTAAAAGTGGCTTGAATTCCTTCAAGCTTCATCATCATCATCAACCAACAACATCTTTATTGAGTGATATTTCCAATCTATCATCCTACCGTTCCAGTGTTGGTATTGCCGTTAATAGTGAGGAAAATAATTTAATAGACAATTTGCAATTAATTAATTCTTCAACGTTGGAAGTTGATAATGTTAACCACAACATTTTGGATGAAATTACCAATTTACAAAACACTCTTCATGAACAACACTTGTTCTATCAACAAATTGGAGCAGATATTGGCTCTACATGTGATCGAATTAATGGTTGGCGAATTAACCTACCTCTTATTATCAATCATTTTCGGTTGCAATTATACTCGATTGATAGAACCTACTCACTGATGGCCCTACAGGATTTGGGACTACAATCTCCCATGTTTTCCTATCCAACAACATCTTCATCAGCCTTTGGATTTTCATCATTTCAACATTCATTGAATGGACACGATTTGATGGTTACTTTGTATAATATGATGCTAGAAGAACAGCAACAACAATCTGCATCAAACTCTTCAAATACCATTGCTAGTAC
Organism: Naegleria gruberi; assembly: GCF_000004985.1. NCBI lineage: Eukaryota > Heterolobosea > Eutetramitea > Acrasida > Naegleriidae > Naegleria > Naegleria gruberi. Next base: position 227,772 of record NW_003163285.1, read on the forward strand.
CAATAGCAATAATACCATTGGTGCTCCTACTCCTTCACTGTCGGCTTCTTCTCTTGTCAAGACAACAGGCAAATATTCAAAGTTATTTCAAAGTTTGTGGAGTAATAGCAATGAATCAACCTCTCCAGGGAATACCAACAATAATCCACTTCCATCATCATTACTACAAGGATTGGATGGTGGTGGAGGGAGTAACTTGTTCAAATTTTCTTCATCCATTCCAAAACCATCCCGATTGTACAAATTTCAAGATAAGGATCATCCACTCTCTGTATTGAAACATCACTATGAGGAATTGATAGAGTATCTTCGATTGAATCCAAAGTTTTTCAGTAAGGTTATCAAGTATTGGATTTCTAAACAAACTCTTTCACAATTATATGTGGCAAAGGAGTATGATGCTCATGAGAGAATGGCCTTTATTATTAATTATTCGTTTTATGGAAATTTATCAAATCCATTAGAATCCAAATGTTTGTTAAAATTCATCAAGGTAGGTTTTGAGTTGAGGAATTGTTTGAATTTAAGATTTTGAAATATTCAGTATACTTTGGAGAATGTACTTGATGATTGTTCAAATGATAATCCATTTGAGATTTTTGAGAATGTATTTCTATTCAGACTTGTTTTTCTCTATGTGAGAAGAAAAGGAAAGGAATTTGTAAAGAATGTGCTTGGAGAAGCAATGATTGAATTATTTTCGAATGAGGATTTGGAATTACCAATTGTATCATATGATGTGCCACCTTCAGAGCAAAAAGCTGAACAATCAAAAAGCAAGTCAGGCTTTTTATTCTTTCAAGCTGCATGTGCAACTAATAATGGTGATACGAGTCCAGTATCTCCAAATTATATTTCTACTAATGTTTTCACTTCATCTAAATCTATGGGTATGTTTTATTTAATTATCATCGTGCATTATTAATTTCCAATCCCAGTTGAAACCAACCTCTACAATCTATGCACTAGGATTTTATACTCACTCTATGATAACTTTTCTAACTTGTCACCAAACATTCTCCTACTCATGAAATACTTATTGAAAGGGATTTCTAAAAAATATGGAAGCAAGCTCAATAATCTATCAAAAGGATTATTACTCAAACGATTCTTCTTTGGATGGTATTTACTTCCTGCAGCTTCTAGACCTGAGTGTTTTGGACTGGCTAGTGTACCTGCACTAGGTACAACTCAGTCCAAAGTTCGAACCATCGTTCTCGTCTTGCAAGCAATTGCCTTAGAGAAGCCATTCGAAAAATTATCTTCACTAAGCTATCTTAATGATTTCATCTTTATTCACAGCGCAAAAATCAATGAAATGTTTGAAAAATTAGTATGTGAATGGTTCTCAGAAAAGAATGATTTGATTGAGGGACTGAAGCACTATGCAAACACTGTAGCAAAGAAGGACTCTACTGTTTCATTCTCTATCGAAGAAATGAAGAAAAATCAGGTACTTTCTCCAACTTGCTTGTCCACAAAAGACATTGAGTTGATATTAAATGTATGCATGGATTCTGAATTTTTAAGCAAGTCAGACTCGCCTATTGTGGAAACAGTCAATGATATTAAATCTTGGAATAGAACTAAATTCAAAGATGAAAAGTTCATAGTATTGAACTATAAGGATTTGAAGAAGAAGGAAATTATGGAATCTTTAGAACTTTCTGAAACCACAACACCTAGAAGTTCATTTGAAGCCATTGTACGTCAATTCAAACAAGTATTTTTGATGGTTAATTCAGTGGAGAGAATTTGTTCGGAAATGAAATCTATCAACTCTGATTCAACCACAACATTATTGCAACTTCTCTCTTTCCTTGATGTGAGGGAACGAAATGAAAAAACTTGGGAGAATGGAGTGAGTAGTGTCTACATTCAAGAGCTTTCTCAAAGTTTGAAGAATACCTCCTTTTCCATCGAATCTATAATCAATAGAATCTATGGAGACTTAAAGACCAGTGATACCAATCTCGACATTATGATAGGAAAGCAAAAACAATTGTTGAGAATTTTACAAAGTATTGAACTGCAAGTGAATGATCTTGAAAGAGAAAGAGCGTACGTTGATGATATGTTCGATGATTTGTTGGTTGGAGAGCTTATTTCTAGCATTGATTTTAAACAATTTTGTAAAGATTTTTCCAAATCAGCATTCATAGAAGATCAGTTAAATATAATCAAGAACCAATACATCACTAGAAAGGTTGAACTTTTAAACTCCCTCAAAGAGTTAAAGCTCTCAGAGCATCAAATTCAGAGAATTGACAAGATTTTACAAAAGACAATCATCTCCAAAATTGTGAGGTATACTGTTCCAAGAGGCTATGAGCATAATACTAATATGAACAGAAACTCATTCTATAAGGAGGAAAGTTTGTTGAGAGTTAAAATGACTTCGTTATTTGATGTACATCCAGAAGATTTTGGTATCCCTAAGGTATATGTGAAAATTTGTAATAACAAGCTAGTGCAAGAGGAGCTAAAGAAACTAGATCCAATAGCCATAACGCCTCAAGAGAAAGTTCAAGTGATTTTGAATAGTTGTATGATTATTGTTGAATTGATGAAATCGACTGGTTCTAGTTATAATATCGATGACTTTTTAATTTTGCTTGTTTACAATATTATCAAAGCTGGAATACCTAATTTATACAGTAATTTGATATTTATCAAGAGATTTTATGGAGTTTTTCTAGATCCACCCCAATCAAAACAACCTCTCTATGGAATTGGATCAGAGAATGAGTATTGGTTTAAACAATTTGAAACTGCTATTTTGTTTTTACTCGATTATTCCAATAATTCTAATGCACAACCATTACCAACTCGAGAAGAAACTGAAAAGAAGCAAGAGCCGATTAAGGAAGAACCCCTATCACCAAAGAGAGTTACAAATAGTATTAGATCCACTGAAAGTGACCCAATAGTAACAATAGCGAAAAATGTTGGCAGATTTGAGAATATTGCATGTTCTGATTTGAAATTCTCAGACATTCCAGATCTGTTGAATGAGTACAAATTATTATTGGGATATTTCAACAAACAAAAGAAGTAACCATAAAGATTTATTTGGTTTATTTAGGATAGAAAAAGAAATTGTTTAATACAAGCTAACGTACACAGATGATATTTACAAAAGGCCACGTAGAACATTTAACAAGAATCCCGTGTGGTCCAATGGCTAAGATACCTGGCTCTCACCCAGGAGATCCGGGTTCAATTCCCGGCACGGGAGGATTCAATTTTTCTTTTTTGCTTCCTGGTATCTTACCCAAACTTTCTTCCAAATGAAAAATTATCATTAACCTTAAAAAAATATCTCTTCATGAACATTGTTCCACCTACCACACAAACAGTTCTTTCCGATCATCATCGTTTGGACCAATTTCCAACAGAAATGATCTCTATCATTTTGGGATTTTGTGATCCGAGAACAATGGTCAATATTATATGTACATGTAAACGGTTGAGAGTACTCTCCATACAAATTCTTTTAAATGGTAGATCGAGGCAGGAATATTGGGCAAAGGGAATTTCCATTCGACATTTATGTAGAGAGGAGTGGATGGTTGATGTTTTACAACTTCCGAATGAAATATTGAATTGTTATTTGGAATTTTTGATGAAGGAAGATGAATTGGAGGAAATGAAAAGATTGGATTTGTGTTGTTTTGCAAATTTGGGAGAGAAATATATGAAAAATGTTGTTAAATTTATGAACAAGTTCCATATTGAGGAGTTGATCATGAGTCACTCTAATGGTGTTATTGATTGGGTTAATAGAAACTATAAGGATTTGAAATTCTTGTCTAAATTGTCAATTGTGGTTTTACAAAAAGTTTGGTTTAGTGACGAATTGAAATTCAAACCAAGTATTCCATTGAAAGTTCTTCAAACCTTATTATCTGATAATTCTGAGGTTGAGAATTTCTGTAATTCGCAGTATTGCTCAAATTTTGAGGAATTGACAATAGGCACATCAGAAGTAGATTTTGGCAATGCATTTGTGAATATTTTGGAAAAATGCACCAATTTGAGGGTATTTGATCTTAGAATTATAAGGTCATACAATGTGAATGCCTCATATCCATTAATTAAAATTAATGATGAAACTCTACAGATATTGAGAAATTGTAAAAAATTAGAAGTGTTAAGACTTGATGGATATTATGACAAATACCTGAATATTAACAAACTAGTAGATGATATGGATGGAATATTTCCAAATTTGAAAACATTTGAATGTTTTTTTCCAGTTGCAACTGATTTATGTCTTGTTCCGAAACATGAATTGGAATCCATTGCTCTAAGAATTCCTCCAAATAATGCTAGATTGCCGAAATGTGATACCTTCTATCTCAATCAAGCTAGCTTTATTCCTGAAATTGATTGTAAAAAATTATTTCTCCTTGACCCTTCAATGGTAAATCTTAATAAGAATTTGTGTGAACTCTTATCAATTATTCCAGAGTTGAAAGAATTGTACCTTTATCATTCAAATATTACTTACAGTCAAGGAGCATTTATATCCTCCAATTCGTACAAACTCAATATTGAAAAATTGTGGATACGTAAGGGCTATTTTGAAGTGGATATTTTAATCCATCTGATTCGAAACTGCCCTAATTTGAAAGAACTCTACCTTGAGAATGTTAAAATAACAAATTCTCTTGCAACCATTTTTGATTCTCAAGAATTGAACGAGTCTAAATTGAGAGTTTTTCATTTCAAAAGTTGTTCTCTTAATTATCCATTGCTCATTGAACAATTAACAAAGGATTTCACATTTCCTTACTTGGATTCTATAGTCTTGGAAAATGCCTACTCGATTACTAAGGAAATTCTCAGTTCTCTACTTGAAAGGGTCAAAACACTTTCCACTTTGAACATATCTGGAGTAGAATTTGATAATGAGTTGATTGAAAAATATTTGGTATTGAAAAAGAACAATATTGAAAGTGAATTATCATTTAATGGAAAGGGAATCACCCTTGAATATGTGAAAAATCTTGATGTTATTAAGGGGTTGACAGCTTTCTCATTACCTGATTGCATTCTTGATAATGACGAGATGATTCAAGTTTTAGATTTGATAGGAAGGGATAAGTTGCTGAAGATTCAAATTAATCTTGGAAAATCTGGACCTACCATTGAGCTGTTCAAAAAATTACAAGAATTCACTTCATTACAAATGATTTATCTTGTAGGCAAACCTGAACAAAAAATTGAAGGACTGGAAGAATTTATTCTGGATGATTTTCTAATTTCCATGCCAAGTATTCGACTATTGTACTTGGAAAGTGGTGAGTTTAAAAGAGAGGCGATTGAGATTACAAAAGGTGTTATTCGATCGCTTGGCAAATCAGCACCTAAACTTTTAGTGCCTATGGAGAGAGGTCCATATCCTTTCAAGGTGAAAGAAAAACAAGAAACTGGAAGTTGGTGCCAATTGATGTAAATATCTTGAATTTTCCTGTTGTCAAAATACGCATGTCTTTGTTTTTTTAAATTTTCTGTTTATTCAAAATCAAAGTTTGTTTCTTGAATATTTTGTACCATGTGTGGATTAGGTTTCATCTTCTTCAAATCATTTTCGAATTCGTTGTAGCTCCAATTGTTTACTTGCACTGGTGGTTGAGACAAATTAAGTGGAACATGTTGATAAAATGACATGCCGTTACCAATCATCAAGTTTTGATTCATATCTTGAGCTGGTGTATTGATTGAATTCAACAATAAAGAAAGTAAATGGTGTTCAAAAGCTCTCTTTTGTTCTTCCATGTCGTGAGGAGTAATGATTTGTTCTTGCTCAAATGAATTCGAGAAATAGCTATTGTTATTGATTGGATAGTGAGCAATTGTTGAAGGTGAGGTGTTACCAGAACTTGTTTGTGAGGAAGATCTTGGAGAGTTGAGAGTTGGACTAGTGGCAACAGCAGCTGGTTGTTGTGAAGTAACCAATCCCTTAGGTGAGTGAGTAGCTTTTACCAATGCTTGGAAACTTTCACGACTTCTCTTAGAACCCTTCTTATTGGACTTGGTTTGTTTAGAGGCAGAGGAATCTGATTGTGAGTTTTCAGTTGGTGATTGAACGGTTGGTTGTTCTGAATCAGATGTGTTGGCTTGTTGGAGAGCTTTCTTAGCACCAGGTCTAGCAATAGGCTTCTTTGACTTGATAATGAATGGAGGTGATTGCAAGGTTACAACATCAGTGAATGTTGGTTCACTGTCATCTTGAGTTCCATTAGCTCTGGCAGATAAGATGACATTCAATCTGAACTTCTTGTAACCGTACTTGTAGGAACAAATGTTGAACTGGAATGGTCCCAACTTGAGATTCAATCCATCGAATGAATGCTCAGTATTAGACATGCAACATTGTTGACCATCACTTGGCAATACAGGAGAACCATCTTCAAAGCAAATTTCAACTCTGCACTTGACACGATTCTTATTCAACTCTGAGAGTGCTTTCTTAGTCAATGGTTTACCATTAGTATCTTGGGAAACTGTAATGTAGTCCTTTCCAAAGCTCTTAACCTTCATTAACATGTGATACTTGTAAGGAATCTTGTACCAAATATTTTCAAATTGGGCAGTAAAGAATTCCTTTCTCTTTTTACATGCTTTGAATTGAGGGAATTCACCTAACTGCCATTCTCTTTCTCTATTCGAATCTGTCCAAGAAACTTTCCAGTTAGCATTATTGTCATCAGCAACAAAGTCAGAGAGTTCATCTTCTTGTTGGTTGACTGGAGAAGGTTCTGATTGTTGTTGTTGAGGTTTTTGATCAACAACTTGTGGAGTAGCATTCGATGAGTTAGTTTTAAGAGTTGTAGTATTATTATTATTGATCATGATCATTTCGTTATCATGTAAATGACTTAATAATTCTTCATCTTCAGGAGAGAGAACCAACGAATTGGTAAAATGTGAATTATTATCAAAGAATGATTGAGTATTGTTACAAGTGGAGGTGGTTAGAAGAGGAGCAGAGGAGGTAGAATTGAAGAATTTTGGAGTTGACTGTAAGGATTGAGCATAATATTGTTGTTGTAAGTAATTTGGTCGTTGATTAATTACTTGGTGGCTAAGGATTGATTGCTGTTGTTGCATGTTAATTTGTTGTTTGTATAATTGTGGAAGAGTATTCATAGTTGACTGGTTGACTACATTCATAAATGGTTGTTGTCTCATGAATGCATTATTAGGGGATGATATCATTGTGTAGTTATCATTTGATTGTTGATTAGCCATCAATTGAAAAGCTTGATGTTGAGGTGTTGTTGAGGCAAAATATTGTTGATTCATTTCTAAGGTTTTATATTGAGAGAGTTAGCTAGATATATTTACACACACAAAGTTTCTCGAGCGTAATACTGTGTAATCCAATTCGATTAATATTTGTTATAGTATACTATTTAGTGTAGTCTTTGATTTTTCTTCAAAGGCTTGTTGTTGTTGTCCTGCCGCAGCTGCTTGCTTGTGTAGAAGTTTACGCTTCTATTGATGTTGTTGTTGGAGTTTGTTAAAGACGAACGCTGTCTTTTTTTTCTGAATGGTTTTTTTCAATACTCAGGCTGCGCGCCAAAGCTATTTGTCTTGTAGTTTGTTAGCGTTGTGAAGAGTTTCAACATGCGTGATACAGATCAAATCATGGCAAGATTTGCGCGTGATAGGGCGGCTATCACGATCAAACTCTCGAGAGATGAGCCTTCTCACGATTGAATAAATGGAAATAAAGCTTGGTGCGAATGAAGGGGCCGTCAGTTGTCTACAATATGTCAGATTTGGAGTTGCTAACAAAGGAAGTGAATGAATTGTTTTGAGAAGTAAGTTGAAAATTTGAATGTACTTATTTATTGGTTAGGTGGTAATTATTTGGATTTCATTGAGGATTTAATAGTTGTTGAATGATTTTACTGTACTATTTCACTGTACAATTAACAAAATAAAATTTGACAGGTGCTTGTCAAATGCCATCCAATAAGACAGGTTACTGTTTGAACATCTAAAAAAGAGTAATGATTTCAAATAATGGTTTTTTTATTTTCCAAGAGGTTTTTGAAAGATCATTGATTTGAAATTGATGGACGAACTAACATGGCTAGTATTGTTGATTTAACATGGTTCTCTCATCGTGTAACTGTAAAAGTGACAACTAAAGCGGACGGAATACGTAAGCATTGTAACAAACTACAGTTATGCATGATTTAATGAACAAATCACGACAAGAAACCAAGAAATTACATGGTCAACTGGGATTGAATTGATCACTGGCAGGTGGGGAGTAAACTTTGATACATTCAGAACATTGAAGAATATCTGTGGAAGAGATAAAGCATGAGATATGTCATGTCGTTACATGTTTTTTTTTAATGAAGAAGAATTGATCAACTGGAAAGTTTTTAACCAGCTAGAAGTGAAACTGTAATGGAAATTGTATTTTGAGCTGGAAAGAAGTAAATCAGATCGTGGTCATTAAGGGATTATTTTCAATCTGAATGTATTCCCGTGTAGTCCAATGGCTAGGATACCTGGCTTTCACCCAGGAGGTCCGGGTTCAATTCCCGGCATGGGAGAATACTTTTTACTTTAAAATGCTAACAATATTATTGTAGACATTCAATCAATTTCCAACATTTTACAAAGTTGTACAAACTATTAGTGCTCTCGCAATTTTTCTTCGAAACCAAAAACTGTCGCGTTAAACTTTGTCCATTGCAAAATTGCGCCATTCAAAAATCTCCTTCAAAAAAAACAACAAAATACAAAAACACCCATTTCCTCTCAATAAAATTTTATAGAGTTTGATTTTAGAGTTTGATCAAAAAATGTTTCTCTTCCGAAGAAAGAATAGCACTGCCACACTGTCCTCCTCTTCCTCGACATCTTCGTTGAATGGAGGAGTACCAGCCAATAAGAGACAATTTACATTTGCTGTGCAAGTGGAGAGCATTGGTGAGTAGAGTTTTGTGTTTTGATGATTTTAATCATGATGAAAATTATCGAAATACAATGATGATGATGATTTTTTAATGTTTGAATATTCTCTTCCAATATTGGAAATGGATATTCTCTTGAATGATAGAAAATATACCACTCTATATGCAAATTCCACTCTCTGTTGAGGTTTATAAATTAAATAATGCATTGAATGCCAGTACAAGTCAAATGACAATCAAGGGAAAATTGTTTAGAAAGAAGAAATTAGTGGGATCAACTCCATTTAAATTGGTTGATTCATCGACACAAAAATCAAATTACATGTCGACTATGGAGTTTTTGTGTAACCTTCCCTATGATGAGATTTCTGGAAAATTAGTGAAAGGACCTGTCACATCAACAACTGTTTTTCCACCAATTAATGAGGCAATATCTAATGTTGAGGAAAATAATGATAGTAATAACTCTACATCTGCTGCTGTAGGAGATGGAAAGTTTTTGCAAATAGTTGTAAATAAGAAATTGCATACAAGTAACAAGATTGAATTCGTCAATGAAATGTTGGTCGATTTGTCACATTACTGTTTATTGAATAGTGAATATCAATGCAGAATTTCAGTTCCTTTTGAACTTTCGAGTGGTGTAACTGTAAATATTACCATGATCATATTTTCTACAATTGGAAATCAATTATTAGGAAGAAAATCAGGAAGTTTGGATTTGTCAAGACCAATGACTGCAACCAATACTTCACCATCACGAGAGGTGTCTGTAGATGTTTCCCCAAAGATTTCTCCTCAAATTAATCGTGTATTGAGTGCTGATCTCGATGATAGTCCTTTCATTAATAGTAATACTAGTGGTAATAATAATAATAATGGATCGTCAGCATTCTCTCCAACTAATTACTCAAATTCTACTTCATCACTCAATGGAAATAATGCTAGTAATGGTGTTCAGGACTTTTTCAAACGAAGAGCTGAATTGAATTCAGGAAGATCAAGATCGGGCTCCTCTCCAATTGCCATGCAACACACTCCATATAGTCCACAACCTTACGAACCATCAACTTTTAACAACCCTACATCAGTCAACACCTTTACTGAAGGACAAAACAGTGGCACCCTTTCAGATCCTAGCCCTTCACTTATCGATACAGGAGTAGTACCAAACCGTGAGGAAAATATTGACGTACTCAGGCAAGAAAACCAACATTTGAAATCAGTTCTACAAAGAGCTAAAGTGAGGTTCCAAGAAGTTGTCTCTGAAAATTCCCAACTCAAAGAAAGAATCAAACAATTAGAAGAGCAAATGACCCTTCTCCAAACAGCATCATCACCCAATCCTTTCCCAGGCACTACTTCAAAGGATTTATTGGATTTTTTCTAAGGATTAGTATTATCTGTTTCCATTTCAATTATAATTGGACAATTTAAATGTAAATATTTGGCATTCTCACTATTTATGAAATCAATTTGCTGATTTTTAATATCCTCTATTTGTCCAATCGCACTTGGAAGCACAATAATTTTGTAAACTTTGTATCCTTGGAAAATTAAATGTATGCGATCATTCAACAAATTGTTGTCGAATCCTATCTATTTGTTTGGTATTCGAATTGCTAGTTTCAATGGATACCTTCTCTCTAAATTGTTTCTTTCCTCCACCTTGATTATCTCCAGAGTGAGGATAAACATGATTGGTGCGATTGGATAGAATAATTGAATCTTTATTCTTTCAAAAAAATGCATTCGAATAGTAATACTTCGGACCCATCGAACAATGATCAACACCACCACGATAATGGCACAACTTTTGAAGAAATAAAGAAGTTAAGTTCTTCACCAACTCTAGCTCGAAAGGAAAAGGCACCTTCGCTTGGCACCTCTCCTTCAAACAATAATTCAATAATCCAATACTTTATTCGAAAGCGTTCAAAAAGTATTGACCTCAAGGAAAGTAAAAGCAACCATCGAGTCATGATGCCACTCCACTGTATCCTCAAACACAATTATCATGAAAAGATTTTACGAGAATCAACTAATCCTTCTCTCCTCAATCGTTCACTTTCTCTGGCGAATCTAACCTCAAGTCCAAATTCACCTCTCGTTCAAAGTCCATCCTCTGAAAATCATCAACCTCCTCTCCTGATTCATTCTCCACGTGGTGGTAGAAGAGATTCAGTTTCCTCATCAGATAGTTCATCAACTGAAGATTCTTCATCCTCTTCATTTGTTACTTCATCATCTGACAGTCAATCCACACTGAAATCACCACTTTCAATGAAAGAAACAGATTTTGGAAATGTAAACTTTATCAGAGAAACATTTACTGATTATCTATCTCAAACCAAAGTACTCGGCATTAAACAAGCAAATGTTAAATTACTATTTTTGGATCATTTTTATGAAATTTCGAGACCATTCTCAAAGAAGGGATTTGAAAATGGAAAGGAGGTGATTCGATTGATGGAACAGTTTTGTAAATGTTTTGTGAATTTTAGTATTGATAGTTATATAATAGATATGGAGTTGATTGAGGAGAAAATTCATTCGGGAGTTGAATTTCCTTATTTAAGTCACTTGTATTCGAATTCAAATTTTGGACCTGTGAGACATGAAGCTTTGGAAGCTGTCATGATTGAGGTTTGCAACAAGTTGTTAAAGAAACAAAATCAAAATACAGAAATAGTCACAGGACATGTCGAAACTGAACTAATAACCAAAGAAGAAACTTTGCTTTTGAAAGATGTAACAGAAAAAATACAACTCGTATGTGAAATGTTCTATACTGAGCTTCAGGATGTCTTTTCCTATTTTCAAGCTCACAAAAAGTATAGATCCATGATTAGTGTGTGGCTCAAGAAGGGCATTGATAATCAAACTATTCCACTTCATGTACTCGATCTTTACAAGAAGAAACTCGAAGGGGATGAAAAGGCTCTCAATACTTTCAAATTTTCTGATGAAGATTTCAAGGCAAAGAATATCATTGATAAGGATTGGAATTTTGCCAAGTATTTCTCTCAGGATATTTCCACTGATTGGTACGTTTCGTGTAGAGATGAGAAATATGTACAGTGGAGTACGAAAACTGAATATTCGTATAATGATAAGGATCTGAGAGCTTCAAAATTGATTGGAAATTTGAATTATCCTCTCGAAAAGATTGTAAAATCATTCAATACTGAAAAACATTTAGCTCAATCATTTACTAACGTGAAATTTCATGAGTATAATCCAATTAATGAATCTAGCTCTTTGCAAAAGTATCCATCAGGAATTTTAACGTCTAAATTGAAATTTGGACCACTTTTGAAGAAGAGAAGTGTTAAGGTAATTTTCTCGACCAAAACGAAATTTATTGGAAATGAAATGTCAGAATTTATTCTATTCTTCAAAAGTTGTGATTATCAGGAATCAGGAAAGGACATTCCAGTCACAGTAATTGGATGCAGAGTTTTTACAAAACTTGACAAGAATCGAACAAGATTCTTGCAAGTTCGAATGGGTAATCTGGGTGGATTATTGAATACATCTCTAATTATTCACAACAAGTTGTCATTTAAATTTGTTTCATCACAACAATTTTTTTTTTCATTGAAGGAATATTTTAGGAAACACCTACCGCCACCTTAAGAAAATGGCAGCAGAGGAATTTTCTAAATTGATGGATATGATTAAGAGTGCTGAAAAGGAAGGATTTCCAATGCCTCCAATTGAGAATAATCATTTAATGAGAATTTGGATTGATTATTGTAAACATTATTGTCAAGTAGATGTTTTGGAAAAGTACAATAATAATGAATGAGTTTCATCACGAAGTTTTTGGATTTCTTAAATATTTGAGCATCTGCTTTATCATTTATTACTTTTTGATTAAATGCTTCTTGTAAATGTTCACTCTCTGCTCTGGTGTTAACTCGTCGAATATTTGTGGATCCCTCTGGAGGATATCGTCATAATTCCTGGCCAAGAGGAAGAAACAATAATCCTGCAAGACAGCATCTCCAAATTCATTTGCAATTTCCAAAATATGCAATGCTGTATATTCATCAAATTCAAATTGTTTGATAGTTGCTCTGGCCTTATCTTGTAGCAATGACAATTCCAACAAGTGACTCAGAACATAAATTTCCACAGCATTTCCAGAATTTAAATCCAAAGGATAACTCGGACAATAAATGAAACTCATCACTACCACCAAGCTCTGTATACTGATAGAGTCCATGATAAGAATTCTCTTTTGAGCTTCGAAAAATTGAGAGTTAAATGTGGCAGCAAAGTATTTCGATGAAATACAAAGGATCATTTTGTGTACATTGATGGATCTGTAAATTGGTGGGTTGTAAGTGTGATCTGGAGCTAAAATTCTAACGAGACCTTGTTTTACATCTGGAACAGAGTTTGGATCGTTAGATAGCATTGATCTAAATTCTTCAATATCTTCAACATCTTCATTTGGACTAATCTTGAGGAATGATGGTAATTCCTTTTCCAAAGTCTTGAAGTTATGAGAGAGGAATGAACTCAATGAAGGCTCTCTCAGTAATGATTGGACGAGTAGAGTAATTTTGAAATGAACAGCCATTTGAAAAATATCCTTAAAATGTTCAGATTTCAAATCGGTAGCATCAAACATTCCAGAATAAATATATTGCAAGACTCTTATGAAAGCTCTCTTGAGATGTTTCACTTCTGGCACATAATTAATTCTGATATAAGTTAAATCTCCATGATTCAACTCATAGGAATCCAAATTTGAAGAATTAACATCTAAACCTAGCTTTCTCAGTTCTGCAACCATGATCATCTTTTTTAATTCTGGAAAACGTTGAAGGATGAGTTTGTGTGCACAACATGGAAGTTTTTCTCTTTCTGTTAGGACCTCTGATTCTTCCTCTTCTGGAGTGAAAATGAAAACCAAGTCTGCATCATCTGGCTGGGTAGTTTCCAACCATTTAAAGTATGTCTCTGATTGTGCAACAACTGCTGATTTTTGACTCTTCAGAATCTTATCACTTCTAAAACATCTTACCGAGTGTTCAGATGTAATCGATTTCTTTTGGAAGAGTATTCTATTCAAGAATGCTCCATATGAATTGAATGTTAAGGAACGAGTTGAACAACCACCCAATAGAACATAGGAGTCAGTAAGTGTCTGAATAGTACCTGCGGTAGCAGCACTATCAAAATCATTATCAGGGACAGAAGGGACAATAAGCCACCTATTTTCCTTAATGTTATATTCAAAAAAGTTAGTATTCCAATTGGAGCCATCAAATCCTCCGTACAGTACCAGTGTATTAGAATCTCTCATAAGTAGTGTGGCCATTGTAAGCTGGGGCACAAAATTAGTCTGAGTTGTTTTGTTTGTCCATAATTTGGTTTCAATATCGTAGTAGTGCATGTCATTGAATATTTGTCCATCATTATGACCTCCAAATATGAAAATTCTTCAATAGTTACAAAATGAATATTTGTTTGATTAATTTACCAACTTACCTTCCTTGAGATTGAGTAATAGCAGCACCAGCCCTTGGTGAAATATCAGAAGCAATAGATTCCACTTTTTCAAAACTTGTAAATCCACCATGCCATTCATAACAGTTAAAATCATTTGTATATCCAGATTTTCCATAACCTCCAAGTGTGTACAATCTATTGTCATAAACACAGGAGGAATGTCCACAAATTGGACTAGCAAGTTTACCTGCTGTTTGCCATTCAATTCCTGCACCTGTGATTCGTCCAGTATAAATTTCAGCTGAATAAGTCTTTGGATCTGTTAAACCTCCAATAATCACAAATCCACCCTTCATTCCATTGAAAGAATGGAATAACCTTGGACTACAGGTTGAACTTTGCTTGACTTTCTTTACATTAATGTTCTTTCCTTCCTCCAAAGCAACTTCGAACATGTCATTAGAAAGAGCCCCATTATCTAATATCCATTCCATCAATCAATTCTAGAATCAAGTCAATTAAATACTTACAAATACCTCCCCAAGTATAAACCTTTGAATCCATGTTACAACTTGTCATCATCATTCTTTGCATTCCCTTCTTCTTCTCAACACATTCCTTTGTAAATGAAAGTGATGAATAAAAACTATCCACAAATGCATAATAACCCTTCTTGGTATCTTTCTTATAGTGCAAAATAGTACGTTCCAACTTTTCAAGATCATCAGTTGGATTTGATTGCTTAACCTTTGGTTTCTGAATGTCATTTCCCTTATTCACCAATTCTGAATCAAAATCCTTGATTGCTGAACTCTTTTCCACCAGAAAATCCTCAACATCTTGAATGAGAATAAACATGACAACTTGTCCAATCGAATCCCTTGCCTTATTATTCAAAATCTCAAGTAAATCTTCAATTTCCTTCTCTTGAATTTCTTGTGCCACTCTTCTCATCTCTTTAAACTCTTCATGTTCTTCATACATTTCAGGAGGACAATAAATAAAAACCTTTTCCATGGCTGATTGGATTTTAATTTGGGGCACATCACTAGTTGGATATCCCGAAGGAAATTCAACACTCAAAATTAAACCAGTTTGAAACAAGTGATACAAGTGATCAGTCTTCTTCGAGGTGATTATTTGTCTCTCTATTAATGATGGAATTTTCAATCGGAATGACAATAAATTATCTTCAATGTTATTGCCATGATCAAGATTATTATTATCATCATTAGAACAAGACGGCGAGAGTTGCTGAATATCATCAGCATAAATCGACTGTAAAACTTGAAACTCTTCGAACTGGGCTGCTTGATTGTTTTCTTCCATATTTTTAAATTGATTTGTTTTTTTCTTAGAAATGAACTTGAGAATTGTGAAAACGTGAGTTGTAAAACGAAATTGAAGAAGAAAATGGTTCAAATTCAAAGATGAAAGTGAATGTGCATTTTCATGAATGCATTTGAAGTGTTTGGAATGATGAAAAAAGAAAGGTCTCTTGAAATTATTATTATTATTGAGCAGCATTCTTCATGGAAAGTAAAACATTGACAATGGTTATTCCTCCATTATCTTCAAAAGTGTAGCCAACTGAGTTTTGAATCATTCTGGATTTGGAGAGGAGAGGAAGTAAGGTCCAAACACATGGAAAGTTCTCCTGAGCAAAGCTTTCAATTTCTTTGGCAAGATGAGTGGCAATATGATTTCTCAATGATTCAGTGGAATAATCTTTGGAATCTGAATTGCTACTGACCACTTTCTGAATGGCTTCTCTCAGAATGAGAGTCCAATCTTGGAAAACCTTTCCAATAGGTGGGAATTTATAGTAGGGAATGTCAATACCTTGATGGTGCTGTTCTGTTTTGGATTTAATTTCCTCCTCGAATCGAGTATCTATTGTCTTGATGAGCTCTTCTTGTTTTGTGGAGGTGAATTTCTTAGAGTTGAAGTGGGTGAGAAGTTGTAAGTGAGACGAATCTTTCTTATTAGTACTCATCAAATATTTCATTCTTCCATTCAATACAGTGAGCATTTTAGTGCAGATGGATTTCATTCTCGATAAGGCCAATTCCTTCACAAAATCTGGATAGGTCGATACGATGGTTTTGGCAGCGTGCATTTCCTCAAAGCTTGATTCAATATCTGTTCCAAGCATTTTCATAATCTCGTAAATCTTGGCATGTTTTCCATTGCAAGACACAAATAAAATATCTTTGGCATGTGTTTCAATATTCTTAATCCAAAAATCGATCATTTTCTGCAAAATTTCCTCTCTAGAATCAGAGCTGTGATCGTAAAAGTTTCTCTCAATTTCTAAAAAGTGCTCTCTAGTGGGTCTCTTTTTGAAATTCTCAAATACAATATGTAGATATCTTTTCTTTTCCTTCTTTTCAAAGGTACTTCTGCAAGTACCCATCCTAGATCCAAGATTTCCCTCCTTCTCAATGAGGATCATCTTATCGACCAATTCGTGTCTCTGGAGTGAGGTAATTCTTTCATCATTTCTCAATTCTGAGAATAGATTGAATACCTTATTCCAAAACTTTGGCCAAAACTCGATAAAAGAATCACTCACTCTATCTGAATAGTCCTTGTGAATTTTGTGACAGACTGAGATAGTCTTTTTCAGATAGAGAATGATAATTTCCCATGTTTTCCTAGTCTTTGGTTCTATTACTTGGAGGGAACGAATCATTTCATGACAGGCATTAAAGAGGGTATCAAGAGCCTCTCCTTCAGATATGAACTCTACAACATTGTCATGCAAAGTTTCACCCGTTATGCAAGCCAAAAGTCTACTGCTTGCGTCATGAATCGAATCCATCAATGGAAAATGTGTCAATTTCTTCTCTGCTTTCAACTGTTCAGAAAACTTTCCACTCTCAACCTCCTTAATAAAACTCAAAATCTCTTCCACAATTTGATGTTCTGAAATTTTGTGGAAAATATGCAAAACTTTCAAATCCTTAGAAATTAGATAAGTAACAGATTGTGGTTTTTTCAACTTGGCGTCCAAACATCTAAATTCCCTACAAATCTTCAAATCCTTATCCAATATAATATCCTGTTCATACTCATTACTCTTGTCCAATGTTTTTGAATTGGAAATTCCAATCACTGCAATCTCCTTCTCCTTAAATTTACTTAAATCCTCCGAAAAGACTTGTGAAAGATCAGTCCTTTTCAACTTTTCCTTATTATCCCTGAAAAAGTACAACAAAATGTACTTGTGTTTCTTAGAGAGTTTTAACAAGTTAATTTTCCTAGCGTGATTGGATGAAACAGTCTTGAAATCTGGAACCGAATCGCCTTCATCCAGCAATAAACATTCAATCGGAACGAATGATGTCTGCTGTTCAGCCATCAATATATCCTGCTTATCCAAAGTAAATCCATGATTTAAAACAATATCATAGTCTTCCTCATCCTCTTGAAAGGTATCCTCTTGAAGTTTTTCAACGAGTGGAGAAGGCTCCACCGGCTCCAAAGTCTTTTTTCTCTTAATTCTTTCCACAATTAATTCTTGAGTTTCAAGCGAATGATTGGCTTCGGAATTGTTTTCTTTTTGCTCGTTTGTTGTTGATGATATTTCATCATGGTGAAGAGTGTTCTCGGAAGCTGATGATGATGCATGTTCATTATCTTCCTTGTACTTCCTCTTGCGAGAGGGAGTTTTTTGCTGGGAAGAATCACTCGCTTTGTTTGTTGTTTTCATTTTTTTTCTTGGATTTCTCTTTATTTGGAAGTTTTAAAAAGGTCATGAATAGTATTTAAATGGAATGAGTTTTACAAAATTGTGTTATTTTTATTTACAGTATTTTTAAACTCTCAGAGCTTGTGGGAAGGTAACACCTGGCAAGTTGAATACCAACTTGTTGAGAGAGTTGGCAAATTCTGTACCATCCTCAGAGAAGAACCACACTGTGGAAGTGTCGCTTTCTGATACTTCTTGTTCTGGATTCATGGATTGCATACAGAAAGATCTATCGAATGACTTGAGTAACTTGATGTCACTGACTGATTCTTCATTTTCAAAGTACTTCATACCATCTAACCAGTGACAGAAATCATTCAATTCTTTTCTTGAGTTAAAAGTAATATAATCATTTTCCCAATAGGAGCTTTCAGGATATTGTTCCTTGAGTGACTTGATAGCATCAGAGAAGTAGAACTTTCTTTCACTTCTTCCCTTTCTCAGATCTTCGAGATATCTTTCAAATGGTGAAAGAGGAGAAGTTTGTGGTTTATCACTCCACAAATTCAATCTTCCCAATACATCTGTAACAAAGTGTTGACAGTTGCACTTGAATGGATCGTAGGTCTTGGTGGCATTCCATTCAACACAAGCACTAGCAACGGTATCGAGAGCATTCTTAATATTATCAACCTTGCTAAAGCTTCCAACATCAATTACAGCCAAAGCATATTCATTTCTATAAACTCTGTAGTCTCCTCTCACTCTCACAATGGAGTGATCGTAGAAATCAAATCTCCAAGGTCCAATCAATAAACCAGTATGGAATGCTCCAAACAAATTGTCCTTATATGTTGGACGGAAGAGATCGAATAATGAATTTCTGAAATCATTGGTGCAATCTGAAACAATAATCTTGACAGTCATGAGTGGTGGCTTTCTTTCATCTTTGTGCTTCTTGGAGAGATGTTCCATTGTCTTGCCATAGTGTTTGGCAACGAATCTATCTTTACAAATGGCATTTTGAGCTTCAATGGTCTTATTCTCATCCAAATATAAATCCTTCCATGCTTGAGACTTTTCTTGTGATTTTCCTTGACCATGCTTGCTGGAAATCTTTTCGTCTAACTTCTTCAACTTATCCAAGTACAATTTCATACCTTGTCTTTCTTCTAGGGAAAGCAATCTTTCATCATAGGAAGTGACATTCATGTCGAGTGGTTGAGCAGATTCCTTCTCTTCAGTCAAGTCTTCATCAAAGTAAATTTGGTTTTGAGATGGAGAAGTGAAAATATTTCTAAATATACCAGAGAACCAGCTTGACTTTCTAACTGGAGAAGTTCCTGTAGAATTTGGTGGAGAAGAACCTGTAGAATCCTTCTTTGTTTGTTTGATAGGAATACTTGGACTACTTGTAGTATAGATACCATGTCTTGGAATAGTCTTTGACTTTTCAAGATAGCTCAATTCTAAAATATTGTTTGGATTGTGAGCCAATCTACACCATTCAAGAACCGAGACACCCAAGTTATCCTTGTTTTCAAAGGACATACCAAATCTATTCATGAGAATTCTGCAGTGTTTCTTCATTCCTCTGAAAGCATAGTGAGTCAGGAGAGTAAAACCATAAATATCTCTACTTTCATGTCCCAGTGAGTTGACAGCATTAATAAATTCTTCTTCG
Organism: Naegleria gruberi; assembly: GCF_000004985.1. Taxonomy (NCBI): domain Eukaryota; phylum Heterolobosea; class Eutetramitea; order Acrasida; family Naegleriidae; genus Naegleria; species Naegleria gruberi. The sequence continues at coordinate 247,564 of NW_003163285.1, forward strand.
TCCATTTCGGATTCATCAGTAACCACTCTGTAGTGGAGTTCTGTGAATTGTACATAAAGATTGGCGTATTGCTTTGGATGAATTCCTTCCATATCATCAAAAGTAACATTATGAATTTGGTTGGAAATCTTGTCAGCAATTAACCTTCTCACCTCATCATTGAATTGTGAACCATAAGATTGATAAAATTCGAGTAACTTGGAGGTTGCTTGATTGGAAAGTTCTTCCTTATCGATTGGTTCATAGGTGAATTTTCCTTGCTGTTTGGTTTGTGGGTTAACCAAAATAGCTTTCATATTGTAAAGAATTCTGAAGAAAATAGTCTGTGGTGTTGTTGTTTCCCTAGTTGGTCTTGGCATTCTAACAACAAGATCAACATGATCAACCTGTTGAACGACACGAACAATTTTGAAGAATCCTCTTTCAATAAAATCATAAGACATTTCAGCTTCAACAAGGAACATTTCTGACTCAATGGAAGGATCAGCTACAAACTTGCGTTTCATGCTGTTTCCTTCGAATGAGAGATCTAACTTGCAAACCACATCAACTCCACCCTTACCAACAGTAGGATTGTTAGCAATGAATTGAAGTTGATTGGCATCAGCAGTTTCCCAATCACATGTACGCTTTTGTTTAGCGCTACCTCTTGTTACTTCAGGAACAGGTTCTGGGTTGACTGGAGATCTTTGGAGTGGTCTCATTGGGCTCATATTATTAATATCCTTCTCAATGAACAAGCTACTAATCCAAATATCATCAGTTGACATGGCAGCATTGTGATTTTCCTTTCTCAAGTTGAACAATGAATAGAATGAGTAGGCACATTCATTGTGAACAAATCTATACTTGATAAGTAAGAGTTTCTTCTTTCTAATACCCTTGACTGGCTCAGCATATCTTGGGAATCTCATCAATAAAATTTGATCATCCTGCTTAGCTTGAACTGTACCACCTTGTTCAGTTGAAAGACGTTCAAAGCCCATGATTTGCTTTTGAGGAGGGAAGGTTCCAACAGTACTGAGAGTGTAGGAATCTTCTGGGAATCCTAAATTTTTCAATTCATCAATAAAATCAATACCCTTCGAGGTGTCTGTAATTAAAAATCCCCATACATCATCTTGTGGTTGGGATCCAACTCTCTCTACCTTAATCAAATTGTCCTTTCCACCCTCTGTGAGAGAAATTCTAATATACTTATTTCTAAAGTCCAAGAGCAAGTCTTGAGATTCAGTATTTGGAGGAGAGGTTGTGATTGTTGCAGGCTTACCACTCTTGGATTTCTTCTTGTCTGCTCCAGCCTTACCTGAAGAGCTATCATTGGCAATAATAACAGTAAAGAGTTCCTTCTCAGAATCTCCCTCACGTTTGTACCATGATACAACCTTTGGCCAGTAAACTTGACCTTCAGTCTTGACTCTACATGGATAGCTTACAGTTCCACCAATCATTGATGCTTCCATCATGTCCATTTCAGGTGAGAGTCCACCCAAATTATTGCTTGTAGTTGCATAGTGTTGCATGTTGTGATCGGCAGAATTACCAGGAGGGGAAGTGCTACTTGAAGATGAGGATGAATGTTCATAACTGGTTTGTGAAGTGGTTGGCATTTGTCTGACAAATCCTAAACCATTTACATTAGGTTGCACAATGTAATGACCCATCGAATCATCATGTAAGCTACTTTGAGTACTGCCCATACTGCCAGCAAAAAGACTTTTTCCACTCGATACACTCGTTGGAAGGCTACCATCTTGGTTTCTCAACAAGCTACCAATAGAGCTAGAAGATGTTCCCATTCTATTACCTGAGTGATCCATAACAACATCCATTACACTACCAGTCGATCCGAATATATCTTGGAAAGAGTTTGTGCTAGACGATAAAAAGCCACTACCCAAACTGTTGCTGTTAACAGCAGAATTAAGGCTGGTACCTGCTATAAATTCATTCTCATGAGAATAAGAGTTTGGCTCAGTTGTAAACATGTCAGTATGGTTGACTGAATCAAACAAGTTATTGTTAAATGATGAAGAGTAAGCAAGTTGTGGCATGTTCATAACTCCATTCACATTGTTAATATTGTTAGCATTATTGGTCATTACATAATTTGGTTGATTTAGTTGTTGTTGTTGTTGAATTTGAGCAAAAAGGTTATTGACAATATTATTTTGTTGTTGCTGTTGAGAATTAAGTTGTTTTGAATTCATATTTGGAGAATTCAAACCATTCATTTGATTGTTTGTACTATTTGAACTGTTTTGACTGACAGGAGTTACTACTTGTTGTTGTTGAATAGGAGAAGTGGTAGAATTGGAATGTTGTGAAGGAGAGGTAGAGGCAGTAGATATTAAATGTGGATGTTGCATCAAAATGTTACCAACATTTTGGGCACCCAGAACATTTGTCAACATTATAAGTTGGCTGAGTTTTTCCTGTTGATCGGCATCACTCTGTGAACCATTACTTCCCTGATCACAATTCATGTTTGGAGATTGTTGTGGTGAAGGTGTTGATTGTGGTTGTTGCTGTTGTTTGTTCACAGTATTATTCTTCTCTAACATGAATCTCTTCCACAAAAATCTTGCAAATGTTGTAGGAATACCATACTGAATAAGTTCTTCCTCTGATAGTTGAGCAAGAACATTACTGGATTTGATGTAATTCTGAGCGAATATATTGGCAATAGGATAAAAGTCATTATCACTCAAATACATGGTATTCTTGGTTTCTGATAACATGGAAGCAAATCTAGGTGAAAAGGACAAGCTGGTTTGTTGTCCATAGTTTCTTTGATTCAATTGGGCAGTATTAATGGGCATCACTCTAGACATGCCCATATTAGACGTATTGTTGCTGTTAGTTTGTTGTTGTTGAGTAGAATTGTTTGTAGGAGAATGATACACAACTCCTCCCATAGGTGAATTATGCTGATTCGTATTGTTTGCCAGCAAGTATTGCTTTTGGAGAGCTTGTTGGTATTGGACAAGTTGTTCTGGGGAGAGGACTAGACCGTTATTGTTATTATAGATTTGATTATTGTTGTTCATGAGTCTCATTCCATTGTTGTTGTTATTCATCATCATGGATGGTGAAAGGTTGTTGTTGTTGTCCATTGTTATTCATAAAGTTGGACTGTGGATAACCATTTTGTGGAATTGGAGAGTTTTTCAATGGTTGTTGTTTCTGTACATTTGGAGAGGTTGTATTTGTATGATTCATCATTCCGTTTTGTTGTTGTGTTGATTGACCAGTTGATGATGATGTAACTACTCGATTGTTTACTGTCGCTGTTGGGCCTTGATTCATCATCTAATTAGATTAGAATGTGTATATATTCTTTGTTATATTGTGATTAATAACTTTCAACTCCTTTCTAATAATTGAAAATAATCAAAACGTTATGAAAGGATAATTGCGCTAGTTGAGAGTGGGTTTCTAATTGAACGGACGTGTCCAATTTTTTTTGTGGATACTTTGACAATCAGCTTCTCTCAAGCGCATGATAAATCACGCCTCTTCTCGGATCATGATGGTCGACAGAGGTTTGAAACTGAATTTTTCATCTCTAACAAGAAGGAAGTTGTGAACATATGTCAAGGGCTAATTAAGAGGTTTTAAAACACCAATCATTAACTAGAAGGAAATTAAAAGGTAAGGTGGTGATGGAAGCAGTATTTGTGCTGGTTCTCCTATCGAAAACGATCCGCTCTTAAACTTCTTCGCAGTCAAATTCATCACCTTGTCATCTAATATTCAATTATTTGTATCATGATAAACAATGAATGACTGGCCATTAGTGAATAAATAGAAATGGGGAGTTACATTCCTCTAATGGTTCCGATGTTCTTAGCACTTTGGATTTGCCTATGTAATTTATTGTTGGCATCATGATTTTGTTTGCATCTACGACTTCTAACTCAATCGTGTTAAATAAACACGAGTGAGGTAGTTTTCTTGTTATTGAGGATTCAATAACCCGCCATTTTATTATTAAAATTTACTGTTATTAAAATAAAAAATTGAAACACAACGCTTTGTTATCATCTGCTTAATATGAAGTAGGAATATAGTTGTTATCAGAGAATTTGTAAATCCATCAAATATTTCAAGTGGAAGAGAAGGATGGATGAATAATTTGTCAGGTTTCACTTTCACAAGGAGCATCAAAAAATTATCATGAAATGTTCACGCTCTTACATCAGCAGGTCTTTGAAATTAATAATTGATTTAAATCATCATCATATTCAACAAGAGCGATTGTGTAGGAATGTGTTGCTGTCTTCAACAAGTTCTTTTCATCAAAGCTTGTTTTTGCATAATCACGCTACTTCCAATAGGAAAGAAAAATGTCCTCATCATCAACAAGTTGATGAACAAAGTAAGAGAAATACCTCTTCGCCAGAAACATGCTCATTTAATGATTCGGATGGTATAACAAAACCAGTTACTTTCAAAACTTTTGAAGATATTCCTGGACCTAAAGGATTGCCAATATTGGGTAATGTTATTGACCTTGTAAAGGTTTCAGCCAATCCTTTCGATTATTTTGCTGATTTGATAAGAGAATATGGGGAAATTGTGAAAATTACAGCCTTCAACAAAAAGATGATTCTCCTGGCCAATCCAGAAATGATGATGGAACTAATGAAGAAAGATGAAGGGAGAATAACATTGGAGGCTTTCAGGAAATTCAAATTGGAGAGAAATATGGCTCTAGCTCCAGTGGAAATGTACTATGAGGAGAATTGGCAACAAGTGAGACAATTGTTCAATGTTGCAATGAAACCTGAATTTTTGGAAACTATAGTTATTCCACAAGTGACTGAACTAGGCAGTGAATTACTTCACTCTATAGTAAAGAATTTGAAACCTTTGGGAAATGATACTTATGAATTGTCAAATTCAATTAACGTTATCAATAGATATGCATTCAATACAGTTATCAAAACTTTCCTTGGTGTGAAAATGAATGATGAGCTTGCTAAGCAATTACCATTTGATATTAATGGATTTGTAAATAATGTAGTGGTAGGATTGGATCTAGTTTTGCGAATTCAAAATGGTCCCCCTCTCTTTAAATTATTCAAAACAAAGGATTATAGAATTATGGAGGAAAATATGATACAAAGCTTTGAACGAGCCCAGTACTGTATTGATTTATTTGGAAAGGAGCAACCAGTTGGGAGTAAACCGAGAATGAAAGAATTACTGGATGAAAGGTCAAAAACCATGGATAGAGGCCAAGATAATGTGACAATGGTAATGGCTTCCTTCTTAATGGCAGGTTCTGATGTTACAAGCCGCGTTATGTCTGTCCTTTTGCATAGAATAGCTCATGAACCAGAGTATCAGGATAAACTCTATGAAGAATTGGAGGAGGTTTTTGGAGAACCAACACTCAGTGAGTACACCTCAGAGAATGGACTCGAGTTAACCAATGAAAAATTGAAGAAATGCAAATTAGTGAGGAATTTTGTTGAGGAGAATATGAGACTCAATCACCTTGCAAAAATTTCAACAGCCAGAAGATTAAGTAAGGATATTACTGTTGGAGAGTACTTGTTCGAGAAGGATACTCAAGTAATGATGTTTGAAGATCCTCAATTCACTGAGGAATACATACCCAATAGCACACAATTCATTCCTGAGAGACACGAGAAGGGTAATCCTAATGCAATTCTCAAAACATTTCCAGGTCCTTTTGGAAGAGGTGGTACGTTGTTAAATTCTTTTCATATAGTTTGACGAAATATATTTTCAGCAAGAAAATGTCCAGGTGAAAGGGTGGCCTTTGTTGAAATGTGGCAATTTGTAATTAATATTGTAAGAAATTTCACAGTATCTCACAAGGAATTTCCAAAATTTGAAATTGGTACTTCACTCTACTATGTGGATATGGAAAAGTATAAGGTTGAATTCACCCCACGTAAACATCTTGCCCAACTTGTCAGAAATAGTGAAAAATTATTGTAAATATATTGAATTTATTTAACTTTTTTGATTAGTATTTACATGCATAGGGTGGTTCTGAATGAAATCACATGAATGTTTACAAAGAACCTCCTTTCAATTGGAGAATGAGTTGAATTATATCACCACTCTTCAATCCTACATCATTCATTGATGAATCATCAGGAAGAATTTTTCCATTCATAACCAATCTTTGTTGTGGTATGGTAACTCCAATCTTTTCCTGAATAAGCTTCTTCAAATAGATGAGCTTATCTGAAACTTCAACATCAAACTTGGAAGCACCACCTGAGAGAGTTCTTACTTGTATTTGCATTCTTTTTATTCTTGTTATTGTTTAATTTTCTCCTCACCAGCATGCTCAACCTTTTATTCATCAGCTTGTATGTTTCTACCTATAGGTTAATATTTTAAAACTGTAGTTCTTCAAGTTCATCCCTAGTGTTGAATGAACACTTTACAAAAAAAAAATTAGTGTTTCTTTTGAAACTTTGATAATCCAATATTTGGCCAATACTGATTGTCATCATAAGAAATTGTTTGTTCTTCTGTTTGGTGTTGAAAGTAAATAGGTACTCCTGTTGCTTCTTCAGTCTGAATTTTCAAGTTTTCCAGGATGAGCAATAGTTCATTGACTAAGATTGCTGGCTCGCCTCCATTCCTCGTTTCCTGCACAATCGAGACCAAATCAAAAGGCATTGAAAGTCTTGGAGTGATACCTTTCATCAGTATGCCAGCCAAATGCCACGTTTCTTTAATTTCTTGCTAAATCAGCTGAATAATCAAAGGTGGAATATTTGAGGGTGAGAAAGGCATCTAGGAAGGTTGATACATTGACAATGTGTTCTCCCATCAATATTGAGCAATATTTGATATCAAAAAACAATTTCTTGCCAGCTGTATGCAGCACATTGTAAACAAAGTATTGAAAATTATTACAAAAAAAATGAGTCAAGAGCAAAACAACCAAATTGCTGCTCCCGAATCCGGATCAAAATTTCTGATCATCAAAATGAAGATGAAATTATGATTTATGCTCGAAAACAATTTCTCAAGGAAACGAAACGAAATTCTCTCATTCACCAATCAAGAGCAAGATTTTGTAAAATTCAACACCGAATGGATGTTCACCTCCCTGGTGAAGCAATCGTCATTTTAAATTATTATCTCGATTTGGAAAGGAATAGTTTCGGCACTGTATTGGAATCTGTTACTAAAATTCGAAAGTTCTTATCCAGTGAAAGGGATATTATAGGGAGAATATCAACAGTTGTTGAATCGAGAGTTTTGGAAAGGATTGTGAATTTGCTTGATGAGGAATATATTGCCAAGTTTTTTACTGTTAAAAGTGAAACGAATCAAAACGAAACTTCACATTGTGCTAAAAGAATAATTTCTCAATCAGATTTGATTTCTATTCTGTATGAAACAAGTTGGTTGATTATTAATGTTGTGTCTGGAAATTATGACCATACCAATTACATAGTTTCGTGTGGAGTCATTTCTAAACTTGTCAAATTGTTAAAGAAAACTAATTCTAGTTCCATAATTGATCAATGTATTTGGGCTTTGGGAAATATTGCTGGAGAATCTGTAGAATTTAGAAATTTAGTGTTAGATCACAATATTATGGAAATAATGGTGGAATTGATGCAAAATTATTTGCTACTGGATTTGAAAGTTTTAAATAGAGGTTGGTTGTAATATTTATTTACCTAACGAATACTAAGAAGAATCTGTATTGTAATGGGTCAGTTGTGTGGTGCATTTCGAATCTATTGAGTCGTACGCCTTCTCCTTCTCCTGAATATATCCAAGTTGCTGTTGCAGCACTTTTAAAGATATTTCTATCCATGGATGATAAACCTTATAACATACGTTATCAAACTTGTTGGTCTCTTTCATATATATCTGAAACAGGACTTGACTCAATAATGGAAAATGAGGAAGCTGTTAGAAAGCTTATTGAAATGTGCGCTGTTGAAGTTCCTGATATTAGAAAGTGAGTTTTTCAAAACTAACTGATCATTCTAATAATTTATTATAGACCTGTTGTTACAATTCTAGGAAATATTGTAGCTTATAGCGAAGAATATAGTAACAAACTACTGAGCAATGGCTTATTGGAAGCACTTATTAAAGGAGGATTGACACTTGAAGCTGTATGGATATTGACAAATATTGATAATTGTGAAAAAATGATCAGCACAGGCATAGTTCCTCTTCTTATGGATATCATTAATGTAGATCAGTATTCAACTATTCAGACAGAGGTATTTTGGGTAATTACAAGGTTGCTACATTACCAAAAAGCAATGGAATTTATTCCCTACATGCTCGACCACAATCTTCTAAAGTGTTTTAAAAAAGGACTTAATTATTCAAATCGCAACTGGTATCCTTGCTTATCTTGCATAACATTACTAATAGGAACTCATTTGGGTGAAGGTATCTTGGAAGAATTGAAAAAACTGGAATTGACTGAAAGAATAAGGGCAATTAATGAATCTCCACAGGCAGGAGCAGATGTATATCCATTTTCGGACTTGCTTTTGAAATTATTGAAAAAATAAGAATTTATTGACTTTAGAATACAGGAATTTAATTTTTAAAATGTGTTAATGGATCTTGTTAATAAGGTTGCACATCCTTATGTTTAGTCCCCATAATATAAAGTTGTCCATGTTTGATTCAATCAGTTAACTTTCCAACCGGGGATCTAATATTTACAAGTATATATTTACATTCCAATAATCATCATGTTATAAATCCAAAACCTATCAATCTCTAATATTCATAATACAATCTACGAAAGGGTTATTGCTATTGATTTGATTCAACAATCTTTCTTTGAAAATCATTCCTTTTTCGCCAGATTTTTTAATCATAATGAACCCAACTTCTTCACCTGCACAGACTGAAACATCAAAGTTGGAAGGGTTGGTCTGAAATTTGTACCTATCTGATACAGAAAGCAAGGGTAAAAAGTCTAATTGTAACATATTTCTTTCGTAAGAGGAATCAGAGTCTATATAGACATTACCATCATCAGCTACAGCCATCATTTTGTTTCTCAATGTGAATGCTTTGAAGGTGACATCTGGTACAGTATTGTTGCTGTAGGAGGGGAACAGGGCCAGTTTACCATTTCTATTAATGCAATATCTTCTATTGATTTGAGCACAATCTTTGTTGCATTCTTTTAAAGCTACATCATAGGTTGAATTGGCTGTGTGAAGGTAGATCTGATACACAGAATTACCAACCAAAGACATACCACAAAAAGCAAAACCCTTTGGTAAGACAGTTCTATATAAGACTCCTGGTTTAGGGTTATTTGATAATTTATCAAAACTTCCAGAATGACTCAAATAATAAGTATTAGAAATAATATCATATGTCAAGACAGCAGCATTTGAACCTCCACATCTGACATCTATAACTGTTTCATTTGGAGGTGGAAACTTTTGCTGTCCATTACCATCTGAATAATATACTCTTCCAATTTTTCTAAAAGTGTCAGAAGAGCCAATACCTTGAGAACAACAACTTTCATTATTCCATCCTCAAAAAAGTAAGTATTTTGATTTAAAACCTACCAGCAGAATACATTTCAAATCCGTCCGTTCCTTTAACAAGACAATAAGTAAAATTTGCTCCACAATAAATATCCTCGATATGATCAATGTCGGCTTTCACCAATTGATCTCGTTGATTTGATTTTGGAGCAATCTTTTTCGTTAATAATTGTGTATATTCATTCCATCCATTTCCAAAAGCTCGACCATCATTCAACAGAATAAAGGTGTGATTATCTCCACATACTACCTTTTTAATTCCCACTCTATTAATTTCATTCATTATTTCTTCAGATTGAAAAAGAAAATGTCTTAGTGTAGGAAATTGTCCTGATCCAACATCGTTCGGATCGTGGTGTACGGAACCTTTGTAGCCAGAATAGGCCCATGATGAATAATTTCCATGAATAAATAAATATTGGGAGTGATGAGTTCCTTCAAGGTGAAGTCCTTTCATTTTTTTTTGATTTTACAATAATATTTCCCACCACAATGAATATTCCATGAACTAGTAAACCCAGAAAGAAATGTATTGAAATTACACAACCTAAGATATTTGGTTTTCAGTTGGAAAATTTTATTTAAGCTTTTTCTTAATGATGTAAGCCTTCCTAGCTCAGTTGGCAGTAGCGCTGTCCTAGTAAGACAGAGGTCTTGGGTTCGATTCCCAAGGGAGGCATTCTTTTAAGATACACTTGAAATTATATTATCAATGTAATATACAACCTTTTGAACGTTTAAACTTTAAGGATTTTGCTATCAATGTACCATATACCAAACACAATGTTGGGTGGGATATACGGTCCAATAAAGATGTGTATTTAAAAAACCGAGGTGGTACACATTTCAACTGTTTCTTAAAAGATAACTATACAACGGTGTGATTTACAATTTTTTATAACGTTATCTAATAAATGAAACTGTTCTTTCAAATCTTCAAATATAGTACCACACTTTTATGTAAATTGGTCGAATTCAGTACCTTACTGTAAACATAACATGCCCAAAGATGCTAGCTTCCAAGAGACAAAGAACTAATAACGCAAATTTCGAATATTCAAAAGTCCGCAGAATATTCGAAAAGCAAGTTAACAACTGTTCAGCTTAAAAAAAAATGTTGCTATTGAATATTCAACAAGATATTCTCAAAAAAAAATGAAGAAGAGCAGCAGCCACAATTTGATAACCCTCTCACAACTCGAACAACACGACGGAGTGAAAAATTCACAACTCTGGATACTTCTCTATGGGAAAGTGTACGATATTACTGAATTTGCTGATAAACATCCTGGTGGTCGTGAAATGATAGAAACAGCTTGTGCAAGAGATTCTACTGCACTGTTTGAATCGTATCATTTGTCATCCCATTCGATTAGTAGAATATTCTTGAGAGATGATGGGAATAATAATAATCAGTCGATGATTAAGTATATTGGTGAATTTGATGAAGAAACAAAGCAAGAAGATGTAAATGATTCCAAGATCAAGTTTAATTTCACAGATTACAAGATTGCAAAGAAACAAGAAAATAGAACGATGAATATTTATGAAATTTTGAAAGAGCAAATAAGAAATGACTTGTTTATTCCTGCCCTTACAAGACAAGATTTTAATCTTAACATTAGAAGGGTTTCTCTCTTGAGATTGTTGAATGCAATCTTCATTTTCTCAGGGTTGTTAGCTTGTCAGCTTTTATCTCAATACTTGACAGGATTACACCTGTCACTTGCCATTATTCTAGCATTCTTGGGAGGTGTATTTCACCACTTGTCCCTTGTCCACGTTGCTCATGATGCTGGACATGGAAGTTTCACAGATTTCCCAACCTTGTGGAGAATGATTGGACATGGTTGTTCCTATTTGTTGGGACAATCATTCTATCTTTGGACCATTAGACATAACATTGCTCACCATGTGTAAGTAGCACTTAACTTTAGCAATTAGATTAACATTTATAGATATACGAATATGAGTGAAATCGATCCAGATATCAGTATTTATGAAAGAGGTAACGTAAATTCACAAGAAAGATCACTACCTGATAAAAAGTATCCTAAATCAGGAGAGAAAACCTCCACCCCAATCAAGATTATGTCTGTAACTGGTTCAATTGTATTTTTACCAATCATGTATAGTTTAGTTATTGTTTATATGCAACTTAAGGATTTGGCACATTATTGGAGGAGACGTGTTAGTGATGGTGTTGGATTTGCATCCCCAACTTGGAGCTTTACAACATTCCATTTCTATGCAAGTAAGATTGTCTTTGTAATGTACCGATTAATCTTGCCAATGGTCCTCTTTTACTCTACAGATGGTCATTTCGGTAGAAATGCATTAGAATCTGTACTGATATTTAGTGTTACTGAAGTTGTAGCAGGTCTGTTATTTGGTTTCTTTTCTCAAATCAATCACATCTCTGAGAAGTGTAAATTCAGTCACTTGAAGGAAGGAGCCCTCAACAATAGAGACGAATTGGATTGGGCAACTATCCAAATCACAACAAGTGTCGACTATTGTCATGACAGTTATTTGTGGACCTATCTATCTGGGTTTTTGAACCACCAAGTTATTCATCACTTATTTCCAAGTATTAACCCATGGCTATATCCAAAGATTGTTCCAATCGTTAAGAAAGTCTGTAAGGAGAATAACATTGAATATACCATTTACAACAACTTTTGGGATGCTATGACTGCTCATGTGAGACAAGTGACCAGTTTTGTGGATACCAAGAAGCTTCTTGCTGAAATAAATTAATTGGAAAATTTTATTTAAGCATTTTCTTAATAATGTGAGCCTTCCTAGCTCAGTTGGCAGTAGCGCTGTCCTAGTAAGACAGAGGTCTTGGGTTCGATTCCCAAGGGAGGCATTCTTTTAAGGTATAAGCAAACAGAATTGATATTGGATTGTGGACATCAGTTTGTTAGTTAGTAGCCCTGGTATAATACAAACCCTTTTGCACTGAAAAAGATTTTGTAAGTTGTGACGAACAACCACTCATATTTTGCTTGTGTGTATTGTATTTGTTTCGTATTTGGATGAATTAACTCATTCAAAATAAACAGTGGTCAAAGAATGAATTTAGGTTTTCAATATGCATTCAACTTATCATGGAAAATAGTCCTCGTATTAAGAAATAAGGAAAAAGGAACCAATGTTGCCAAGCTACTAGGAGAGAGAACCAAGTGCAGACGAAACAATTGCAACTTCAAACAGCTGGTGACAGAAACTCTTGGAGAGTAAGAGGAAAATAGCAAGTGATTGCATTGCTGGAAGAGTAATACCAAGTCGAAATTGAAATACACACTATGGAAACAAGACGACAAACAACATGAAAGAACACAAATCAGTGGGATGGACAATGTAAATACACCACCAGATGAAGTTCCGTTAGACCTTTGAAATGTACAAGTTACAACTTGAATAGGAGAGCTCACCTCCTCGTTGAGTACCTTGTGATGACCGTATAAGATAGCAAGAAGTCCAAATTTCAACTTTGTTAGAATTTTTTCAATGTTGTCAGCACTGGTCATTCCACTAAACAATAACCGTAGATTCTCAATAAATATCTAGATGCAAAATTGATTAGTGCATCAGGGTACGAAAATGATAGAATTTCAAACAACTGTAGATTCAAAAATAGATCATGTTCATGATGCAAACGAAAAGTCACTAATCACGATTCACTACATTTCGGAAGAATATTCATGTTTTTGTGATCCAATGTACTCATTGAGATTGACCTTCTTTATTTACAGCTAAATTCTCTCTACGCTATTTTTATCAGTATACTGCCGTATAAAGGTGAACTTGGAAATTAAATAAATTGTAAAGTATTAAATTGGATCAAAAAGGATAAATAGTTTCCAATAAACGCTTGATGTTTACGAATGTGAAGAGCTGTTCAGAGGCGGTTTATTTTTAAATTCATGGTCTTATCAATTTTGCTATTTCTTTACTCTTTCGGCAAGCATTATTAGAAACAACAAGAAAAAAATTAACTAAACATCAACAATATGATAACTGCCGAACAATTTGGTTTATTAGAATCAGGCCCAACTTTCAACTATTGGATCTACGTGCCAATAGGATTAACTCTCGCTTCAATGCTCATCTCTGTCATGGCTCAATATTTTTCCTATTTTTGGCCAACCATAGAAATCAAACCACAATTCAAGAATAAGACAACACATTACGTTTTCCTTTCGTATTGTGTGAATCACTCACTTGCTGCAATTTTGACAACTTGTGTTGCTGCCTATACTTACTATTATGGTAGCTGTTATGAATCGAATATCTTTTCGATGGAACCATTCGAAATGATGTGTTATTTGATGAATGTCATGTGGTGCACCTTGCAACAGGTATTAATTTATGACTTTTTGATTTATGCTTTCCATAGATCTTGTCATACCAACAAGTGGATGTATATTCACATCCATAAATGGCATCACGAAAATAATACTCCAAATGGGGTATGTGATGCTATTTATGGTGATGCATTTGAAGGAACTTTGGTAGCATACTTTGGAGTTGGTCAAATGATGTTCTTCTCCTTGCCAGCTAGCTCTATTTGTTTATTCTTATTCTTGATTAGTTTCTTTGTGCAATTAAATCATTGTGGACGAAAGGTCAGAATTCCATATGTTTATACTTACAAATTCCATGCTGTTCACCATAGACATTTCAAGTGGAATTTTGCTGAACATTTGCCTGTTTGGGATTTCTTATTTGGTACAATGAAATTGAATGAAATTAGTGATGAACAGTTTTAAATTCTATTCGAAAGGAAGAACACCAAAAATATAGAAACATGTACATAATAATAATACTAACGAGAAAGTTTCAGTGCGATAACACGGAAACAACCAAAAAACAAATAAAAACTAATTTAAATTATTAACAAAAAATTATTTTACAAATTTGGAAATATTTCTAATATAGAAATTTTTGAAAAATTACCTTCTCTGAATTGGTTCTTAATAATTTCTATAATGTTCTTCTCTCTGACTTGTCAAATCTCCATTTCTCATATCATTAACATATGTTTGTCTAATATTCTCCATCATACTTTCCTCAGTTGCCTTTACAATTTGTTCCTTTTCCAATATTTTCCTCTTTCTCAGATAAGATAATGAATCAGTTGTAGATTTTCTCAGATTTGAATTATCAGATATTGAGAGAATATTCTGAGTTTGGTCACCAACTTGAGTAGTTTGTAAAATTGAAAGTGAGTAAGAGTAAGCTTGAATGGACTGAAACACTGAGGGGACAATGTCCATTCTGACAGGTTCTAGATAGGTTGGAGGTTTTGATGGAAGGAATTTCTTGACTTGAATGACATTTCCATTTTGGGAAAGTGATTGTTTGTTGAGAGAATTGTTGGATTGCAAATTATTTTTGATAAATTGCAAGATTTTCAAACTATTTACATGATTTTTGAATTCCATTGGGAAAATGATCCAATCTTGAGCTGATTTCCAAATATGGAACATTATCAACATGAATCTGATAATTAATTTTTCATTTACAGATGCATCTCTCATTTCTAATACAGCACCTGATATAAATTCAGTGAATGAACAATAGGATTCTGTAAATATTCTGTGAATTCTTTTTCTAACTTGACCACTAATATAATTGGAATATTCATTACTTTCCATATTTGTATAATTGCTATTATTCTCGCAAATTACTTTACAACAAGTTATAATAATTTTAGAAAATAAATACAGCATGGTTGATTGCATATTGGATCCTTCATCAACTAGAAATATTATAGGAAACGGTGCTTGACCGCCATTTTTGGAATTATCAAAATATGTTAATAAGCTCTTCATCGTATTTTTAATCAAAATGGAATTATTCTTATCCGAATCATCCAAGCATATTATTCCACCTTGATATTCCTCCATATTTAACTGCTCTTTTGATTGAAAAATCACTTTCCGAACATCTTTCGTCTGAATATTCGAAACAGCTCCATTATTTCTTGAAGAATCCAACATACTTCTCCCCGAAACACCTTTCAATTGCTGTATAGTTGCTACCTGCAAACTAAACGGTATTTCACACTCATTATTTAACCAACCAGACAACTCCGAAACGTCCAACCTCGAAATTACAAATAATTTTGTTGAATTTCTCGAAGATTTCAAGTTTCCTTGCTGATCAGAAATGTTTCCTTGATTTGCTGTTGTGTTTGAAAGCATTTTTTTTATAAAATTTGTAATTTTTCAATTGTTAATGCTGAACTCCTAAAGTTTACAAAAATAGATAGTTTACAAAAAATAAATTCCGAAACGGCTCCTTGTGTTTCCAATTGTATTGAAGATAAATCGTTCTGTGATCTGGTAATTGATTATCTCGCGAGATTAAAGGATGTTCTTACTAATTAGTTTAGAATACCATAAAAAACAATTTATTCGAAACTAAATCTTTGTTGGTTGACTTTCAGATTTAATATCAGGAATGATGAATGGCATCACTGCATGAATGAGAGCACACATGTTTCGAATATGACAAATTGTAATTTAATTATTTGAGTGCGTTTTGAGTTCTGGAAAGAAAACTGAATGTTTGTAGTACAATTCTATATTGTTTTTAATTTTGATTTTTTTTCCACTTCTGTATTTCTAAATATTCAACCAAGTGAATGATTGGAAAATTCCTCATTCTCTTCTACCAGAGTTTCTATTCAATGTGATGTCATTAATAGTTTTGTGGATTCTGGTAATTTGAGCCTTCATCCTTAATATTGGTGACATGTCAGCATTTGAGCTTTATAAAACTTATTCAGTTGGATGTTGAAGCAAGACTAAATTAGTGATTTGCCAAAAATTGGTAATGTTCAAAATAAATTTAATAAGGAAATGTAAAGCATGGAAACATTGGTTGTGTGGTTGTTATAAAACTTCTTCAAATATTAATGCTCAACTTGAAAATTAAAATCACAGGGGGCGAGGGGGAATCGAACCCCCGGCCACAGCTTTGGAGGCTGCGATGTTACCATTACACCACCGCCCCTGTACATTTGAATTCTCAAACACAATGATTTTGACCTATCCTTAACTCGTAAAAATTGTAGTTTATTGGATGTTCAAACCAGTTGCCAAAATTGTTTGTTGTCTCAAACTCACAACAACTCGAAGCAATTTAGTTGCCAATTTCGAAGGTTGCTTTCCACTTGCTTTCTTAGTTTCCTTTACAAGAATTAACAAATCGACTGGAAGAGCAGCAAAAGGAATCACTCCCTTAATCACCAAACTAGCCAACGACAAGGAAGCACAATAATCATTGGTCATGAGTCCTGAATTCTTGAAATCCTTCTTTTGATTACCTGTTAAAGATTGAACAAAATTGAAAACATTTACAACACAATTATTTCCAATGCTAATCATGCAAGAATCCATTTCTGGATATTTGGATCTTATCACATAGATGTGGGAAATTATTTCATTGACCATTTGTGTGTCCTTTGCTAACAATTCTTGAACTTGTTTGGCAGTATTCTTGGCATGTTTCCATTCTTTGAAACTGGCCACTACTGCTTCTGTTGTTCCTGATCCAATAACTAGTAATCCAGTTCCTGTAGCCACTAGAGAACCTCCAAATGTGAGTGGACTTCCCAATAATCCTCCAACTTGGAATTATTTTCATCAAATTCGATTGAGTATGTTGTAAAACTTACGAATAAGTGCTGCCCCAACAAGATTGGTAGCCGTTCCGTTTGCTTTCTTCTTTGCAGCTTCTTGTTGTTGATAATCTAATGCATGAATCATTTGTTCTAGTACTGAGATTAATCCCAATCTTTCTTGAATCCATTCTTGAGTTTTTCTTTCAACATTTGAAAGTTGTTCACTCAATAGACTATTGGTTTGATCTGGTAAGTCATATTTCACAAAAGATTGGTTGTTTGGAGTGAAAGATGGCAATGGCTCCTTTTCATATGGATTAATAACTTGCTCCCTCAACGAGTTAAATGATGGATAGCAAACATTACCAGATAAGAGATGTGAACTCTCATTGATTAATGACGAAAGTTCTGGTGCAGGGGTTGAATCTGCATTAGTTTCAGAGTATGGATAATACATGTTGTTGAAATTGATTGGCTGGTTTTTTTCTTTTTGCTATCAGTAATTGTTTGGCTGATTTGTTTTTATAGTAAGCAAGGCAACAACATATTTTAGAATCTTAATGGAAAAGGAATATGGAATGGAGTGTAAAAATTAAAGTGCTACGAAGTGTGAAATCACCCAAAAAGGAACAAGTGCTCGCTTTTCCTGTTAATTGCAATCAACCTTTGCCGACTCGCAACAGAAAGAGATTGTAAGTGGTCCATTTTGTTTAAGGAATTCAATGATTTTCAAAGTTTCCAATTTCTGTCTTTCCAAATAGAGCTTTTCAACCATTCTCAAAATTGACAATCCATTACAATTCAATAATGAATGGAAACTTGAAAATTACAATTTTTATAAATTTTAACTTAATTTTTGACTTATTTCAATATTCACATAAAGAAAATTCGCTTTATAATATCTCCAAATACAATCCCTTACTATGGATATTTAGGTTCATGTACTTGTTTGGCGCCAAATCACTACAAATTTTTTGTCTTTATTTAAAAAAAAATTGTGCTGGCTGTTGAGGAACATTCACGTGAAAAGCTTCCCTGAAAACGTTTTATTCTTTGTACCCACCAAGTTATTTGTATATAAATAATCGGAAAATTCTTAGAGAGGAGATGGCAGATTTTACAACTGAGGAATATGTTGCTGTTGCACTGTGTTCAGCCTTTGTGATTTCTTTGATATTGATCGTAATTTCTATTGTGGTTGGAGTAAAACTTCATGCCAGAAGAAAACTGCATCAAATTCGAGCACTTGTTGATGAACAGCAGGAATCGGAAGAAACAAAACAAAATTAACAAGCTAACAAATCGGAATTTTTGAATACTAGCTATAACAACGTTCTGAATTTCTTGCACTCAACATAATGAGATAGAGTTTACTATACAAAATATATTGTAGTCAAGCAAGAAAGAAAATACTAAGGAATTGAATCAATTGATCATCTCTTCGCACATTGAACCAAAAGAATTAACCTAAATTCGCCGAACAAATAACAATTATGGCTACCAGTTCTTGTAAGGATTGCAGAAAAAAACTTTAAAAAAATAACACAACTTGTTCTTCTGATCTTTAGACAGGCTAATCATCAAAACGTCGTTGTCATCTAGGAAATAACACACTTTGTTATACATCATCATCCTCATCTACTTAATATTATCAACAAAATACAATAATGGCTGAAGACGGAAGAATTCAAACAGTTTGGGTTATGATTTTATTGTTCACTTCTTGTTGTTTCTTTACATTTGTTGCTATCCTTTTCGGCATTATTGCTTCTGCAATTACCGACCCTAACGAAATGTCTAATGCCATGTCTTGTACAGTGCTGAAACCACAAGTGAATTGTAAAACATGTGAAGGAACCCATACTTGTTGCGAAGCTATTGTAAAAGTTGCCCCTGGAACACTCTTTGCTAATGTAACCAATTTCCAACCAATAAGAACAACTGAAGAATTTAGTAGTGAATCAACCTATTATTCATATGCCGCCAATTCTACAGTAACTTGTTATGTAGGAATTGACCCAGAAAGTGAAGAGGCTCACTATGCCAAGTATGATGGACCAAAAGTTGAATTGAAGACTGTTGCTATCGTCACTGGTTGCATTGCCATTTGTTATACTGCTGGTTTGATTTTGGCCCCATTCTTCTCCAAATCTCTTCAACAAACTCACTGAGAAAACTAATTGTACATTTTGCTAATAATACTTCGTACAAACCTATTATCCAAAAATTCTATTGAATGTTATTTGGAATTTTAAATTGCAATCATGTGAAATATTTCCGAAATCAAAAATAAAAAAATAAAAAATTAATTTTAATTCAATTTGGCAATACTGCTATTTGTATGTGGTATGGGGCAGAGAACAGTGAATAATAATGGCAACTCAACTCTTACCATCAAAGTTGAACTCTAGCATCAGTAAAGTTACTGGGCTATTTCTAGCTCTTTTTATGGTAAGTTCAATAAACTTGTTCTAATACTATTTTCTAGTGAAAATTACCAAGAAATCGGGTGTGGTATAGTGGTAGCATTCCAGACTGTCACTCTGGCGACCCGGGTTCAATTCCCGGCACTCGAGATTAATTTTTGACTCTATCTCCACTACTTAAGTTTTAATTTTTTCCTCATATGAATACTGGCATGTAATCACCTATTTTACAATTTTCAAATCTTCATCTCCTAATTCCATAGAAAAAATAGTCAAAGGTTAAACTCTTTAATTTTTCTTTCAAAAAATAATGGATGAATTTTTTGGCGTATATCATTGGTACTGATTATTCTTGAAAAGGAAAAAGACTACAGCACCACAGGTTCCCAAGTTGTCTCCAACCTCAGTACTGATGTGGCTCGACGATGCTTAACTTCTCAAACGGGATGAGGTGCATTATGTAGCCAATCATTATTTTAAAATCTTAATATTGAATAAGAAATGATTTGGATATTGTTTTAAATTTCTTTGAATCTGGTACTTGTAATTAAAATCTGGTATGATTGTGGATAAAACTACAATTTATTAAGGTAAGAAAGTACCAGTTGCTTTTGTTGTTTGTGCCTTGATTGATTCCAAGATTGGTGTTAATTTGGCAGCCAATTTAGAAGGTTCCTTTCCATTTGCCTTTTTAGATTCTTCAACCAAAATAACCATATCGACAGGAATGGAGATGATTGGTACCATACCTTTAATCATTAAACTGGTCAAACTCATAATACCTGTAGCACCATTTGTCAATCCACCACGACTATCCAATCCTTGGTGTCTATGACCAATAAGGGCATCAACAAATTGTACAACTCCAATAGTGTTTGAGCCAACAGAAATGGTACGAGTATCAATGTATGGATCAGTAACTCTGTACTCGTAAATCTTTTTAATCATATCATTGACATATTGAGTATCCTTTGCCAAGAGTTCTTGAATTGCCTTTGCAGATTTCTTGGCATGTTTCCATTCGACAACTGAGGCAACAACACTTGTGGTTGTACCAGCTCCAACACATCCAAGACCAGCTCCTGTAGCCAAAAGCGAACCTCCAAGTGTAAAAGGAGCTGCTACGATACCTCCCACAATCAATGAAGCACCAACAATGTTTGTGGCAGTACCACCAACTTTGGCCTTTGCTGTTTTCTTTTGTTTCTTATCCAATGCACAGATCATATCTTCAAGCATTTTAATGATTTCCATACGTTTCTTGAGCCATTCTCTGGCAGATTCTTCAACAGCAACCAATCTCATTGCTTGTATCATGTTGTTATTAATTGGTGGAGGAACAACAGTGGTTGTTTGTTGCACTACAGAAACAGGTGTCATTGGTGAGACAGTCTTTTCAACAGTTGTGGTTGTTTGTTGTACAAATTGACCAGTTGGAGTCATTGGTTGGCCGAATTGAGATTGCATCATTTGAGGTTGTTGTTCCATGTATTGAGGATTCATACTTGGTTGTTGTGGATAGCCATGTTGCATCATTTGAGGTTGACCATATTGTGGAGGTTGTTGGTACATTCCTTGCTGTTGTGGATAACCTTGTTGGTATTGTTGATATTGTGGTTGTTGCATACCTGGTTGTTGAGGTTGTTGAGGTTGTTGTTGGTATTGTTGTGGTTGCATACCTTGTTGTTGTGGATAGCCTTGTTGTGATTGCATCATTTGAGGTTGACCATACTGGGATTGTTGCATACCTTGTTGTTGTGGATACATTCCTTGTTGAGGTTGTTGTGGATAACCTTGTTGAGGAGGGTATTGTTGATATTGTGGTTGTTGGACTCCAGGTTGACCATATTGTGGAGGTTGTTGCATACCTGGTTGAGGAGTTTGTGGAGAGTATTGTTGTGGTTGGTGCATTTTGTTTTGTGTTGAAAAATTATATGACTCAAGTCTGTTATTTAGCCTGTTGATTCGTATGAATTCTTTGGTCCGTTGTAACATTCGGAATGTCATTGTCCAATAAAAATACAATGAGAAAGTGACAGAAACAAGTTGCAAAATACAATTGTGGCAATTCAAATATGATTTGTGTGTTAATTGCCAAAAAGTCGAATTATTGTCTTACGAAAGGAAACATATGCATGTTACTTGGTTGATTTGATCAAGAAAATTGGCAATTCACATCCAAATGTGATTTGATAACTTGTTTGTGCATTCTAAAAGTATTCTGTTGTATCAACCAAGTTGCTGTTGTAAAGTCTAACTACAGTCAGAGTTGGTTTTAATTGAAGTTTTCCCATAATCCACGTACAGATTTCTTTTTAATTGCATATGGCACTTCCAAAGCTCCTCTCAATACTTTCAGAATATCAATTCCCATACTAACAAGTTTTAGTTTAAATCAAATATACTAGTAACTACGTACAATATCCCAATAATACCTGCAATTTGTCCTAGTAGTCCTTCTATTGATGATGTAACCACCTCTTGAATCTTATTCTCATTCAATGAAGAATAGGCAACTGAAATTACCACAACATGAGGATCAATCTCAGTCAATTCGACAATGGACAATAACGAATCCCATCTTACAAAAACTGTATCTGGATTTTCTACTGAGGGTTTCAGTGTTTCTGTCAAAACTTTGGTCAAGATGAAATAATTGTCAACCCCAGAAATGGCAAAATTAGTTTCTGAGAAAACTTTTGGAATGGTTCCAGGCTCATGGAAGCTTACTTGTAGACCGAATCGTGTATCTCTTTCTATTGGAACAGGAGGAACACTAAAATAGAATGAAATAGTACCAGCATATCCCGTCGCGTTGGCTTTTTGAAAGCTTAATATCAAAGATTAATAAACTACACATACCTGCAAGAAGAGATGATCCATTGTTGAATACATAGCATGAGAATAATTGACCATTCTGAAAGATGGTTACAAAATCATACGGAATTTCAAAAGTTTCAACAATTCCCAGCTCACCATTCACTTTGGAAATTAAACTTTAAGGTTAAATTACAATAGCTACAATCAACCATAGCATTCCAGTTGCATATCGAAATGGCTGGAAAGTACAATGGCACCGACTCTACAAAGGATGTTGATGTTGTTGGATTGTTTTGAGAAGTGATGAATTGCTGAGAGGCATCTACACTATACCAAATGCATAGGGCAATTGAGATGAACCAGCCAATAATTGTTATCACTTCTCCAATAGTAAAAGGACAACTAGCTAGCAGCCTAATGGTGGATGTCTTATTTTTCAAATCCTTCTCTTCAAAATTCGAGAAAGCTATAGGCATTGTCTTGTAATCTTTTCCTTCATCTTGATTGGTTTGATAATGCACCTGTCTGTTTCCTTCATTAACATTCATCGATGGTTGTTCCTCCTCTTGTATGTTGTTTTGTTCTACGATATTGTCATTCCGAATGATAGTATTATCAACAACATCGTCATCATGGTGAGGTTGAATTTGTTGGGACATTTTATTGTAGTTGGATGGCGCGGAGCAATTGCATTATTTGGTATCATGTGAAGTTTGCAAGTTTTCCACTTGTTGTTAGTTGTACAAGAGCACACCCAAATCATCAACAACCAACAGCTCACCACTATGAACATTCAAACAACAACCAGACAATCCATAAGGTCTACAGGTATGTCTGAGCGAGAAGGAATAATCAAATCTGTGCCTCACGACAAGAGTGTTACTAGCCTTGCAAGAGATGATGATAAAGTCTCTATCAATGGTAATGTTCAGCCATATTTTAGAGTTTACCTCCTCCTCAACTGTGAATATCTTGACTAATTCATCATCCCGAATGCACAATACTGTGTTGCAGGTTGTGATGAAACATTCACCAACATCATTGAAAGCTAGGGACAGAGGATCTATCAATTTAACAATACCTATTGATGAGAATGTAGAAACAAGTGTGCCATCGATTGGATTTAGTTTGACAACTCTATTGTTGCCCGTATCACAAACAAATAATGTAGATTTGTTGTTATTATCATAGTAGTCATCATCATCAAATGGAATGCCAAACCCTTCATTGCCAGCAAACTCACATGATGAATTTCCTCGAGGGGATTTACCATGATGGTACATGGCAATACCATTCAGAAATTTACCATTAAACCTGCTGGTCCACACGGGTGAGTGATTGGAGGTTGATAATTGTTCCTTGATATTGTACTTTAATACCTTATCATTTCTGGTGGTTACATATAAATCATCATCGCCATCAATACACATACGCACAGGGCTGGCAAATACCTTGAGTGTGTCGGTACTCTTTCGAATGAAGGTCAAAGAATTGAATTCTCTTATTGCCACAATCACAGACGAGAATCAAGTTGTGCCACTGTGAGACTTTTACATCTGATGCAAAGTAAAATCTCTGATTGTCTCCTCCGCTATATTCTGTGCCAAGCTGACCAATTTGATTGAATTGGTAGGAGTAAGTTGGTTTTTGTTGTGGGCCGAGTTGTTGTTTCAACTTGGAAAGCAGCAGCGAAATTGATGGAGTTGATTGGACAGCATCATCCGGATGAAATATAAAAAATGTATCTACAAAACTGTTGGACATTTTATTAGAATGTTGAAGTAAATGTATGTAATGGAACGTACCTAAAGCATCGTGATATTGAATGTTTTTTTTCAAAATTACTTTTTAATTTTTCTTTTATTTTTCAAATTTTAAAGTTTAACGGTAAATATGGGAGGTGCTGAGATTATTTTTGTTGGTAAAACCAAACAACGTTGCAATTCTCTAAAACCGATTCAATCATCATCTTGCTATACAATCACAAAGAACTCAATTCAAGGTTTAATTCATCATTAATTAAATTGAAATACCAAATGCAAGTTTTGATAGGACTTCCATTCAATGATTTACTGTTTCGACTTGCTATAGTAATCCTATATCCCATTAAGGAATTTGGACCCCTCGTTTATCTCTCTTAATCCCATTCGGAAAGCAATCACCAAAACAACCTGAGAAACTAAGCTTTTGATCCTTAAGGAAAGCCTCAATTTCAAAAAAATTGGTGTAAGAAGAGACAGGGAGAGAATGCGATTCTTTTTGAAAAATCCAAATACTGGATATTATGATAAGGGGGCATCTATATGTTTGTCCTTATCGGCCTTATTAGCAAGGTTGTTATCCTTATCATCATTATCTTTATTTTCAACATCAGGATTAATATCCTTAAAAAGTTGTGGTGATGAGGAATTTTCTTCTATTAAGATGCTATCATCATCACCGTCATCATTAACAAGTTTAAATAATTCTAATGGGATAAGAACAAGATCAAAGTATCATTCTTCATCATCCCTTGTACTTTTATTCATCATTATTTCAATGATACTAGTTTCATGTTTCATGTGTGAACCAATTCAGGCCATCTCTTGTAGTGGAATAGATTCCAACGACCTCACTGCTTGCTCTGGGATGGGGACTTGTATTCAGGATGAAACATGCCAATGCCTTAACGGATATTCAGGCGCTAATTGTGAGTATGTGGAGTGTTTTGGAGTTACAAATGAACCTGGTAATGAGGTTTGCTCTCGTCACGGGCAGTGTTCATCACCAGACAATTGTCAATGCGATTCTGGGTATTATGGCTCTACATGTTCCATCACAACTTGTTTTGAGAAGTGGAGTAACTTGTCGAATAGCAACAACATTTGCTCTGGGCATGGTACTTGTTCATCATTGGACGTTTGTGAATGTAATGCTGGATACTTTGGTAGCGAATGTGAAAAGGATCTTTTCGCTGGGTACAAACTAATTAGTATTAGCCCAGTAGTGATAGCAAAAAATTCACCTGACAATGTTGAATTGAAAGCAAGTATTGCCCTTCCTTCAATGGTTCTATCCTCTGCCTACTCACACGATGGTTCACAACCTTTACCATTTGTTGTTTCCAACTCTACAACTTCTATTGTTATTACAGATACGGTAAATGATGCTTTTGGTCAATTGTTAGTTCAGGAAGCAGATAGAAAAGCAGGTGAACTTTACAATCTTCCATGTGATTTTAACATTTCCAATCCCGACCAAGAACTCAATAGTTTGACCATCATTAGAAATGGTGGAGTCTATTGTTTTCCAAATGGTGTAACTATAAGAGGACACACATTTATTATTGTCGGTACAGAAACAGTCCTTTTCAAATCTCCTTTTGTATATTATTATGGAGCTTCCTTTTACTATCTGGAATGTGCCTCCTATAGGAACGTTTTCTGGTTAACCTATGACCAAGGAGATAATGGAAACTTCTTTTCTGGAGATATTCATGGAACTGTTATTGGAATTTCTCCTTATCATGGAATTCAACTTTACGATAACTTGGTGGGGGCTGTATGGTACACTGGTGGAACAGATATGATTCTATTCGATGTGAATATTTTACCACCAATAACCTTCAATTCAAATGAAAGTTTTAGTCGAGATGATTGCATGGAAACAAGTTGTTATGGAATTTCATTCCGATTGAATAATACTTGCTTTGGAAGAGGTCATTGTGTGAAGAATGATACTTGTTTGTGCAATACGGATTCATACGGAAGTAATTGTTTAATTTCAATTTGTAATGGTGTCTACGGAAATGAAACCAATGTATGTAGTGGTCATGGTGAATGCCAAAGTAAGGACAGTTGTGAGTGCGAAAGTGGTTATTATGGAAATTGGTGTGAATTGACCACATGTTTTGGAGTCCAGAATGACCAGCCGAATACTTGTAATGGGCATGGATTGTGTTCCAAATTGGATACTTGTGAATGTGCTTCTGGTTTTGGATATGGTGGTTCAAGTTGTGAAATTCCAATCTGTAATGGAACTATGGCTAATGAAAGTAGTGTTTGTCTATCAAGAGGTCATTGTGTCCAACCAAATATGTGTAGTTGCCAATCAAGTTATTCAGGGTCAAACTGTGAAATTGCTAATTGTTTTGGAATTATTTCAAATGACAGCTCAGTTTGTTCTGGTCATGGGTCTTGTAATTCTGTAGATACTTGCACTTGTTCCATTGAATACTACGGAGCCGATTGCTCACAATTTGATTGTTATGGCATTCAATCAGTGAATAGTTCTGTTTGTTATGGAAGAGGACAATGTATTAATGTTAATACTTGTTCATGTTCACAAGGATACTATGGCAATGAATGTGAAATCTCCATGTGTGATGGTATTTTGGGCAATTCCTCCCAAGTTTGTTCTAGTTATGGACAATGCAAGGATACGGATGTGTGTGATTGCCAATTGGGCTATTTTGGTGTGTTTTGTAATGAAACAACATGTAATAGTATAGCAATGAATGACTCAACAGTATGTAATGGACAGGGAACTTGTTGGCCATTGGACACATGTGTTTGCTCCAATGGATATGATGGCTCTAATTGTCAAAATCCTATTTGCTTTGGAATTGTTTCCACTAATACCTCTGTTTGTGGAGGTCATGGAGTTTGTTCGCAACCAAATATTTGTCAATGCAACCAGGGATATTACGGATCCCAATGTGAAATAGTCACCTGTTCTGGTATCATGTCAAATGGATCAACAGTGTGTTCAGGACAAGGGCAGTGTTCTGATATGGACATATGCCAATGCAACAACCATTACTATGGATCTAATTGTGAAAAGTTTGATTGCTTTGGTGTATCCTCTCTCTTAAACACCTCATGCTCTGGTCATGGTACATGTCTTGATTACAATACTTGCCAATGTTACTCTGATTATTATGGAAATAATTGTGATGTTACCAAATGTTATGGTATTTTCAGTAATTCATCCAATGTTTGTTCATCTAAGGGAAGTTGCCATGTACGAGATACTTGTATCTGTTCGAATAATTACCACGGTTCTTATTGTAACATAACAAGTTGTAATGGAGTTTATTCTAATGATGCTTCAGTTTGTTCCGGTCATGGTTCATGTATTGGGTACGACACTTGTCAATGTTTGAGCGATTATTCTGGAAGTAATTGTCAAGGAGAAATAGTTGACCCATTTGCTGGATTTAGAATTATTTCAGATTCTTCAGTTTCAATTTCTATTGATTATTTCCTGACAGATTGGCAACCAGTTTTGCAATCCTATACTCGTTACTATGCCTCAAGTTTACTTCTTAAAAGTATTTCCTATTTGGATTCAAATATTCAATATCTTCCACATTCGAGTGCAGTTATTCTAAACAGCACAAGTGCACAGGGCATCAATATTGTCAACAAGATGAAAACCATCAAGTCCCAGTTATTGGCTTCATTAACCTGCACTAAAACTTACACAAACACTAACTCTCCAAATACTTTTATAATCAAACATGGAGGTGTAATTTGTTTCACAGGAGGAATGACATTCGGGCCAGAAAGAACTATTATCATTGTGGGAACAGAGCCTGTCATATTCAAACTCCCATCCTTGCAGTATAGTGCTCTTAATATTGTTTTTTTGGAATGTGCCTCATATAGAAACTTTTTCTGGATTTTGGATTCAAATAGTTTTATTAAGGGAGCAGATAAAACAAAGAATTATCAACCACCAATTCATGGAACATTTATTCAACTCTCTGGAACTATTTCTTTGAGAGGTTACCTTGCAGGTAGTGTATGTGCTTCGAACATCAATACTCTTCTCCACGAAGTCACATTTTATGATCCAACCACTTTTGACCCTTTCCAAAGTGTCACTTCACAATGTAATTACACCCTCTGTTACAACATTCTATCAAATAATCAATCAGTGTGTTCAGGTAAAGGTAATTGTTCTGATTACAACACTTGTGTTTGTAATACGGATAGTTATGGATCTGATTGTTCTTTATTTAAGTGTAACGGAATTTTGAGTTCAAACTCAACTTTTGTTTGTAATGGAAGAGGTAAATGTGTAGGGCCAGATGTCTGTTCCTGTAATCCAGGTTATTATGGAGATTTTTGTGAGCTGACCACATGTAATGGAATTGAAAATACCTCGCCTCTTGTTTGTAATGGAAGAGGTGCCTGTAATCATTTCAATAGCTGTTCCTGTAGCTCTACATTTGGGTATGGTGGATCAGATTGCGATATTCCAATTTGCTATCAAAAACTTGCAACCAATCGTTTAGTTTGTAGCTCAAGAGGTGATTGCTTGGGACCAAATGTTTGTAATTGTACCGAAACTTATCTTGGTGATAATTGTCAACTGACCACTTGTGCTGATATACTTTCAAACTCTTCTCTTGTTTGTTCAGGCTTTGGATCATGTGTTGGCTATAACAATTGCACCTGTCATACAGGTTTCTATGGAGAAACTTGTGCAGAATATGATTGTTTCGGAGTTAATAAGAATAATCCAAATGTTTGCTCTTCAAAAGGCGAATGTATTACTGTTAATAACTGCACATGTCAAGATGGCTTTTTGGGTAATAATTGTTCCTACACTACTTGCTTTGGAGTAAGAAGTGATTCGCCTACAGTTTGTAATTCGAAAGGTTCCTGTAGAGCCAAAGATGTTTGTGAATGTTGGAATGGATATTTCGGAAGTAATTGTACTCTGACAAGTTGTGGAGGGATCTATTCAAATGATAGCTCTGTGTGTAATGGACATGGTTCTT
Source organism: Naegleria gruberi (assembly GCF_000004985.1). Lineage (NCBI taxonomy): Eukaryota > Heterolobosea > Eutetramitea > Acrasida > Naegleriidae > Naegleria > Naegleria gruberi. The sequence continues at coordinate 276,769 of NW_003163285.1, forward strand.
GTTGGCCAGCGGAAACCTGCACTTGTTTATCTCAATATGGATATACAGGTCAATTGTGTGAAATTCCAATTTGTTATACCATAGCAGCTAGTGATCCTTTAACCTGTTCTTCTCATGGCTCCTGTGTTGGTGTCAATACATGTGAGTGCCAAGCAAATTATACTGGATCCAAGTGTCAAGTTACATCATGTCAAGGAATTCTATCAAACGGCTCACTTGTTTGTTCTGGGCATGGTTCATGTATTGAACATGATAATTGTACATGCCTAGCTGGTTACTTTGATACCGCCTGTAATCAATTCACATGTAATGGAACCAACTCCCAAGACAGCTCAGTTTGCTCTGGAAAAGGAAGTTGCGATTCATATAATAATTGTTCTTGTCAAGCGGGCTATTATGGACCTAATTGTGAAAAGACAATGTGTAATAACATTTTGAGTGATAATCCATCTGTGTGTACATCTCGTGGTAATTGTATTGCCCCAGAAGTTTGCAGTTGTAATGAGACTTATTTTGGTACTAATTGTGAGTTGACTACTTGCAATGGAACTGTTTCAAATAGCAGCTCGGTATGTTCAGGATCAGGAGTTTGTTGGCCATTCGATACCTGCACTTGTTACTCTGACTTGGTCAGAGAATTCGAAGGTCAATGGTGTGAAAAACGTTTGTGGGATCCTTTCGCTGGATATCGAATGGTATCTCACAATGGTTTAGTTTACCATTTTGATGATAACAACAATTTCTACACTCCTGATATTCATACCAATACTAGATATTATCGTTCAAGTATGATTTTAGATATACTTACAAAGATAACACCTACACTCAATTACACATCTGATAATGGAGCTCACATTGATAGTGTTAATACTCCCAAAGCATCAGCCTTGGCTGCACTTATGAAAAAGAAAGGTAATTCCATGTGGACACTTCCATGTACTAAAACAGTTAACAATTCAAGTGATTTGCCATGGATTAGTAAGAGTGAAATTATGATTCGTCACGGAGGTGTTTTCTGTTTCAATATTGAAGCTTCTTTTCACAACAATATAACCATTATCATAGTTGGAGCTGAACCTGTTGTTATGAAAGTTCCTTCAATTCAATACTCTGCAGTCAACTTTGTATTTGCAGAATGTGCTTCTTATAGAAATTTGTTTTGGTTTATCACAAGTTATAATCCAAGTTTCATTCAAGGAGGAAATAGAGGGACTGGATATGAGCCTCCAATTTATGGAACTTTCTTCCCAACCTCAGGTGGTTCCTTCCAACTTGCTGGTCCTTTTGCAGGAAGTGTTTGGGTAACCGGTAATGCATGGACTGTTTTTATTGATGTTACTGTTTATCCACCATTGTCAACTGATCCATATGAACCAACAGTTGGTCAATTTTGTAATTATACTCAATGTTTCAATGTTAAATCTAATTTGAATACTACATGTTCCGGTAGAGGTCAGTGCATTGATTATAATACATGTGTTTGCAATGCCGATGCTTATGGAGTTGATTGTTCAATCTCCAAGTGTAATGGCACATTTAGTAATGTATCAACTGTTTGTAATGGACATGGTTCATGTATCGCTAAAGATACTTGCCAATGTAATACAGGATACTATGGAGAATGGTGTCAATATACAACATGTGGAGGAATTGAAAGCACTTCACCATTGACTTGTAGAGAAAGAGGTACTTGTATTGCCTATAATCAATGTTCTTGTAATGTCACCAAAGGATACAATGGTAATGACTGTGAAATTCCTTATTGTAACAACATTTTGGGAAACACTTCAACTGTTTGCAGTGCTCATGGTTCTTGTGAATTGCCAAACACGTGCAATTGTTCAGCAAACTATTTTGGAACATTTTGCCAATATACCACTTGTGCAGGCATTGAAACATATAATTCATCAGTTTGTATTGGTAGAGGTCAATGTACACTTTACAATAATTGTACTTGTAACTCACCTTATTATGGATCCAATTGTGAACAATTCAAGTGTTTTGGAGTGAATAACAACTCTAGTACTGTTTGTTCTGGAAGAGGTATCTGTACAGATTATAACACCTGTGTTTGTAATGCTGGATATTTAGGATCGAATTGTGAAATTTCATCCTGTTTTGGAATTTTAAGTAATGTGTCCCTTGTTTGTAAAGCTCATGGAGTTTGTGTAGCTACGAATACTTGTGTCTGTGCTGCTAATTACATGTCCAGTGATTGTTCTGTGACTTCCTGTTCAGGAATCAATTCAACTTGGTCTTCAGTATGTCATGGAAGAGGTTCATGTTGGCCTTACAATACATGTAATTGTAATGCCAAATTGGGTTACACTGGAAATGATTGTAATGAGCCAATGTGTGACGGTCTTACAAACTCTGATCCTTATGTTTGTAGCGGAAGAGGAGGTACTTGTGTTTCTCCTAATCTATGTGTCTGTAACGATCCATCAAAATATTTTGGTAAATTGTGTGAATACACCTATTGTCGAGGTGTTCCAACCAATCTTACTGACACAGCACTCTTCTGTTCTGGAAATGGTATTTGTACAGACTATAATTACTGTTATTGTTTTAGTGGATATACAGGAACTGAGTGTGAGTTGGATATGTTTGCAGGTTACAGATTCGTCACCAATAAGAATGTTTATGTTTTGAAGAATCAGATTTATTACTTGCCTGCCAATATCGCCATAGGCCCAATGTTGAGTGCTGCTGGGCAGAAGACATACCTTCCTTACCAACAAGCAGTGAAAACCAATTTGAGAGTTGATGCTACATTGTTGAATGAGCTCCAAATGAGAGCTATGGGTTTAAGGTATAATTTCTTCCCTTGTGAACATTATATCAAGGACGCTTCAGTATTTGGAAAGAACATAGAATTGAGGGGAGGTGTGTACTGCATTCAGAATCCATGGACAATTGATGGACATAACTTTACCGTAATTGGTAAAAAACGAACCATTTTTACACTTCCACAGCTGATATATAAATCAGCAAAGTTCACCTACTATGAATGTGCATCTTATAGAGATGTAATATTTTATGCCGGTGAAACTACTGGCTACAGCAATTTCACAGGACCTATCGATGCAACCATTTTTGTAAATTCACCAGGTGCAGCAGATTACTACGTGAACGGTGATATTAATGGAGCAATCTATATATTTGGAAAACTTGGATCTAACGATGCTCCACCTACTGGTACTGTCTACACTACAGATATGAAATTTATTGCACCATACACATTTGATCCAGCTGTTAGATACATTGAATCCAAGTGTAATTATTTCACATGTTTTGGAATTGGCTCTAATATCAATACTACTTGTTCTGGAAAAGGAAAATGCATAGGCATTGATACTTGCTCATGTATTTCTGGGGCGTATGGGCCTGATTGTTCTCTCAGAATGTGTAATGGAACTTTAGGAAACTTTTCCAATGTTTGCAGTGGTCATGGTTCATGTATTTCCACTGATATTTGTCAATGTAATGCAGGATTTTATGGGCAATGGTGCCAATACACAAAGTGTTATGGATTAGAAAATACTTCTCCAACTGTTTGTTCAGGAAGAGGTTCTTGCTTGTCTGAAAATAATTGTATTTGTAATTCTACTTATGGATACGAAGGTTCACAATGTGAAACTCCAATTTGTGGTGGACAATTGGGTATTTGTGCTAGTTCAAGCAGAGGAAATTGTACAGCTCCTGACACTTGCTCATGTTTGGATCATTATAGTGGTCAATTTTGCCAATGGACTACTTGTAATAGCGTACCTTCTAATTCATCAAGTGTTTGTTCTGGAAGAGGAATATGTGCTGCATATAATACTTGTCAATGTAAAGCAGGATATATTGGATCGATCTGTGAAAAGGATGTCTTTGCTGGATACAAATTAATTAGTAACAAGGCAGTTCTTTTAGCAAAGAATTCAAGAGCTAGCTCTGTGCTGGCAGCAAGTATTGCCCTTCCTTCAATGACAATTAGACCACCAACATTTTTAAATCCAGATAAGGTCTATCCATATGTTGCAAGTGGTAAGTCTGTAATTACAAAGCCAACCGATTCCTACTATCAAACTTTAATGACCGAATTATCAAAGAAATTCGATGAGCTCATGTCCGCTCCTTGTGACTATGTAATTTCAAAACCAGATACTGAAATGGGTCAGAAAATTCTCATTGAGCATGGTGGCGTCTATTGTTTCCAGAATGGTTGGAACATTAATGGTCAAAAGTTTACAATTGTTGGAACTGAGCCAGTTATTTTCAAAGCTCCATATATCAAGTATTCTGGAGCTAACTTTGTATATTTGAAGTGTGCTTCATATAGAAACGTGTTTTGGGTCACTCAATACTACAACTTGACTGGCAGAGTAAATTGGGTTAACAGTAATTCATTTTCTGGAACAGTTCATGGCACAATAGTTGCTAGATATGGGTATGATTATTTAGTTTCCGATGATATACAAGGAGCTATTTGGTTTTATACTCAAGAAGATGGATATATCACTTTGAAAGATGCTAAACTTACAACACCTCCAACATTTGATCCTTACATGCCATATGTTACTGGATCTTGTGATACTTATACTTGTTTTGGTATTGATCCAACTTCGAATATGAGTTGCTCAGGTAGAGGTGTCTGTAAAGATTACAATACATGTACATGTCAAGATGATTCCTATGGTATTGATTGTTCCATTTCTAAATGTTATGGAATTTTTGGAAATGTGTCAATTGTTTGTTCCTCTCATGGTAATTGTACATCAAAGGATACATGTACATGTAGTGAAGGATACTTTGGAGACTTGTGTCAATACACTTCATGTGCTGGCATTCCAAATAACTCTACAAATGTCTGTAACCAGAGAGGTGTTTGTAATATTTACAATTCTTGCACTTGTAACACAACTTTGGGTTATGATGGATCGAATTGTCATGTTCCAATATGTAATCATCTAGTAGGAACATGTACAGATCTATTCAGAGGTAACTGTACTGCTCCTAATGCATGTTCATGTGAAAATCATTATTATGGGCCTTGGTGTGAAAAGACAACTTGTGGTGGATTTGAGTCAACTAATACACAATCTGTTTGTAATGGAAGGGGTAATTGTACAGCTTATGAAAAGTGTACCTGTTTACATGGATATGCAGGAGCATTTTGTGAAGAGTATAGTTGTTTTGGAGTTGTGAGAACTCTTCCGTCAACTTGCTCTGGAAGAGGAGCTTGTTCTTCAATTGACCAATGTGATTGTAGCGCAAATTATTATGGATCTAATTGTGAAATTAGCAAGTGTAATGGTAAATTTGGAAATGAGTCTACAGTGTGTAGTTCTAATGGTCAGTGTATTGAGACAAATATTTGTAATTGTTCAGAGCATTATTATGGAAATTGGTGCGAAAAGACGACTTGTTTTGGAGTTGCTTCCAATGAGTCAAATGTTTGTTCACATAGAGGACAATGTAAAGCATTCAATACTTGCCAATGCAATCAAAATTACTTTGGAGATAATTGCGAGTTGACTACTTGTAATAATCTTGCTTCAAACTCTGGTTTGGCTTGCAATTTGGTTGGCAATTGTACAGATTACAATACATGTGTTTGTCCTTATGGATATACTGGTTCATGGTGTGAACAGACTACTTGCTTTGGTGTAGCCACAAGTTCTCCAAGTGTTTGTAATGGACATGGTAATTGTACAACTATGGATATGTGTAGTTGTGATCCTAAATATGGTTATGGTGGAAGTAATTGTAACATTACAACATGTGATGGAGAATTGTCTACCTCTTCTCAGGTCTGTAACTCACATGGTACATGTATTGGACCAAATCAATGTCAATGTGCTCCACATTATATTGGTGACAATTGTCAAGTGACAACTTGTTTTGGAATTCTGTACAATGACTCTAGTGTTTGCTCAGGAAAGGGTTCTTGTGATGGATTCGATAACTGTACATGTGAACTTGGTTATTCTGGAGCAGAATGCGACCAGTACACATGCAGTGGAGTTTTCAATTCAAATCCCTTAGTTTGTTTCGGTAGAGGAAACTGTACTGAATATGATATCTGTGTTTGTGAAGCAAATGCCTTTGATTTTGATTGTTCTGGTGTTTCTTGTAATGGATTTATCAATGCAGATCCAATGGCTTGTTCTTCACATGGTTCATGTACCCAAAATCAATAGTGTAATTGCTCTGAAAATTATCATGGTGAATGGTGTGAGCTCACAACTTGTAATGGAATTGATTCGAATAGTACTGAAGCATGTTCTGGAAGAGGAAGATGTGTAGATTATAATAGTTGTGTCTGTTCGAATGGATACTATGGGGATGACTGTCAGGATTACAATTGTTATGGTATTTCACATTTTTCAAATTTGACATGTTCCGGATATGGTAATTGTTCCGATATCGACACATGTGAATGTTTTGAAGATTCTATTGGTTTAGATTGTTCCGTCAACGTTTGCAATGGTCTTCCTATGAATTCCTCATTAGTTTGTTCAGGACTAGGCAGTTGCACTCGACCAAATTATTGCAATTGTTCAGATAACTATTTTGGAAGTAATTGTGAATGGACCACATGTTATTCCATCGCATCATTCTCTCCATCCACATGTTCTGGAAGAGGAAATTGCTCTGATTTTGATAAGTGTATATGTAATTCTGATACATTTGGTTCCGATTGCTCTCTCTTCAAATGCAACCACACCCTTGGCAATGAAACTCAAGTTTGTAGTGGACGAGGTTCATGTATTGGCACTGATGAGTGCAATTGCACTGAGAATTATCACGGAGAGTTTTGTGAATTTACTGAATGTTTCTCTCAACTTTCTAATGAAAGTTCAGTTTGCTCTGGAAAAGGAAAATGCATTGAGTTCAATAATTGTTCATGCCAAGATGGATATTTCGATCAAGATTGTTCTCAATTCCAATGTAATGATACCTTCAGCAATGAAACCACAGTTTGCTCCTCAAGAGGTTTTTGCATTGATTCGAACAAGTGCAATTGCTCAGAAAATTACTTTGGACTGAATTGTGAATTGAGCATTTGCTTTACAATTCTTTCTAATGACAGCAGAGTTTGTTCTAGAAGAGGAATTTGTGTTGATTATCAAAACTGCTCATGTTATGATGGATTTTATGGTGAAAGTTGTGAGTTTGCTGTAAGTGCAGTGAACAATCAATCAAATTCCACTCAATTGAATAATCAAACTATTGATTCCAGTAATGTAACCATGAATAATAATTCATCGGTGGTTTTTAACAATACTGATAACAGTACAAATACTGATAATAGTAGTGTTGTGGTCACTAATCACACAATTTCAGAAGACAATACAACACGTTCTAATTCAAATGGAACTGTTTATAATAACAATAGTACAGACCTTTCTAATGAAACAATTTCAAATAATGGAACAGTTTCTGCTAACGCAAATGTTACTATCCCTGACAATTCTACTTCTTCCACTAATCAAACTGTTTCTCCAAGTACTGATTCATCAAATGGAACTGTTTCCAATAATACTGTAAATGCAACAGCTTCTGATAATACTACCACTGATAATTCCAACATTACAATTTCGGATAATACCACTTCACCTGGATCCAATAATCAAACTATTTCTCCAAGTGTTGATTCATCAAATGGAACGATTTCAAATAACACTAATCCTTCGGTAGTTTCGAACAGCTCAACTGTTTCAAACTCTTCTTTTACTAACGGAACAGTTTCCAACAGCACAGTCACTTCAAATAGTAGCACAATTACTTATAATACCACAATTTCATCAAACGAAACAATTTCGGTTAATGTAACAAGCAACACATCAAAAATTACAAATTCAACCTCAATCTTGAACGAAACTGTTCCTGTAATGCCTGAGCCTGATGTTGTGGTTGCTTTGCCGGTTGCAATTATAAAACGAATGAGCTCGAACGTGTTCAGCTCATGCGATGATATTAGAGTGGATGGCTCGCAAAGTTTCTCACAAGATTCGACCTATCTTGACTATTATTGGAATTTATTGGAAGCAAGCTCTTTGACTAGTTTACAAAGTTTGCCTAATAGTCCAATCATTGTCATTGACTCTACATTGAAGCCAGGACAATATGTTGTTTCACTAAAAGTTGGAAATGGAAGAAATAGTTCAGTGAACTATTCGAAACCTTTCACCAAGTCAGCAAATCCACTTCCAAAGATTTATATTGCTAATTCTTTGATTGAAAAGTATGGAAATCAATTCCCAGTAACCATCAAGAAAGTTATCACAGAATCAACTTGCCAAAAGGAAAAATCAGTAATTAGTTGGAGTCAATTAAGTGGACCAACAGTTAAATACTCAATTGACAGTTTCAGTAATCTTGCTATTGCCTCATTGACTACCTATGGTTTCCATACTTACATCTTCCAAGTTTCAGCTCATTACCCTTCAAATCCATTAGAAAGAGTTTCTGCCAATGTAACACTTGTTACAAAATCTCCTGAATTGCAACTTGAATTATTGACAACTGATGCAAATTCTAATTACACAACTATTGTAATTGGATACACAGATCCAGAGAGTGCTTATAATACTCTTTCTGAGGAATGGAAATGGACTTGTTTGAATAATACGAATCCAAGTTTAATTTCCTTCTTGGAATTGATTTCTAAAAACAAGCAAACTGAAGTTAGATTTGATGGTTCATCACTATTTCGTCAAAACATACCTCGCTCTATTGAACTATCTTTAAGAATTTCCAAGTCTGATAGAACAATCTCCAAGTCAATTATAGTTTACTTTGGATTGGTTCCACCTATTGTAAATATTATTTCAGTAGAACCAAGCACTTTGTACGTTCTTCCTGGAGAACCTCTCAGTATTCAGACATTAGTCACCAAAGGAAATGTTAATGTTACATTGAATGGACAAGTTGTTGAAGTATCCGATCAACAGCCAACCTTGGATGTTGACACTAAACTATTAGAACAAGGTTCTGAAAATACAATTACAATCACATCGACTGATCCAGTGACTGGAATGTCTAGCTCTTCAAGCTATACTTTCAAAGTTGCTACCTATCCGAAACCATGTGCTTGTTTCATTTCTCCTTTAAGTGGAATTGCATTAGAAAGCGATTTTGAATTCTATTGTACGAATTGTAAAAATTCAGAAAATAATATTGACTATCGATATGGATTTATAGATGACAGATCCGAAACAAGAATTCTATTATTCGATTCTGGTGAAATTTATGCTTCCAAGTTGCCATCTCCATTTTCTGGAAATACTGTCAAATGTTTCTTTGATATTGTCGATACAGAGACAGGTGCTTTTACAACAGTTTACAAAAATGTCACTATAGAAAAACCTCTCGTTACAAAAGTCGAACAAGTTCAAGGACTAGTCGAATCATGGACTATTGTGGGATCCAACTATTTCAGTAATGGAGATTTCAGTAAGAGTATTTATCAATGTGCTTCAACTTCAAGAACTGATTCAGTTTTATTGAGACAGATATTAGGAAATGAATATTTAGAAAGATCAGAAAGTATTGAATGTGAGAATGGTGTTGATATTTCAGGAGTGTGTAAATGTCATGATGGATATATTGGTAAACATTGTGATAAGGCGATTAGTGACTTTTCTAATATTCAAGGTACTAAATTGCAAGTACTCAGAGAAATGGTGACCATTGCCAATAGCACTGGTGAAATGAATAATCAATATTTGTCATTGCTGTCATTTGCCATTGATTCGATACTTGTCAATTATCAATATTTAGATACAAATACTATATCTGAATCAATGTATACTTTGAATATGTTTTTGGAATATTCCTTATCTGATGAAAGTTTGAGATTACCAACCGGGGTTGATAAGTTATTAGAATCTAGTCAATATTCAACATTTAATTACATTACTGATAAGCAATACCTTACTGATCAAACGTCAAATGCCTTAAAATTATTGAAATCTCTCAAATTGTCATCTCAGTTACAAGCAAGATCTGTTTCCATGTCAAATGCCAAGAGAAACATTAAGGGATCATTCTTTAGTATAGTTTTGGGTAAGAGCTTGTTAGCTGATCATCAAAATAATATTCAAGATCCCCATTCATCTTCGTCCATAAGTATGGAGAATGGTTTCTTTGCTTATACTGCAAGATCTAAAGTTTCATCTATCAAAAAGCCATATATTTACATCCTGTCTGTGACTGATGACATTTACTCATTGGGAACTAAACTCAAAGTTGTGGAAAAGAATAACAATGTTCAAAAGGTTTCAAATTTGGTTTCTCCAATAGTTTCTGTAGATTTTGTGGATGTTGCCACTACCATGAATCCAACAAAAATAATTTATTCGATTCCAATTAATTTGAATGGATCAACATTTGAATTGAGAAGAGGAACTTTTGATTTATCAGTCAAGACACTGGACCAGTATTGTAAAAACTTTGATGAAGGTTCTATTAAAGTTCTTTCAGACTGTACCTTAATTTCATTGACTGCAACACATGCCAAATGTCAATGCTCCAAATTTACAAATGTATTTGTTATTGAAACAACGACCATTTCAACTTATTCCTACACCTACTTGGCAGCTATTGGTTTCTCTCTTGTAGCTGTCTGTTCCATTGGAACCTTGGTAATTCTCTCAGTTTGCGTATGGTGGAAATTCAAGAAACCTAAACTTTCCAAAAAGAGAAGTCTTGTCTTTACGGATGCCTCTGAAAATGAGATTCAACTCAGAATTCAAGAAATTATTCTCGGAGACCATACATACAGTAATTCAGAAACTAACTCTGATGATTCATTGATTATTGATGTGATAGATGATTGTCCATCAGGAGGAAGCAGTGGAACAGGTTCAAATAATGGAAGAATGAGAAGTTATTCAATGCAAGAAAGACCAACCACAATGATGAGTTCATCCTCTCCAAGAGGTGGAGTTGGTGCCAATATACTTTCATCTTCACCAAGAGGAACAAGAAATCGTTCATCTTCAGTTGCTCCATTGATTATTCAGGAAAGCCATGAATTGGATTCGAATGCATCAAGTTCTGATGAATTATTAAAGAATCATTCAGAGGGAGGTGTTAAACGATCTGGAAGTGGTATTTGGGATTTGAGAGAAGATGGCTTTCTAGAACATGAAAAATTTTAAACTTTTTATTACAAGCTCAACTGGAATAAATTCCTTCAATAACTTTCTTTAAACGTTTTTCATTGGCCTTCGTTTCCCCCTTGTCCTCCTTCAAGAAATTAAACTCATCCTTCAAATTGCAACCATTTCTATTCTTACAAATGACAAGTGCACCTTCAATGACTTCTGGAATTGATTCCTTTTCCTTATAGCAAGGAGCTACCAATTCACAACCAAAATAATAATATTGTTGAGTGCATTTCTTAAAGATGGATCCACCTAAAGCTGAGTAATGTTTCATACAATTAACTCTACATGCAACACAATCTTTAGTTTTTGTAACTGTCTTCTTTTTGAAAAGATTCTTCTTCACTTTTTCTGTGTAAACTGAAGTGTAAGGAGTTCTGTTTTCTAGTTTGGCTTTATATGGACCAATATTTCCATTGAATACTGGTTTTGATTGATCATAGATTGATCGAATGACTTTACTTCTTGATCTGAAAACTCTAAACAGTCTACTTAATGCTCTGGGGATGGTTCTACCAATTCTTCTTACCACTCTACTTATTCTAATCATTCTACTCATTCTTAGTTGAGAATGAGTAATTGCTTCTAATAGTTCAACGTCTTCTGCTTGGAGAGTTGCTGTGGTGGATCTCTTGACAGAAATTGAAGAAACTGTTTGATCTCTTTGACATTCAGTGGAAGTTGCCTTGGTTGAGTGTGCAGTAAAGAAAACTAAACAACAAGCAATGAGCAAAAGAAGTTGTAATGTTTGTTTGGATGATTGGCACATTTTTTAAGATATAATGGTTGATGAGTTGTGTACGTCTGTCAAGTTAAGTGTGAGAAATTTTGGTCTTTAGAATATTGTTTCATTTATGAAGTGAACTACTTGATTTGCAAATTATGTGTTTCTGTTTATCCTTAAAAAAGAATGTGATTGTGATTGTGGTTTTTTGTGCTAGTAATGGTCATTTTGCTTTCTTCTTTGTTATTCCCAATACGAAACTGAGTATTAGAAAGAGAAACTTGACTGGTGAGTTCATACGAAACAATATCCACTCCAATGGAATGATTCCTATGTAGACTCTCATCTAATGCGAATTGGTGTGTTGAACCAATCGTTTTTGTTCAACAATATCTCGTTGCCTTCACATGGAAGAAAGTTAGAAGAGTTTCGAATTTGTACTCCAATTGATTTGTTGAATTACATGAGAAATACAACAGGAAAACACTTGAAAATTGGAGTGGATAAGCAATATGGTTTGTTGTTTAGAGATTGTTTGGATTTTCAGAAAATTGTGATCAATGAAGATTTGAAGATGACTTCTCATGTGTTTTTCGTATAGTTTGATTCCCTTTCTATTTTTTAAAAGAAACTGTAGACCTAGACTTCCAAGAGTGTCATTCAAATTAGAGATAATCTCTTCATGGAATAGAGAAAATAATTGAAGAATCTCGCTTCTTAATTTCACTGAACGATTTCCTTGTGGAAGACGCACCATTCAACTCAAATTTGGAGTTGATGGCACTGTAGTCATCTTCAATGTCTTGAAGAATTTGCTTATTCATAGTAGAGTCACCGAATTCAGATTTTGAGTTGAATTAATTTTTCATAGAATAGAATAGTTTCCAAACTAAATTCCTTTGTCGAAAATTCCTTAAAGATTTTCACAAAATTTTCATTGCTCCAATTCAGATATGTTATTCTCATTCTCTTTCTTCTTAGGATGGTGTGCAAGGTTTCGAAAAATAATGTAAATCCACCACAAATACAGATAAAGATGAGACTTTCTAAAAAGAAGAAAACTCTGATTGGTATAATCGAGACTTGCATGAATAAATAGATCAATTCTAACATTAAACGGATCATCAAATCTAAGAAAACTGATTAATCCTTTGTCTTTGATGACTTTCCAATTACACACAAAGTCAACCAATACTGTTACAATTCCAATCGTACAACCAAAGAGGATATAAATCACACAGCTGATGGTAACAAGTGAGTTTTTGAATTGGTACGAAATTTATGAAATTCCAACCAAGAGTGTGTTATAATGGAGAAGGATTATTAGCAGGGAGCAACTAGTAATGTTGCTGAGTAAGTTACCACAAAGGAATCAAGTTTACTCATGAAAAATTAACTCAATTCGGTATGTTACATCAAATTTGGGTAAAATAATGCTTCTCCAAGAAAAATCTTCAGTGAAATTAAGCGATCAGCTTACTCTTCAATGAATCAATAAGGTAAAGAGGAGATATCTCCGTTAATAGAGTTCTTATTTGTGGCAGTGAGATTTCATTCTAAAAAGTATAATAGCCCTAAATTTCAAAAGGGATAAAAATACTCCATCTGGACTGAGACAAAACATCCTTAATAGATTGGTTATTAATAAATATGAAATAACCAAGCTGACTTGGATTCAGAACAGAAGCCAATCATCCACATAGCAAATCTATTGTATTTTATCTACCTCACCAAGTTAGAAAATGAGTTTTAAAACACAACCAAGAAATTGACAGCTATCCTCACAGCCATTGAGAATTTCAATTGCTAGTTAAAAGTGAACTAGTTGTGAAAAAACGGAAGAATGTGAATAATTCTACTCACATTGCTACTTTTGTCTTGTTTCGTGTCGTGATTGATGGTTTTCAAAAGTTCCTGCATGGTCTACCACTCTGAGGAAGCAAGCGAGGAATGAGTACAATAACAATTTTTCTTATTGCCATAACAATCTATTGTTCTCTTGATTACGGTAATCTTTAAAAGGCTACCCGTATCCTAATTATATGCTGACATTTCGTTGTTATTGTTGAATAAGTAAAAGTGTGTTGCTTATTCGTTGAGATTATTTGTTAGGAGAGGCCCTAACATGTAAAGGGATACAGTGGTAAAGAAGAGTGTACGCTCTATTGTCCGATAGTGTGCCCTCTAAAACACAATTTTTTCATTGCTGCCCTCAACAAACAGTACAAGAAAACGTACTCGCCGTAGTCATGACAATATTAGGAAGCTCAAAAGGATTTGGATCCCTAATTACTAATCCAAAATGTTAAAATGTTGATTGGTGAAATAATATTATGTGCAATTTGTTTTAATTCAATTCTTTTGTATTTTGTTAACAAAGATTATTACTTTCTTTCCACCTGATTGTTGGTCAACCGAGTAAGACTCGTTACTTTTCTGAGAATTACTATTATTACTATGCTCTACAAGCACATCATGTACTAATATCCAAATGTTAAAGTATAATTTCAAGAAATCAATTTTTAAAATGATAAATGGACCTTTTCAGCCAAATTTCTGTCAACTTTTTTAAGAAATTTGACAAGACATAAAACAGAAAATATTCAACATGGATTTTATAAATTATATATCAAAATGTTGTACAAGATCTGAACAATTCAGTTATGTTGTTGATTTCAATATTTAGCCTATAGAAGCTGATCTTTGATGACATTTCAAAAATAGCAATATAGTTTTCAGAATTGTTACAAATCTCAATGTCAAGTAATCTAAAGTGTTTCAATATTGGGTGTAATCAAAACTTACAATGAAATAATCGAAATACATTGATATCATAAAATTCCTTGTATGACATATGTACACAAATCAAGCATTTGTCCAAGAACAGCATAAAAACACTAAGGGCGATAAATTTTTGAATATTGAACAATGTTGGGGCGTTTAATTGTGCGTATTTTATGTCTCTTCACGGGCTAGAGTCCAACGTGTACCGTTACCCTTATTCAAACAACTGTACCCTAATTAAAAATCAACACACTTTTACTTATTCAACAATATTGTGACCTTCACCTTTAATTTTCTTTCCTTATTGATGGTTCCTTGCGAAAATTATGTATGGACCAAAAACGCTCATTTCAAAAAAAAAAAAGATCACTCGACCCTTACCTCCTCTCACGCAACCACCGGAATTATCTTAATAGAAAACCTTAAGGAGGAATTAATTCTTCATCATCATCAGCGAGTCGATCAATATTTTTGTTATTCAATTGGAGATTTTTACATTGTATCATACTTTCTTAATTATTGTTGTTATTAATACAATTATGGGAGGTTTCTGTTCTGTATGTTTACCAGAGCATCAAGCACAACAAATCTATGATTCTGTTCAGGCTGAACCATCAACGTATATCCATCCGAGAATATTGGGAAGAAATCAATCGACAGGTTCGAGCTTGACAACCGTCTCCTCAATATATTCCTTTAGTAGCAAATCGAGTTTTACATCTTCATATAAGAGAAGAAGAATACGAGCATATAGAAGATATGGAGAAGGTAAGTGTTATTATTTAACAAAACAAGCAAGCTTAATTTGATTTCATTGACTTTTTCAAACTGTAACTTTAATCACAATAACAATAGAGGACACTGCTTCTTCCTTTGATGATTCCAGCAATCATTTAAAACCACCTTCATTCACTGGATCACAAATCCTCGAATTTCCTCCTTCAATGAATGTAAATATTGGATTAAAGAGAAGAGAATCTCAATCCTCCATTAACAACCTTTCCAATTCTTGCGATGAAGGAACTCTCTTACTAGGTGAATATTCAATAATCCGTCCAACAATCCCTTCATCTCCTGTAAATAATAACATTCCACAAATCACCACTTCCCCTACCCATTCAAAAGCGTTTGAGAATCGTTCAAGTAGATCATTTGAGACCAATGAATCTAGAAGAACCGCAGCAGTTTCATCTTCTTCACTTCATATTTCATTGTACGGTTCAGATTCTTGCTCCCAATACGGTTCACCTTCCCATTCTTCACACTCTCCATCCCATTCTCCTTCCCATTCTCCATCATCGAGACTCTCTTCAAATCCATTCAAACCAGCAAACTCAGATGGTGAAATGCTCATGTTAAGATTACCAACAGTGACAGACTCCAAATTTAAAAAATCAAAATCAACAGGTGAAGTTCAATACAATCTTGAAAGAAGAATGTCACTCTCTTCCAACATCATTGTTGATGGTCCTAATAGTAGATTAAATTCTCTCAAGAGTAGAAATTATCTTGTTCAACCAATAAAATAATTCATTCCTATAAACACATTATGTAATCATATGATATTATTAACTCTAAGGATAAATCATGGTATTAATAACTTTCCTCCGCTTATTCAGATCCATCCGAAAAAACATACTTAATTTGATCAGTTAATTCCTTAATAAAACGTTCCTCTGAAAATAAAAAAAAGTGATCATTTACTTGTGCTTTTGAATGAGAGCTTCTAATGTTTCTGGATCAGCTCCTTGAACTTCTTCAATCTTGGCACCATTCTTGTAGATTTGGAAAGTTGGCATACATTGAATACCACACTTGGCAGCAACTTCATTGCATTCATCAACATCAACCTTCAAAAAGATTGCTTCAGGATAAGTTGTACTCATAGAAGCAAAGAGTGGAGCAATAAATTGGCAAGGTCTATTGTACAATATTAAATTGAAATATTATAGTATAAATATTATAAGACAATAGACAATAGAATTAACAAACTTACCCACACCATTGTGCAGTAAAATCAACAACAACCAACTTTTCACTCTTCAAGTTAGTGTCAAATTCTTCTTGTGAGTGAATCTTGACAACATCACCCAATCTAGCCTTATCAGCAACAACTCTAATGGCTTCTCTGTCAGAACTGACACGGAGACTTTCCATCAATTTAGTTACCTTGTCAACATCTTCTTCTTCAATACTTGATTCCAACTCGGAAACAATCTTTTCCACAGCAGAAACATTTCCTTCGTCACACTTGGTCTTGAATTCCAAATCATCCTTAGCTTCTTGGACACTGCATTCAGCTTCAAGTCTGGTTGGGAAAAAGTCGTCATACTTTTGACAGATTGGGAGATACTTGTCCAAGTCAAACTTGTTGACACAATTATCGTGCAACCAAGTCAAAATACCAGCAGCACTTCTTTCGCCATCGAATTTAATTGGATGTTCCTTCAAATCAGCTCCAGCCTTGAACAATTTCATGTTTGGAATAGTACCTTCTGGGAAGAGTTTTTCAGAATAGTCATTAAGGTCAGAATTCATCTTGGAAATGACAATATTTGGTTCATCGGCAAGGACTTTGGCAACCTTTGCAATGAGTGGAGCAATCATTTGGCAAGGTCTATTTCCAATTAATATATAAAACGATAAGGAAGTATTAAAGAAGTATATTGAAATAGGTCAATATTATTCCAAATTAAATCGACAACTTACCCACACCAATCAGCATAGATATCAACAAAGACATCTCTAGCAGGATTCATAACAATTTCATCAAAAGCAGAAGCAACAAGCTTGGTAAGACCCTTCTTGTCTGGGAATTCATCATTTGAAAGTCTTTCTTCAGACTTGATGGAAGGTGTAGCAGTTCCATCTTGAACAGATTGCAACCAAGTCTTGAGAGCTTCCTTATCGAGTGGTGATTTAACAGTGTTTCCAAACTTTTTACCCTTTTCTTCCAACATGACTGCAAAAACATTTTCCTTCAAATTTTCAATATCAATACCAACAACAGCAGCAATTGATGCACCAACATAGTTGACATTTTCTTCTGGGTGAACACAACATTTGAACCAATTAGCATTTAAAAGAACTGAATCATCTGTTGAAGTCAAGAGGGAGGAAATTTCTTCCACAACAGCATCACCAGTCTTGTAATAGACCAAAACAGCATACTTTTCAGTGGATTCAAGTTCTGGAATATTGCTTCTATCAAGTTCAGTGAGAGTGGTCATCTTTATATCATTCCGAATAGAATTTCATCATTTCCAATTTTAATCAATTTTAATCCAATCATTAACAATTTGTTTTAAATAGCATACATATTCAGCAACAGCATAGACATTGTAATCACACAATGATGAAAACAACCAACCTTTTATATAACAAAAAAGTAGTTAGAGGGTTCAATATGTTGTTCTATTTTTTTCGTTTGTGTTTTGTTTCAAGTTTGTCTGGCTTAATTTAGTCTTCCAAATTGCACCTATTAATCGATGAAGGCGAAAATTGATTGTGTTGGAACTTGATGATATTAATAATAATTTCACCTTGTTCATATTTCAAATATTAAAAGCTATAGGGTAATATGAAGGTATTGAATGAACCATCAAGAAATTATTATTTTGATGATGATCGGAATAATAATCGGGAAAAGATGAAGATTAAAAATTTCTTTCAGAAAAAATATTACCAATTATTGGATAGGGGTTTTATGTTTGATTTTTCAAATATTACTAGATTATTACCCCTATCGATACAGAGATTAATGTAAGTGTAATGGATTTGATGACAATTTGGACTCTTACAATTATTAGAGAAAAATTTAAAAACAATCCTAAATATTCAAAAATCATGAATTTATTGTGGTATGCAGTGATTATCATCGGATTGGTGCCACTCTTGTTAGTCTTGTTTAAAAAGACAGATGAGGATCAACAGCAACCAGGAAATACTCAAAATGGTACCAACAACAATACATCCAATAATACAACAGTTTCTAGGAGAGGGGATTTATCACTGAGTGGAAACAAGGTTTGCCTAAATGCCAAGGCTTTCCTTCAAGAGGATGAATTATTTGAAAATAGAAACGATCAAAAGGAAAGTGGAGAAATCAATGATGAATTTAATAATGATGAAAGAATTAAATCATTGAAAGATTTGACCAAGTCAAATGATGTCTATCTTATCTGCCAAGTTTCATCGGATGAAGAACAAAATTATTATCAGGATTTATTAGAGACGAGATATGGATTTTTCAATCAAGTCAAGACACTTTTCTGTGAAACAAGCAAGGGTAAAATTGCATTCTGTCGTCAAATTAATCCACAATTATGTTTTGAAGTGGACAGAGAAACAACCCGAGAATTAATCAGATTCTATCAAAATGTTTACATGATCAAAAAACAAGCCAAAAACGGATTGAATGAAGATAAAGTTTTGGAATTTTCAACCATCACAGATGCTCTCACTAATGCATCCAAGAGAAAATAAATTTGTAAATAAATTGAAAAGTAATTTAATTGGCTGTCATATTTCTCATAATCATGATACTGTCATTGAGATACATTGAAAACAATTTAATTGTAAATATTATTAAAAAAATGGCTAAACATCCACCTTTAAAGATCAAAACACAGCATCGGAATCCCGAAGAAGTGAAAGCACTCTTTTCCGAGAATATTAAATACATTGAATCATTTCTAGATAAATTTAACATTTCACCACAAGAATCTGATTCAATAGTAGATAATTTATTTGAAAAAAACCTTTCATTGCCTCTCTTTGTTTCAATTTATGATGATACCAATAGCAAGATGAAATTTAGTAATATATTGACCTTTTTGAAATATTTATTAACTGTTGGATCTTCTGCAAAAGTTACAGGAGAGGATATTACCGAATTGATTGTAAAAGTTTCACCTTGCATTGAGTTTATTCAATATGGACTAGATAATGATATTGGAAATAGTTTTGATAAATTATTGAGTGGAAATGAACGAATTGATTTTTCATCCGATAAAATTGTTGAGGAATGGCTCGTATCAACTTACCATATCTACTTTTGCATGATTAAACAATTCATAGCTACAGGTAAACTTTCTTTGAAAATAATTCAATATTTTAGGAAAGCACTTCTTCATTTACTAGTTATTTTGAGACATATTGGTAATAGAAAAAGAATGGCAATAATGAATGGAGACACTGATTTCAACCTTTCATTCTCAGAAAAGTCATTTATGGTTTTATGTTCTAATTTACTCAAAAAGGGATTTAAACATGGTTTTTTGCAATCCAATTATGCTCATCAAAGAGTTTTCTTGGAGGGTATCTACTATTGTTTTGATAATAGGATGAATTATGCCAAGTTTCTACACACCTTGTTAGTGTCTACAGAAAAGAGAGGATTTAGAACGATGCGTTCCTTAATAAGAAATGATATTCAAGATATTGGAGAATTGACTGGAAATGATATTATTCCACATGGAATAAGTAAGGGTGACACTGCCACAAATGTTGCTACTAGAGCGGTCAAATTTCTATGTTCTCTGTATGGTAAAATGAAGGATATAAATATGACACTACTTCCAGTTCTCCTTGAATTCCTACCTTTCGTGTTGAAAGTTTTGAATTGGACCTTTATCCCAGCATTTTTAAAAGAAGTTGCAACACAAGTTTGTGCAGTACTCGTAGGAACATTTGAACATGCAGCAACACCAACAGTGGAGAATGAACATTATCTCAACATTATCAGAGACGCCCTTCCATTCCTATTTAACTATGTTTCAACAAAGATTCAAGACCTTTCTAGTGGAACGCAAGTACTGTGCTATAATATGATTATTTGGATTGCTAAAACACGAACTTCTTTCACTATCGAACAATTGACTCCACTGCTAGAGATTTATGAACCTAAATTAATAAGTAAGAAAGAGTACTTGGAAATGATCAAATCTGTATGGGTTCGTACCGTTGGTAGAGAACATGTTCTAAATCCATTTTTTATGAAACGATTGTCAGAAATGTCAGAAATTGAAATTCTACATGAGGAAGCCTTGCCAAGAGTGAAAATGATTATGCATCTTTTGAATATATTTTCACAATCTATTAATAATTACATTGATTTAAAAGTAGTGGCCGCTTTAACCATTAAGAAAATTGAGGAATTTCTGAACAAGACTGAAAGCACTACTTTACAGGACTTTGATATGAGCAATACCTTCTGTAAAATTTTAATCCATTGTATTGATAACATTACAGATGTGGAGAATATCTTTCCAATTCTACACGACCTCATTAAGGTAGCCATCAGTACTGAGCATATTCATCGAACTATCAGTTCTTCTGATATTTCTGATTTGAATGATTTTATCTTTAGACTTTTCAAATATGAAGAGGGATACTTTTTAGATTTGGTTCGTTTATTGCATGACAGAGGTTTATTGGAAAAGTGTTGCAAGGGAGAGGAATCAGGTGAACTCATTAATAACCTTATACTGCCCTATGTACTTGAACAATCAAAAGGTGGTGAGAGTCGTGTTCCAAGTCAAGCTACTTGGGTACTCATCAGTTTAGTTGTCTCTGATATGGTATCTTCAAGAAAACTAGTCGAAAGGATCAAGCATCACATTATAGAGAGCTGTTCCTTCCTTCGTGATGGCCCTACAAAGTTTGACTTTTTACAGAGACCTTACTACAAGGCCTTACTGAGTCTTGCCACTTTAATCTTTGCATACTATCCAGAGGAGATGATTGACTATCTACTTCCAAATAGTCAGGTTCTATTTTCCTCTGCACTTACATCACCTGACACTAGCAATTATTTCCCACTATTGTACAATTTTACATTGAGTGCTGCAGAGTATTTTTTGGATAATGATTTACTTTCTAAAAGTCCTGAGATGTTACTTTCACTTCAAGTGCTCTTTACATTTGTTCATTACATGCCACTGAATGTATCCAATATTATTCTAGTACGTCGAGTTGTGAATAAGTTTGATTTGAGTGTTAGGGAATTTTCTTCATAGAAGAATATTGGAATCGAATTGGATATTATGGCCAATAATGAAAAATAAGAGAATCATAAAATGATAAGAGAATTGAAATGAGAATTTTTTTGGAATATTCAATCTTCTCTTTAAATACAAAGATTCAACATCAAGAATTGTCATTACTAAGATATTCATATAATACAATGAACACTCCCAATAAAGTATTCTGAATGAAAATCTACAAGGAATTTCAAATAGAAACCAATTGCTTCATAGGCTTGTAATGGACTCATTCACTCCGCCTTACTGAAAGTGGTTGTTGGATTCCAATTAGATTCTGTTTAAATGAGCTTAAAATACCTCACCAACAGCACAATCCAATTCAATTCAGCCTGAAAAAAACAAATTCAAAACGCGTTGTTTGCGCAAACCTCTGTACAAAATACAAAACACACTCGAGATATGATGGGAAAGAAATTATTTATTGGTGGGATTATGATGATCATGATGAGCATGATGATCGTTGCTGTAGTGAGCGAGACCACAGCTATTGCTAGCTCAGCCATTGAAATTTACACCCAAATGGATAATGCTGAAAAATCCGCTGTTACTAGCACCACTGTTGCTGTCAATAATACTCAAACTGCCATTTCTCTTTATAATTATCAATATCTCACAGTCAATAGTCTTCCTGGTTATGCTTGGAATTACTATTATGTTGACTTGAATGCCAACTCTTATGTTTCCATTTCACATGCCAGTAGAAGTGGTGGTTCTATGGAAATTTTGATGAATCACTATGATCGTCCAACTATTTACTCCTACAGCAAGAAGAATTATCTCTACACTTATCAATCTACTTTGACCAGTGACCCAAAGAGCTATTATAACAGACTTTACATTGCTGTCAGAAATACTAATTCTTATGCCAGTAATGGTTACACTTTGAGCGTTAGAATTTATACCAATACTGTCACTCCAACCCCTACACCAACCACCACCACTATTTATAGAACTAACTATGGTTTGACTCTTGGAATGGGTGTTCCTGCTTTGGTTATTACTCTCATTCTCTTCTTTGTTGTCCTTTCTCAAATTAAGAAGATTAAGCTCTTGACCTCAAGAATTGAACAACTCGAAAAGAAGTTGCAATACAACATGCAACCACTCTCTGAACAAGAAATGCCTGTCATGATGAATATTCCACTCATGTCTGCCAATACTTTACAACAAGATCATGAAGAAATTCAACAAGTTCCACAAACTCAACCAATTGTTCAACCTCCAACTATCAATGCTGTTCCAGAACAACAACCAACTACTCTTCCACATTTCTTCCCACAATTTGTTCAACAACAACAATTGCCACCTCAATTCAGAAATGCTCAACCTTATCCATTCATGTATCCACCACAAGTTGTTTTTGCTCAACAACCACAAGTTCAACCTGTTATTGCTCAACAACAAACTACTGGTCAATCCAAACAATAAATTATTAACATGTAAATATTGCTTACAATTTGCGTCTTTTTCTTATTGAAATCAGAAATTAGGTTCATTTTAGTGCCAATTACCAATAAGATCTGATAATCAGATCGAAATCTGAACACTTAATACATTTCTGATCACAGAAAGGGCTGTGAAAGGTTTACCTTCAGTCCAAGCCACCATAATAAGGCCATCAATTTTTCAACCTTATTTTTACTCTCCGTTTCTCTTGTTGAAACTTCTTAACAATTTTCATAATTACTACCCTATCAGTGCCAAGTCAATATCCATTCTTAAACGGGTCCTCCTTTCCATTTTACAGAACTCGTTATTATTAATATTGTACTTTATTTAGAAAGTGGAATTGCTCAATAGGGACGAGGTACATTCATTTGCCAAACCCTTAAAAAGAATGGGATCAACAGCATCCACCCCAACTTCCTTCACTTCATCAAATCATAGAGTATCGACAACATCAACAGGAGAAGGAAGTACCTTAAGTGATCTATTGTCAGACTATAATATCACCACCAAGACAAGTAGAAGTAGTAACAATAATAATAATAGATCTTCATCACTCATATCGATTGATTCTGAATCATCACTACTGGGTAATCAATCATCATTGTCAGGTAGTGAATTTCAGGATGGAAAACAGAGCTCTTCCTACTCTTCACTTCACTCCTTTCCTCCAACAAAGAGAAGAAGTGCAGCAGCCAATCCCTTATTGTTGAATAATAGCACTGGCAATGCCAAATCGTATCCCTTATTACCTGCAGTTGGTACGAGAGTGTCGACAGCTTCTTCATCGAAACGATCGGCTGCTCTTCATCAATCAGCTAATCAATTGAATTCTAATAAGCCAAGTGATGAATGCTATGGTGCTTCTTCGATACATTTGCCAACTCTAAATAGCAATTCATCATCAGCGATGAATATGATGAATATTAACAACACAGCAGCCTCAATAGGTACTTCTTCTACAAATAATAACAACAATATTAACAGTATGATTAATAATACTGTTTCCACTGATGAAATGTATCACAACCTCCTCACCAAGTCCTCCTCTAAGAATTCCCTCCACAACATGATGATGATGAATGCAATGAGCAATGTATCAGCTTCATCAACTTCATCATCACCTACCTCCTCCTCAATAACAATCTATTCAACGCCCAATCAACACTCCTCTCCTAAGTGGTCCAATACTTCAAAACCTCATCATCATCAACCACGAAATCATCCATCCAATAATTCCCACTCTTACATATCGACGCCTCCAGAGGATTCCTTGCTTAATCATCCAATTACGCCAAAAGTTAAATCGCCACAATTCAATTTACAGAACAATTTCTCCAATAGTCCAATAATATCAAATCATTCAACATCGTCGAGTAATAATGATCAGAATGATGAAACAGGTTCTATTAAATCGAATTCAACAGCTTCGACACCCTCCTCAGTGTCAAATTCTCCAAGAAGAGGTGTTTCATTGCTGCAAGTGGCTGAACAAATTCATCCCTTACAAGACTTAATTTCAGTTCCACGATTAACTCAATCAAGATCATTGGGAATACTTGAAGAATATTTACCAGTAACATCAAGTACTAGTTCAGGTCAGTTACAATCATTGAATCCTCCTAATAGTTGTAATGGAAGCACATCTGCTCGAAGGAGTAAGAAAACTTCTACTCCCACACTTAAGGATATTCAAGATATGTGCTACAACTCTGAGAACCTTTCACAACAAATCGATATGGAAGAGGAAAAGAAGAGAAAGCTTGCAGCTCACAAGAAACGAACTGAATTGGCAGAACCGTATCGAGTTGGCACCACAGCCAACAAAACAAGAGAACCTCGTTATGGAGATACTCTTTCCTCTCAGCAAGCTAATAGAAGAAACCAATCTCGTTCGTCTTTAAGAAAAGGTCCAGACTCTGATCAATTGAAGTGTGAATTGACCAATTCACCAACAGGACTTGATGCAATCCTCTTGAATTCCTCCAGAACTCTCACCAACTTTGGTAATGAAGCTGTTGCCATTTATGTGACATGCCCAACATGTGCACCTGAAATTAAAACACCAGCCAAGAGTATTGCTAAGGAAAAGAAGAGAAGAGTCTTAATGTTGCACCAGAAACATTCGGAGAGAAAGAACAATCAACATCAGCAGACGAGGAGATCTCATTCGGTGATTGGAATTGTTCATCATTGATTTGCTTATTGGAAGAAGAATTTAGAGATTTATTTGCGAGAGAATTTGATTTTTAATTTATTATTAAACTTTGTAATTTTAAATTGAAAGTATTTAAATGTAATATTTAATATATTTAAAAAAATTGTATTTAAAAATTTAAAAAAAAATGTTCACCATATTCGAAGATGACGGTGCAGATGATAATATTGAAGTTGATGATCATCCGATACAATCACTCCAATATCGGGATACTAAAATTAAAGCAACATCATCATCGTTACAAATTCATCAAGACAATGATGATGAATTGGAATTGATGGAAGAAGGAGCAGGATCAATGGTAGGTGGTTTAAAACTATACAACAACCTCTATAATTTATAATTAATATTATTATCTAGTCAATTCCTTCGGATCAATTTTCATCATCATCAGCTTTTGGAAGAACACATCAACAACAACGAAGATTTAAAATTCATTCTGATGCTGATAGAACAGAAAATTTACCACCTTCATTGGTACAATCAGCATTGAATCAATCTGCTAATAGGAGAGTATTTGGAGCTGTTTTATCGGATAGTGGTAGCTTGGAACATTCAACAGTAGGATCATCATCTAATACTAGGCAATCTGTTGAAACTGCTAATAATAATACAACAGAAGATGAGGAGGAAAAGCCATTTGATAAATATTGGAATGTTCAGTTACCTTCTTCAAGGATTAGACCTTCGGTTTCTTCACAATTAAATACAACATTGAATAGGAGTTCGAATAGTGGTGGAGCAGTAGGAAATGGAGCAGATTTGCTTATGAAATCACCATTGGCAGCTCGATTATTGAGTCCATCAACAAGGAATGCCATTTCAAACATTTCATCAACAAGTCTTAATGAATCTGTCAAGAATGTTCAAGGAACAAATGATGAAAATTTCGAAAATTATGTGCATGAAACTTTCGGAACAAATTCAAATAAGAATAATCAATCGATTGTGAATAGAAAACCTGCAATTAGTGTATTCGAGGATGAAAATATTGAAAAATCTACCATTGAGGAACAATATTTATTTGGTGCTGAGGATGAAGAACCATCGATGGAAACTAATGTAAATAGAAACTTTGAGAAAAGACCTTCTCAACAATCCAACAATCAATTTTCTTCTCCTTTGAAAAAAAGAAAATTAGCTTCACAACAATTAATTTCTAATGCTGGTCATACGGAAGTTGAGGATGAGGAAGAAGATTTGGCCAATTGTTCACTTGTCATTTCACCACCTCCTTTTGATGAAGAGGAAACATCCTCTGCTGCCAATAACATGCTCTTTGGAAATGATGAAGAAAATGTGAGTGGACCAATCTTGGAAGCAGGTCTCTACACTGGACGATCCAGGGATAGAAAGAGTAGAATTAAAAGTAGTTACTATGAGCCAGGATCACCACTCAATACTGGCCTTGAGAATAATCCTTCAATGATCATTTCGAGTTCACCACTCTTGAAATATACAGTACCATCGACGGAGAGTGCCAGCAACAACAACATGCTGAATGATAGTATTACCAATAGAAGCTCTATTCTCAATGAGAGCCTCAGAGAGAGGGACGACATTATCGATCAATTGAATAATGAAGCTGAGGGAGAGAGAAGAAAACTCAAAGAATACAAGCTTCTCATCGAAAAACTTCAATCAGAGAATGCTCACCTCAAGCAACAAAACTCTTCAATCAAAAAGAAGAATGAGGAAATACTGATAGAAACAGAAAAGGAAAATAACACTAGGGAACTTGAAATTCAATCTTTGAAAGAGAAAATTGCCGAACAACAAACCACTATTAACTTACAAAATCTTTCCAAGACTCAAAAAGAATCTAAATTTACAGAAATCGAAAGTAAAATTTCTGGAATCAACAAGACTGTAGAGACTTTGAAAAGTGATATTGTACAAAAGGACATTACCATAGAAACTCTCAATAGTCAAATTGAATCAATGAACAAACAATTGGAGGAAGCATCAACTACCAATTCTGAACTAATGACCGTCTATCACTCTCAAAAACATGAATTTAATTTATTAAGCCATGAATATGAAATACTGACATTCAAAACTTCACAATATGATTCAAAGATTCAAGAACTTGACCAATTACAAGATGAAATCAAGACACTCAAAGCAGAGCTAAATGAAAGAAATGAGGACAAGAAAAAGATACGAATCTTGGAAGCGGAATTGCAAAAGGCCAGTGAATCTCTCCAATCACAAGAAGTTCTCAAGGAAGCCATCAAGGACTTTGAATCTGAGTTGACCAAGTTGGAAGTTCTTCGAATTGAAAATAGTTCACTCGAGTCCAAGTTGTACAATACTGAATCACTTTTAAAGAGCTGGGAAAGTGCCTTCCCTAATAATACTCCATCGGATGTAAACTACAATATCAAGTTACAAGCCAAGAAAATAACTCGCCTCGAAGAAACCATTCAAGAAGTGAATCAAGAAAAGTTTGACATTGCCAAGCATGTGGAACGTTTAACTGTGGAGTTGGAATCAAGGGAGACAGAATGTGCCGAACTTCGAAATGAAAACAAGCAACTCGAAGAGAAACTGGCCAGCACTGAAGTAAAGCTCTTCGCTGCCAAGAACCAATTGGAGAGCTCTATGAAATTTGCTCACATCAACGACAAGGAAGAGGCTATGAATGCTGCTGCCGATGAGGAAACTAAGGAAAAGATAGGCCATCACATGAGTAGAATAGCTGCCCTTGAAAAGATCATTGAGGAGAAGGATGTAAATACTCGTGAACTATTTGAAAGATTGGATATTTTGCAAAAACAAATAATTGACAAACAGACTCTTATCGAAAACTTTGAACATGAAGTGGAGAAGGTTAATGCTCAAAAGTTGGAAGTTCAAACCAAATCAGATGAATTACAGGTACGAGTTGAAAAATTGGAAAAGAACAGAGACGCTCTCGAATTGGAAATTGCAAACTATGAAAAGAGACTAGGAAAGGGAGAATACAATAAGGAGAAATTCAAAATTCTTCACATGAAAATCAACCCAGAAATTGAGGCCAAAAAATCCAGTGACAATGACATTGAACGATTAAAGACAGAAAATAAGCTCCTCACCGAAGAAATTACCTCCCTCAAAGAGCAATTACAAATCTCCTCCAACGATAATGCCTCCAGCTCAATTAACAATCAACGAGAAATTGAAAAGCTCAAAGAAGAAAATGCAGATGCCCAACGCAGAATTACCAAGCTCAAAGAAGTTTTCCAAAAGAGAATTAACGAATTTAGAAAATCAATCTATCTCTTATTTGGTTTCAGAGTTGATGTCATTGAAAATAATCGATTCAGATTGAGCAGCATGTATGCAGAATCTCCAGAAGATTATCTCATCTTTGAAAGTGATGGAAATGCCATGAAACTCTTAAACTCTGAATTTGCTTGTTCACTAGAGGAAAAATCCATGAGATTTTTAAAGAATTTCAGATCCATTCCAGGATTTTTATGTTCCATTACTTTGGATTTATTCAACAAGCAAACTGTTTTCACCCAATAATAATTTTGATTCATCATTATTATTAATATAGTTAAAACTTTCATCAGTAAACAATCCAAAGTTGGAAAAACTATAAAAACATGAATATTACACAACCTTACTTTATCACCACGACATTACAATACGCACGAACAAGCCACACAAATGATCATTGTTCTCGAACAAGAGAAAACAAAACAATTGGAAGAGAAACATTGATGCAGATTCAGAGTTTGATTCATGCGGAAAAAAGAGAAAACAAGATGAAGAATTGTTACCTGATGAAATTATAATTGAAATTGTATCATATCTTTCTAATTTTGAAGGATTCCGATTCATGTTTGTCAGTAAACAATTTATGAAAGCTTGCCGATTAATTAGAAAATGTTTGATCACTTCTTTGGATTGCACTG
The DNA here is from genome assembly GCF_000004985.1 of Naegleria gruberi. Classification (NCBI taxonomy): domain Eukaryota; phylum Heterolobosea; class Eutetramitea; order Acrasida; family Naegleriidae; genus Naegleria; species Naegleria gruberi. The sequence continues at coordinate 306,054 of NW_003163285.1, forward strand.
CCGAATTATTAAGCCTATTTTGTGAATCACCATTCGCTGAGCAAATTCACTCCTTGGTGATTGATGTTCCAATCACTTGGGAATTCTTCAATCAAATCAAACTTAATTTTACAAATTTGAAAGAGTTGAATCTGTACGAAGTAGCATTTCTCGATTTTTCAAATTATTTTGAAAGCAACCATTTAGAATCTTTAATAGTTCGAAACTGTAATAACATTAATCTCAATTCATTGCATTTATTCAATTTACAACATATAGAATGTCCCCTAAAGTCATCCATGGGGTCGGTAATATCATTCATTCGAATACTTTCAGCTTAAAAAGCATTACACTGCATGGGAATGGAAATGTGATTAAGGAGGCTCACTTGTTTAAAAATCTTCCAGCATTGGAATATCTTAAACTTGTCAGATTTAACATTCCAGTTTCACAATTTAAGGAAATATTGAATTGTAAAGGTTTAAAATCACTACATTTACAATTCATTACTAACACGAGTGCCATTCTTTTGGACCAAAAACATTCACAGTTGTTCAATTTGCCAACATTAGAAAAATTAGAAAGTTATCGAGTAGATCTTGACCTTATGCAGATTCTTATCCAATCAATGATTGCTCCTCTATTGAAATATTTATCAATTGGGGTAAATGGTGTCTTTAATTTTACACTTTCAAAAGCCTTTAGAGAAAATACATCTCTATCAAATATTGAAAACTTGTCTATTGAGAATCAGATAGAAAATATGGAAATAATTGAAAAAATTTGTGAAAAAATATCAAAGTTACCCTTAAACAAATTTGCCTTTTCTGGAAATTCACTATGTTTCTCAAAAATTTCAACATTTAATTTATCAAATTTAGTTCAGTTTCGTTACAATGCATCCGAAAATGTAAAATATTTGAAAATATTCAATTCCCCTCACTTTGAAAAGTTGGAAATTTTACAAATTAATTTTAACAATTATTCTGTAACAGATGAAGAATTAGAAGACTTTGCCAAATGCACTTCAATGCCAAATCTCACCAGACTTGAGTTTAAATATCATAAACGACACCTATCAAAATTTACAGAGATTCTGTCAAATAATCCATGTTTCTGCAAAATTGAAATCAATTACATTTCCATTCTCAGATGTGGATGCCAAACTTCTCGTCCAAACATCCAATTATTTGAAAAAGTGTCAAGAGTTATTGTTAGAGAGCAATTTAATTTCTGCTTTTGGCAGAAAGATGTTGTACGATTCAAATAGATTTCCTGTTATTGGGTATTTTAATTTGTAATCTATAAACAATTTATTCTCTCTGTTAAATTAAATTCAAATTTATTGTGTTAGTTGAATTGTAAGGAGAAGCTGTGCTTGTGAATTCTCACAAGTTGGATAATCTAATTGCTACTGATGCTGTCAATAAGAAGTATAGACAGAAATGTGTTCAGTTATGAAACATCCCTTCACAAACATTGCTGTTGACAATGGAATGTACAATCCGTCAAATTCCTTCTCCAATCTCTTTTTAATCCATGAATCGACTTGATTTCTAGAAACTGAAATAGATGGTCGAATGGTGAAAGGTAATTTCCCCTTACATGAAGAAACTGTGCATGTATGTTTCTCCACAAGATATCCAATTGACAAAGCTGCCAATTCAATTTCTTCTTCAGATTCCGAGTTTGAATATTGTGAAATTAGTGATTCCACATTATTATTTTGTTCAATGAGATTCCTTAATATTTCAGGAGAAACACCTTTGAATTTGTTTACCAAGTTTGGGTTTCGTTCAGCCAACTTGAGCATAAATTCTTCATCATTCAAGAATGGAGATAAATTAATGTTTGGTTCCTTCTCACAGGAAACATACTTTAAAATTAATTCCTTATCAGTTCCCAATCTTCGGCTCAAATACTTGAACATTTCAGGATACTGATCTAAATATTTCATGACAAATTCCTTGTCATCTTTCAATCTGTCAGAAGCATAACAAAACAGCTCTGGAACCTTAGATAATACAAATGACATAACCTCTTCATCATCTAAAAATTGCAATCTTGTTGAACTAATACATTCAGGATGATATTTCAAACATTTCAAAACAAATTCCTTATTTTCCCTAAGATATTTAGGTGCCAAATAGATTGCACTCTTAAATCTCGACAATAAATCCCAATCTTCTTCCCTACTATTTTCTAATGGATCCAATTCAATATACTCCAAATTTCCCTCCATATATTTGATCCATTTCACTTCCTTGTCAGTGAACATTAAATATTCAGGAATGAATTGAATTAGTCTTGCATCTTTCTTGATTAATTCACGTAAGAATTCCTCATCTGATTTAAGATGTTTTGGAAGGTATTTAAATAGCTCTGGATATCCATTCAAAATCAAATTGACTCTATCTTCTGCGGAATAGTCAATTAGCTCATTGTTTCCTAAAATTCTCTCAATCATTGAAACAGTTGCATATTGAAGGAGATTCTTATCTTGTGAAATGGCTTTCAACACAATTTCTTCATCATTTCTAAACTCAATATTTGCAAATTTCAAGGCATTTGGATTACATTCAATTGCCAATAATGTCAATTCCCTGTCACCATTCATACACAAACTAATATTCTTGCTTAATATTTCAATAACTAGCTCTCTATCGACTTCTTTCCAATTGACAAATTTGAGAATTTCTGGATTCAATTTTACGAAATAATTCACCAAATTTTCAGGAAAAATGTCTGAATTTTCTTTTAATTTCAGATCTGCATTTCCATATTTGAAATTAAACGAAACTGGTTCATCTTTTGGGAATAATTTTGGGAAAATTTGATGATTTGCCTTGATTGCCTTCACAATAAAGTTTGGATCTTGTCTCATCTTGTCAGGAATGTCAATTTTAATGCCAAATAAATGTTCCCTCGCTATTAGAAAGTACAAAATAAAGTCTTGATCATTTAAAATTGATAAATTTCGCAATAGATGGGGATATTTAACAAGAATGTGGCAGTCTCGATAATATTCTAATGGAATGTATCGTGGTTGATTCTTTAATATTTCGTCTCGTTTCGAACAATATTTTAGAAAGGATTTTCTTTGATTTTTGAATTTTGAGAAAAGAAGATTTGATTTGATATTAAAATCCAAATTGATCATCACACCAGATTCATCGTGTGTGAGATTATCAATATTATTTTCTTGCATTTTTTTACAATTTAAAAGCAAATTTCAAAAATATTAACTGTTATTCGTTAATTTTAGAAAGTTTATTTTGAAATTTACTAAAACGAATTCACCATAGAACAAGATTTAGAAACATCTCTATTCCATCTATTTTCCATTTTCAAAATTTTCATTATTCGAATTGTTTCTGATATTATTTGTGGAATTTTGAAAAGTTGACAAGTTTAAAAAATGTCTGAAAAACAAGTTAGAGTGCAACTGGTCGATTTTAACATTCCGAAAGGATCATCATGTGAATCCTTTCGAATATTTGAAAAGAAAGTTAAGAATTCATCTAATTAACTCATTTTCTTGCTCTTTCGATCCAGTTGCTTCTCTAGAACGGAAAAAGGGAATGTCCTGTATACAAATCGATAGGAATTATAATCTTTTAATGATATCAAACCAACAAACTTTATTATTTTACGAGTTGGAAACTAGACGAAAGTTATTCGATTGTCAATTTAAAAAAATTATTTATTATTTCAAAATACTTGATGGAGATTTATTTATATGTAGTTGTGAAAGAAATGCTACATCATTCCGAATTGAAAGATATAATTTTAAACTAATTTTGAAAACTAGAAAATATTGGAAATGTTTCGTTTGGGAAAGTCGACATTTTGGACAATTTTCTGGATTCGATCTTGGACCAGATCACTTAATTTATTTGTGTGATCTCAAAACGAACAAAATAGCCACTTTAAAATACGAAACTGGCCAAGAAATAGTTTCGTTATCAGGCACAGTTTCATATTGTTCGAATCTCACTTTTTCTCCCAATGGAGATTTGTATGTTTCTGGTTTTCTAGTATTGCACCATTTAATTAGAAATCACAACAATTTATGGCTAAGCAAGAATCAAATTGCAATTTCAATGTTAGGGAACTTTCGAATATCTTATCCTGAAGTTATTTTCTTTGAAAAATCAAGTGAGAGAATTTACCTATCCGATAGAGAAAGAATAGTTCTAATTTTTGATAAGAATATGAAAAAAATCAATTCGAAACTTGTTGGTAGTGACATTATTGGATTAACAATTGATGAAAGAACTGGATATTGTTATGTTGCTACTGGGAAACGATTGTTTATTTACAAATGAGATAAATTTCATTCAATTATTGATTTTTAATTTTGAATGTTGAAATAATCTTGTTTGGATTAATGTCACATGTCAATTTGTAATAAACCATTTGATTTTTTGATTGAAATGTCATGGTATACTGGCTGTGAAAGGATGACGTTGAAATCCAGCTCATCAATAAATTACATTCAATAAATTTTTATTCGAAACTAAATTCTAATCTACATATATAGTCAACAAACACAATGAAATCATTATTTTACAACAATTCACACTTTCCAGAAGCTGGTTTCTTCTCAGGTTCAGTTTGTTTAAACAAGAATGCTCGAATAGCCTCATCAAAAACTCCCTTCACACCTTGTTGAGTTTTTGCGGAACATTCGGCATATTTCAAAGCCTTGATTTCCTGTTTCAATTTCTCGCCTTGTTCAGCGCTCAATGGTTGTTTGCCCTTTTCACGCAACTTTTGAACGGTCGATTCATTTTCACGCAAATCGACTTGAGTACCCACCAAAATGATTGGAACATTCTTGCAGTGGTGCGAGACTTCTGGGTACCACTTCAAACGGACATTGTCGTAACTGGCTGGATTAACAACGGAGAAGCAAATTAAAAAGACGGAGGTACCTGGATAGGAGAGTGGACGCAATCGATCATATCTGTGTTGTTGTGCGTTGTGTGTATTGATATTAATATAGGGTGGTGAGTTGGAATATTTTTGTTGGATTTGATGGTGGTATGGTTTTCGATATTATTATGTATTTGATTCAATATTTTAAATAAATAATATTTTTTTGTTGTTGATGATGGAAATTTGTTTCATCACGTGAAGAAATATTTGTATTATTATTATAATGTGAAAGTTAATGTTCGAAACTAGAATAAATTAAATAGAAACTCACTCTTCTTGACCAGCTGTATCCCACAAACCCAAGTTGATAGTCTTACCATCAACCATAACGTTAGCAGAGTAGTTATCAAAGACAGTTGGAACGTATCTATTAGAAACTTGTTAATAAACTATAATTTTCTATTCGAAACCTACTCTTCAGGGAAGTGATTCTTAGCATAGACGTACAAGAGACATGTCTTACCGACAGCACCATCACCAACGATAACGCATTTAATATGTTGAACGGTTGTCTTGCTCATTGTATTGTTGGAGTGTTGACAATTTTTTTTTTAAAGTTTTAAATGTGACAAGTGAATGACAGCTTGACAGAGGGCATGACTAAGGATCCCTTAACGGTGAACTGTGAAGAATGACTTGATGAACACAGAAATTGAGAATTTAAATGTAAATTGAGGTAACGTATTTTTGTTTGAGGTTTTTAAATTGATGCCTGAAAGGTGGCAGCAGTTAATTTTCAACAATGGCACAGAAGAGAAGAAAAAGGATATTGGTGCTCTTCTCTTATTCATCATCTAGATTCCCAATTGGTGTTTAGATAACCAATAGGAAGCTAGAACATGAATTACATTCGTGAAGGGAGAAGGAGGAACTCTGAAAAAGTGTTGGACCTTTCAAATTGATTGTGTTGATTCATCAGGAGCGAAGATTGTGTTGGAAAATAAAGAGCAATTCAAGAATAAGATTTGGGTTTTGGTGTTTTGTTGATTATTTCACAAGTTGTTGCAATTTGATCATCGACAGTAAGTAATGTATAAAATGGATTGAAATAGAACATGATCATTGCTGACTAACTTCCTTTTAATGTTCTTGATATATTTCAATAGTTCAATGTTCTTGATCATGATTCGTTACCTCAAATTCAAAATCGCTGTACCCTTTGGCGCCAAAATGAATTGTTAAACCTAAGGTAACTTTTACGAACACTAAAAACAATTCAAAAAAAATATATTAATCATGAAGTTGATGAAGGAAGTAATGTTTCCTTACAACAACACATGGTATAATTATAAGCCTATTTAATCCTTAATCAAATTCTTCCTAAGGTAATATTCCTTATTCTTACTTGGCAATTAACTAATTGGAAATTGAACGAGGTAAAAACACCGATCTTAACATTTTCATATTTCTCAATAATATTAAGAATTATTTAAAATTACATTAAAGATGAATTAAATACAAATAGTACAATACAATCATCAAAAAAGTATAACAATATGGAATATTGCATCTATTGGACCTCAATATACAATAACCAAATATTGAAACGACAAATTAAAACATTGCCCTACTCAACATCCTGATTTGATCTCCCTTATGCAATTTCTTCCTTATTTATTCTTCATGTTATTATTTTACGGACCTTAAAAAAACACCACAACAACCTAGTACAGACATTGTCAATAGACTTTGTTAATGAGGAGCATACTAACATCAACAATTTAGCGATAAATTCCAATGAACAAACATAGTACCAAATATTAATAATGAAATAATGGGCTCTAGCACATCCATCACTCACACCAATCCATCCTTAATGGTGGTGAGGAAACATAAAAGACATTCAGCTCATCATTATGAAAAACACTCTCAACAACAAGAACATTACTCTGGGAATGTTACACAGTCCTTGAATTTATCCAATCCTTCAACTAGTTGTTCTTCACCACAACATTCGAAATATGTCCACAACAGTGTTGATGAGCTTGTCTTTTCAACGAATAAGCCACCCCTTCAGCTGAATAATACCCAACAATTAAATACCCATAGACTTCAGCATGAGGATGATAATTATCATTCTTCGCCCAATTATAATTTGCAACACATTAATCATTCACAGCAATCACAAATTGCTTCACCGACTAGTAGTAGAGTGATGCTTAATTCACCACCAACTCCCACCACCAACAAGAAAACACTCCTAACAACTTCTATTGATGATTGTTTGCCTGATGCAGACCTAACCAGAAGAGGGCACGTTGTGTTGCCTCAAATTCAAGCAACAGCAACATCACCACAACCACCTTTAAAAATTCAAAGAGAGAATTCTATACCCACTAATAGTAAGGATTCGAATTCGCCGAAATTAACAACCTCCTTATCGAATGAAACATTCTATTCAGAGAACCACAGTGAAATAAGTCCCCCTGATCCATTTCAGTCTTCACAAAAGGGAGCTCCCTCCAAACTTTCCTCAACCAATTCTAATCAACAAGAAAAAGATTCTTCACCACCTAGTAAGGAAACCTTTACTCCAGTAGTTGCTTTTAGTCCAACCGTTACTGATATTGAAGATGATTCAAAGGCAATTTACATGCATCCATATCATGGAAGCTTACCTCCCCGTAGTCCAAGCAATTCAACATGCTCTTCAAAGACCTCTTCAAGCAATTGCAGCGCTTTTTCATCTCCTAAAGAGAAGATAACATCCCCTTCTCATTCATCATCGTACAATACCACATCAGCTACATACTCATCTTCACCATCACCATCATCAACAACATCAGGAGTTGCAACTAGCTCTTCTCCAACTACACTCATCCAACCATCATCAACAACATCTGTTAATGCATCTAACACAACACCAGAAACTATAACATCCACACCAATAATCTCAAAAGAAACACCCAAACCAACCATTGAGATCAGTAAAATATCGAATGCTGCCCCGACTACGTCTTCGCCAATTTCTAAAGATAAATTAAAGAGAGCTAGACCTCTTTCTGCAACCAAAAATCCACTGGTTCAATCTCTTACATTGGAAAAATTTAAAGACGATTTAGCTATTGGAAGAAAATCCAAATCAAATATCATTTCAGATAATTCAGTCAAGGTAGCATACAGCTCTTCACTAACTAGATCAGTGGAAGAACCATTTAAATTCACAAATCCTATAAAAACAAAGAACAGATCAACTAGTGTCAACTCGAGAAGTGTTGCACTGTCTCCAAAGAAGAGTTCAAAATTGTATGATGAAGATGACATGGTAATGATGGACACACCACCGGCCATGTTCAATAGATTTGAATTACAAAAACAATTAATGAATACCGATCAAAAGAGTAAGGAAATGAAGATTGATTTGAGGAGTAGTGTCACTCTTGATAATCACCGAGACGTGTTGTCAATGTTTTCTCACAAACATCAACAAAAGGATAAAGGAGGTGTTTCATCTCCAATTACCTCTCCAACTAGACACCATTCTCCTTTGAATTCTAGTAATGACGATTTTGAAAATATTGGCAATGAAGAGATTCGAATCTTCGTCACACCACCAACATTCCTTCCAGACTTGAGCCATTTAAATTTGACTCATTTACAATTGAGAATGTTATCGAATGAAAGATCGCAAAAGAGAAAAATGGCAAGATCCAACAAGAGAGAAAGTACCTTTAGTTTGAATGGAATAAAGTTTGATTAAATGATGATTGTCTGACTTGGGAAAAAATCATTAGCCTTCAAGGGGTTTATTTAATAACAACACATGAATATTGATGATTAATGTGTAGGGGTCTTGGCGCAGTCGGTAGCGCGTAGGTCTCATAATCCTAAGGTCGTGAGTTCGATCCTCACAGACCCCAACTTTTTTCATTTGAGTTAAATTATTTATAATTTTTTAATTTTAGATCCCATGTCATCTAATTGTTTGTTTGCATGGTTCAATCTTTCCGATTGTCCTTTCAATCTAGAAGCCGATTGACTTCCAACATCAATCATTTCATTACTCATTGCAATCATATTGTCCAACATTTGATTATTCTTATTGTAAACATTTAATATTTCGTCCAGTTTATCCATTTGTTCCTTGGAAACAACACCTTCTTTTTTCGAATCAGAATTGGTTTTTGATTTGTTGGCACTGGTGGATGCAGACTTTTGAGACATTTTTTTTAAATCTATAAATAAACAAGCTCACGTTTCAAAAATCTAATTACTAGTATTCTTCAGTCAATTCCCTATTCTAAACCAATAAGGATAACCAGGATTCATCAATATCTTCATTCCAATTACCATTCGGAAATCAACAGCTTGCAATAAATTGTTGAATTTATTCCTCAACTCTTGAAAAAAATGATTCAACGTGAAAGTGAACAAGATTTTGCAATTTCTTCATCATTGACAACAACAACAACAGGAAAAAGACTACTATTGAACCATACAACAGATGCATCAACATTAATTAATTCTGATGATTCGGAAGGTGTTTGTTGTGATGTTTCCGAGTCTTTTATGGAAAATGAAGAAGAATTTAGTTGCATGAAAGAGGAGGAGGATGAAGAATTTGCTTGGGATAAACAAGTTGATGAAGAAATTGAAGTGGAGAAGGAGGAGAAGGGAAAGTTGGGATATTATGATTTTTGGAGGTCGATTGGTTCTCCGAAATATGTGGTGGCTCCGATGGTGGATCAGAGTGAAATGGGTATGTTTTGATGATGGAGTTTTTTGTGTAATTATTTAACAAATTGATTGGAATTGGGTGTGAAATTGGTGGAATTGACGTTGAATTGTGGAATTTTGAATGGAAATTGATGGAAATTTGATGGAATTAATAACAATTTGATTGAATTTGATTGGAAATTAATGAAAATTGTGGAAATTCTGTGTAAATTTGTGTAAATTTTATAGCATTTCGATTGTTATCAAAGGAATATGGAGCTACACTTGCCTATACACCCATGTTTCATGGCATGTATTTTGCATACCATAAGAAATATAGAGCTAGATTTTATCAATTTAATCCTGATTTGGAAGGACCAGTTTTTGCTCAATTCTGCACTAATGATCCAGAGACTTTTGTTCAATGTGGAAAACGTGTTTGGGATTTGAGTAAACAGAAAATTAGCGCCATAGATTTGAATTTGGGGTGAGTATTCAATGAATTTCAATGGAATTTTACCAAAAATGTAATTAATATTTTGGATTTTAATGAAATATTCGAAAGATGTCCACAAAGAATTGCCAGAAGAGGAAGATACGGATCATTCCTTATGGAAGATTTACAAACTGTTCATTCAATCATCAACAAGGCCCATTTGGAATTACCAATGCCAGTCACTGCAAAAATTAGAATTTTCGAAGATTTGGAATTGACCATGAATTATGTCAAGACAGTAGTTGATGCTGGTGCTCAGGTGTTATGTGTTCACGGAAGGACAAGAGAACAGAAAGGAGCCAATCAAAATTATGCTGATTGGACTGTCATTCGAGCCATCAGAGAACAATTTCCACAAATTCCAATGATTGCCAATGGAAATATTCGTACATTCCAGGACGTGCAAGATTGTCTGGAATATACTCGAGTGGATGCAGTCATGAGTGGTGAAGGCCTCTTAGAAAATCCAGCTCTATTCAATGGAGGTCAATTCGTCCATCCACTCGACATTTCAGACAAGTATGTCAATATTTGTAAAACTCATTTCCCACCAGATCACAACAATATTAAGAGACATTTATTTAGAATTTTGGATAAATACATCCCAGAAGATAGAAGTGACCTAAGAGGCATACTAGGAAAGGCCTCACTATGGGAACATTACAGAGAATTTGTGGATTATGCAAGGAAAATTGAAAATGAATTTGATTTTAAGGAATTGGAATTTGAACCATCGATTTGTGTAGTGACAGATCCAGAAAATCATCCAATTGTGAAGAAACCATTGAGAAAGAAGGATGTTGAGACGGATAGTGGAGCTGCTGATGAGGAATAATGGATAAATTTGTGAATTTTTTTTATTAGAAAGGGATTTTTTCTGGAAAATCTTTCTTTTCTTTTTCATTATTTAAATTGGTTTTGTATCCATGATTAATATCAGATAATTGTTTAACCAATATTTTAGTTTTTGCAATTCCATTTTGTTTTGGATAAAATAAGGAACTTGAAGAAACTTTATTGAAGGAGATTAATGTTGATTTCAACTGTTTTTCTTTTATTTGAATCTTGAATTCTAGTGTTGTGATTTACTTCTTCAAAAATTTGATTCTCTTAATTTCGTGTAGTTCTTCTTCGAAAAATTCTGAAGTCATTGAGGTTCTATGTTGAGCCAATTGTTGATTCTTGGATAATAGTGCAATTAATTTCAAGTAATTTTTCAATTTTGGCTGTTGAAAAGTGTTCGATTTGGTCTGCAATTCATTTAAGGTCAAGTGTGGCTCTTGTTGGAGAGTATTTAGCATTTTCTCTTCCTTTTCTCTTGATTTCTTTTTCAAAATGTCAGCAAACACATTAATGATTGGATCTGCATGATGAGCATCAGCTTTCAACATACCAGCATAGGTATGGAATGCTGGATTTGATGGAGAATCCAATCTTACATAATTAATTAATGCAAAAATTACAGTTTTCACAGTGCTGATTATTACAGCAGTCAAGAAACCGTAAAAATAATTGGCAACAATAAGTAACAAATCCATAAATCCAAAAACGTTGGTGTGAACAAGCCAAGTTCCCTTCTTTCTCAAAAAGATGAATCGTAAAACGAATACAGTTGCCACTGTTATCAGTTTACCTGAAAGGAAGGAAACAATTCGAAATATAAGCTCCAATCCGTTCTGGAATAAAAATCCAATACCGAAGAAAATTTCATTAATGAACAAGCATACAAATCCAATAATAAGAAGGATTGCATAAATGATGAAGAAGTAAACAGCTGTTGCTACTGCATAGTGAGCTGCTTGTGAGCCAGGATAACTGGAAGCTTTGACAATTGATTGAGATTTGAGTGAAAATTGAAGAGTTCCATTTCTATATGAATCCATCTGTTGAAATTTGGAATAATTATTAACAATATATTGTTAGAAAGAAAACTTACATGATTCTTATAATTCTTGGCAATCAATAAAGAAATTGAGAACATGGTAATGACTGTAATTACCACGGAAAGGTAATAATTTACCTCAATAACTTTGAATGCTGGAATCAGTATGTTGGTAATAGTAGCTTGACATGAATCCGAGTTGTTCGTAAACAAGACACAAAACAAGGTAGTCAACAATAAATAAATTATGTTAATGGCAGAATACATGACATGAACAGAGAAGGCAGAGAAAGTTCCCACAATGAGTAAGCTAATCAACAAGGCAGATGACATTCCAATAATAAATCTTGATGGGAAAAAGAAGTTAGACCACTTTTCTCTTGAATAATTTTCCAAAGCTCGTTTCAGAACTGTTTACAATATAATAAATAATCATGATTAACTTATTAAAGTAAAACCTACCAATCCATTTAATTTTGGCGTAATACTTTAGTTTCAGCAATGGAATTACAATAATTCTTCTGAAAACACTTCTTTTCTTATTTTCCCAATATCTTTCAATCTTTTCATCTAATCGATCTTTAATTTCATCCGTTTCTAGTGAGCTCAATGATGTAGAGATTGCACTAGTATCAGTTGAGCTATTCTTATTTGCATAGTAAGCAAATGATCGTTTGAGCTTTTTCTTTGAAATATTTCTCAACAAGGTTCTAACATGATAGTAATACCTCGACAATCTGTGTCGATAAAAATTGAACCAATCCTTCATTTTGAATTTGGTATAGACCTGAGCAATGGAAGAGATGAGTAAGAGAGCAATCATGAAAATTGATCCAAAAGCAAGTATCCATTGAAGAATTAAAAAACCAGAAATAAACTGGTATTGCGATTGTTGAATATTGTAAATCATATTCTTTGAAGTGGAATTGAGAAAATCGAGAAAATCTTTTGGAGACTCTATCATGTGTGTAATATTCACAAAAGTGAAATTGGTCTGTCCTGGATTCAAGTATGGATAACTTCTAGGTATGATTTCAATTGAGAACAAACTATTATGGTAGCAATTAATTGACCATATAGTTTGTGTAATATCACATCCTAAAGCAAGTATAACTATTAGAAAAGTACAAATTCTCTTCCAAAACGGCATTTGAACTGCATTATTCAATACTGTAACTGATAGAATAAATCCAGCCATTAATGAAATTGTTGCAACTCCACTGTTAAAATTATTTAAATAATTATTTTCCAAATTATTTAAAATAAATATTATTCGAATCCTGTCAAATATTTTGAAAACCTACCTAGTATCACCAATATAATCACAACCTACAATAATATTATCCATTCTATCATCAGCAAACCACTGCCAAACTCGTGTTACATAAATTGCACTAAAGTACAATCTTGCAAACAGAAACCACACCACAAATCTATAAAACACATTCTCATTAATCAGGTCAACCACTGGAATCCTCAAGCAACACGAACTCAAATGATAGAATATCTTCTTTGGTATACAATGTCCTACCAAACCTTCACATCCATTAAAACAAACACAACACATTCCATAACTTGTTGTTCTCCTTCTTCTATTGGTGAGATATTCCCGAACAGTAAAGTGTAAATCATCTTGTTCAGTGGAATGGGTAAGGAATTGATTCAGTGATGGACAAGGTTTTTGATGATCATCGTGATGATGATGGTGATGATGATTACTATCAATTATTACCTTGTTGTTATTACTGGCTGATTCGTAGTAGGCCGATGATGATGACGATGATGAATTATGATAAGTATGATGATCAAAAGGCTCTTGATAGGAATGATAATCAGTGTTGGCAATGGAGGGAGATACTCCATGAGGATTGGATGATGTACTATCCATCATCATCTTCTTGTTTCTTGTTTATTCCTTTATATGAAGAGTTTGATGATGATATTTTGTTTTTTTTGATTGGAAGATTTACAAATTGCCTTCCTCTTCGGAGAAGATTCTATTGGTTACATTATTTGAAATGTGCATTATTGTTATATGATAATGAAATTATCCACCACATGTAAGGAGCTCTTGAGGCGTTTTTTTAAGCGGTGAAACTTACCGTTACACTATTTGAAATTCTTAAATCAAAATTAAAGTTTTAAAATAAAAAAAGCCTTCAAGCTGTTACTATTTACACTTGTTTTTATTGCACATCATGATGTGATTGGAACAAATTATTCAATGGAAAGAACAACCTTGCCAATAGCTCTCTTCGAATGAACCATTTCGTGAGCCTTTTTAATTTCATCCATCTTGAACGTGGTAATCTTGATCAAATTAAAGCAATTTCCCTCCGATAACACTCTATTCATCAACAAGTCAAATTCCTTCTGTGCCTTACCCATATATTGTATCAGATTGTATTTTGGATACTTTTTAGAGCAGGCTTTCATCTTGTTAGAGCTGATATAAATTCCAGTCCTGATCAATGTAGAAAGAGTTAATTCGGCAGGACCTGGTGGCACAAGACTACTATAAACTACATGAGAGTCAGCTCTTCTACAATCCAAATGTTGGCAAACATCATCGTAAAAGTAGTATCCTCCAACACAGTCAATTACCAAGTCAATGTATTGATCTCCATTCTCACCCTTAATCAATTCACAAATGGATGGTAATTCACTGGATTCTTGATGTTTCTCTTGAGTGCCATCCTTAGCAGAGGTTTGTGTATAATCAATGACAACGTCAGCTCCCAACGATTTCACATATTCCACATTTCTTGTTGAGCACACTGCATAGACTTTGATATTGAAATATTTGGCCAAATAATGTTTGGCGAATAGCAAAGCAATACTTCCCGTGCCACCAGAAGCACCAATGACCAATACTTTGAAATCTTCCATTTCCTTTGGCTTTTCATTCATCTTTTCTGGATGAGCTATGTGTTTCTTCAACAAAGATTCTACGAGTGGATGTTGTCTGTAGGCATCGATTATGGTTCCACCACTTGTTGCAAAAGCAGCTGCCTTATTATAATCCATATCCTTTGGTTTCTTAATCAAATCATGATCTTCAAAGACGCAATATTCAGCAAACGTACCAGTCTTGGCTCCTGCCTTTCCACCACAAACCAAATCACCAACTTTGAATTGGGTGACCTTCTTACCAACTGCTGACACAACACCACTGGCATCCAATCCCAAAACACAAGGGAATTTGAGCTTGACAGCCATTTTGACTCTCCCAGAAGCCATATGACAATCGCCAGGATTAATACCAGCTGCATGGACTCGGACCAATACTTGATGATCCTTCAGAGCATCTTGCTTTGGTTTTGGATGATCTTGCACAATTTTAAAATCAGGAAATTCAGCATAATCTTCAATAATAATTGCCTTCATAATGTATTGTATATTGTTGGTACTACTATTCATACGAGTTTCAAAAGTTAGTTCTACTATCGGTTGTTATTCTTAGTTGTTATATGCCCACCACTACTACTATTAGAAGAGAGAGATGATAATAATTTTGTATTAAGCTTAGTGAGATATTAGTACTACTATGGGTGAATACTATTAATGAGATGTTGAGATGTTTTTTAAAGAGTTGTTGTTTGCTTTCTGTGCCATTTCTTGATTTAAATTGATACTCACTCGGGCAAGTGAGGGATTCATTGTTTCCAAATTGTGGCTCAGCCAATTATGGAATTACCTCGCGGGTTTCCTAATGGCCATAGGAATTTTTACAAATTAAGAACAAGTGCTACGGAGATCCAATTCTATTTTGTTTATCTCTTATTCTTCTAATGGTCAATGTAATATTAATAATATTACTAATAATATTTAATATTTAAATTATAATATTTAAAAAAAATGCAAACAAGTAGTACTAGTAAGAGAATTGATGCCTTGCCATCCACCATCCTTCCTACCCGATATAAAATTTTCTTAAATCCAGATTTGAAGAATTTTGTATTTGATGGTGAAGAAACTATTGAATTGAAAATTAATCCACAAGAATTATCATCAGATCATACTAATAGTATTGATAATCTATTAAAATCCATTGATCGTATAGTTACGAATAGTAAAGAATTAAAAATTGATCAAGCCTTTTTAATGATCGGAGATGGTCATGGTCATAGGGTTGAATTTAAATCAATTGATTTTCATGAAGAGTTTGGAATTGTTAGTTTTGTATTGGAAAAGTCGTTAGATGAAATTTTGAATCAGTTAAATATCAAGGTTGATGATTTGAGTGTGTTTAGAATGTTTTTGCACTTGAAATTCAGAGGAGAATTGAATGACAAGTTGAATGGCTTTTATCGATCAAAGTATGTCAGAGATGGTGTTGAATCATATGCTGCAGTAACACAATTTCAACCTGCCGATGCTAGAAAATGCTTTGTTTGTTGGGATGAACCAATTTATAAGGCAGTTTTTGAGATTTCACTTGTTGCTCCAAAGAATTACAAAGCACTGTCCAATATGAACTGCATTCAAGTGGATGATTATGATGAAAGTAGTAATCTTCACAAATTTTCTCCAACTCCTCCAATGTCAACCTATTTGGTTGCTGTTATTGTTGGTGATTTTGATTATGTTGAAACTATTTGTACAGAAACATCCAAGCCAATTCCTGTTCGTGTCTATACTCCAGTTGGAAAGAAGGAACAGGGTCTCTTCTCACTTGAAGTTACCTCTAAGGTATTGGCCCTTTTTGAAAAGTATTTCCAGGTGGAATATCCATTGCCTAAACTTGACATGATTGGAATTTCTCAATTGAGCTTTGGTGGAATGGAAAATTTTGGATTAATTACTTTCAGAGAGCAAATTGTTCTTGTTGATCCAATCAATACCTCTGCGGCTGCCAAGCAAAATGTTTCCATTGTTGTCGCTCACGAAGTATCACATCAATGGTTTGGAAATCATGTTACTCCAGCTTGGTGGGAATCATTGTGGTTAAACGAGAGTTATGCTACGTATGTATTAATGGCCTACTGTATTTAATATTTACAATCAATTATTTGAAATAATGTTTTATGGAAATTATAGTTATTGGGAATACTTTGCTATTGATAATCTCTTCCCTGAGTGGGGCGTTTGGGAACAATTCGTTTATGCTGACTTTTTGAGAGCATTCGACTTGGATGGAAAGAGATCTACTCACCCAATTCAAGTATCAGTCAATTCTACTGCAGAAATCGATGAAGTTTTTGATGCCATCTCATATAGTAAGGGTTCATGTTGCGTTAGAATGTTAATTGAATGGCTTGGTATTGACCAATTCAGAAAGGCAATTATTGCTTATTTGAACAAGTATGCCTTTTCCAATGCCAAAACTGAGGATTTGTGGACATCTTTGAAAGAATCACTCAATGTTGATGCAGCATCCATGATGAAGAGTTGGATATATTCCTCAGGTTATCCTGTTGTAACCATCAAGGAACATTTGGAAGGTAACGAAAAGGTATTAACATTAACACAAAACAGATATTTGGAAGATGGAGGTTTGGATAGTGAGGATTCAACCATTTGGTACATTCCTATTTCCTATGTTTTGTGCAATAGTGATAATTCAATTACAGAATTTAAAGAAACCATGAATGAAAAGAGCATGATTTTGAGAATTCCCGCCTCTTCCAAATGGATCAAATTCAACAAGAATCAAATTGGATTTTATCGCGTCAATTATCAAAGCTCTGAATATTATAGCAAATTGAAGGTCGCCATCAAGGAGAAGAAATTATCACCAATTGATAGAATGGCATTAATAGAGGAAAGTACAACCCTCTCAAAGAGTGGTCTTGTGCCAATTGAGCAAGTTTTATCATTATTTGAAGCCTATTCCTTAGAAGATAACTATACAGTCCTGACAACTGTTTCTTCCTGCTTGTCCACTATTGAAAATCTTATCAAACATGAATCAAGCCAAGCATTGGAAAAATTTGCAGCACTTGGAAGAAGTATTTTCCTTCATTTGAGAGATGATCTTGGTTGGACTCAACAAGAAAACGAAAGCCACTTGAGAAGCATGACCAGAAGTCTTGTATTCTCAAATCTTGTTAGTTACAATGACAAGGAAACTGTACAAAAGGCATTTGAAAAATTTGCTCAATTCAAGGTTGATCCATCAAGTTTAATTCCAGATTTGAGAAGTGTAGTATATTCAGCTGTTGTAAAATATGGAAATGAGGAAGATTTCAAACAAGTTTTGAATGTCTATTTAACATCGGATTTAACTGAGGAAAAAGTGAGAGTTTTGAAATGTCTTGGCCAATCTCCAAATGAACAATTAATTGATGAAACAATCAATAGAACTCTTGACGGATCTGTTCTCACTCAAGATATTTCGTACATGTTAATGGGTCTATCACAAAATCCAAAAGCAAATGAAAAGCTCTGGAGATTCTTTTTCAAGAATTATGCAGCAATTAGACAAAAATTCCAAGCAGGACTATTATTTGGAAGAATCATCAAATTATTCACTGAAAGTTCACTGAATCCACAACATGTTTCAGAAATTAAAGACGAATTAGACAAGGTTGCTACTAGTGCCATCTTGAGAACTGTCAATCAAGTTAAGGAAACTATTTCACTCAATAGTGCATGGAGTATTCGTTCAGCTCCTTCCATTGTTAATTGGTTAAATAAAATAGAATAAACTAGTGATATTTCAAATTTTAAAATATTTAATCAATATGGTGCCCGTCTTCTCGTGTACTATCTGTTTTTATCTTGTTGTAAAAACGAAAAATTATTCAGAACAGTTAGTGTAATATTCTGCAATGGATGAATGTGAAATGGATGCTACAAATTTGCCCAAACTCAAATCATAAAATTCCTTAATGGACTCATAATCTGCATCTTGTCCTAACCTGTTAATATTTGCATGTGTTATAAAGTGATGAATCAGTGAATCCTTCTCTAGAAAACGATGTTTGATGAAATCGTGAACTCTCCTCTGAGACCAGTTAGGTATTACATTGAAATTGTAATCTTTAGAATGAGAAATTATTTCAACATAGGGTAATTCGCTTAAAATATCCAATTCCATAAGATTGTCCATGAGTGAAAATCCTTGTAATGATAAACGAACTAGCTTTGGGAATCTCTTCCTATTTATACCACTAATAATGTTGTTCTCAATTGTTTTTACAAAATCCCAATAACTATCATCCAAAAATGTATCCATACGAATTGTCAAATCTCTAACATTTGGAAACACCTCTTGTTCACTCAGAAAATTAGCATATAACTCAGAACCCTCATAAAAGTATGATAATCTACCAAATTGAAAGCATAAGTATTGTACATGATCAGGTATAGCAAAATTCCTATAATTCCATTCATTTAACACTATGGATATTGCAATGTAATTCGAAGCTACTTGGTTAAACTGTGTAAAATCTTGATCCTGATTCATATCAATCATCAGGCCAAGAGCTTTCGAATCTGAGGAATCTTTTGAAAATAATCCTTGAGAAATTAAACAGCAATTTTCATAGGTATCACCTTCATCATAATATCCACTCCATTTTTCACTGTCAAAGTATGAAATCATATTCAGAGATAGAATAAGTGCTTTGTGTAGGAACAAATCATAGGAATTGAGGTGGGTTAGTGCTGAAATCTTTTCAAATTTCTCATTAGAAACTACTAGTTTCTGCATTCTCTTTTCGAATTGCTCATTCATCTCAGGAGTATCCACTTCATTCTCAATAGTATCCAAACTCGGATAAGGATGGTACGATCTATAACACTTCGAAGGATCAATTATTTGAGCATATTCACGATTGGAATTCATCTCTGTTGCCTCAATTAACTTTTGCATTCTCACCAAAGGAATTGCTTCAGTCACAGATAAATCACCTGTTGCCAATGAACATCCCTCAAATGATTCATAACGTTTCCAATAAATTACCAACTCCAAAACATTGGAAACTCTCCTCCAAAACTCTGACATTTCCTCCACAAACTTTTGATGAGCTTCCCGAGAGAGCAGACAAGTCAATTTATGAATGGTCCTAACTGTCGTTAAATCCATATAATTAATAATCATAGGATGGATTTGTTTTTTAAATTTCATAATATCATCATGATGATTCATATTCACTTGATGGATAGGTCCAAGCAAGAACTCAAAAATACAACAACGCCAAATCTCTGAAGGAAGGTTGAGTAGTTTCATTTTTTTTGTAATTCCACAAGTTCATCTTCATCTTTAACTATTCCAATACTCAAATATAGTAGTAGAAAATATTTACAAGTTTATAATTTAGTGGTGCTACTGGTTCAATTATGCAGAAACAGTAGTAACAAGACCAAATACTAAACTAAGGGTCAAATAAATAACAAATGTCAACCCAACACTCATGGCAAAAATAGTCCACTTGTAGATACGGTCTGAAACTTCGGTAATGGCGAAACAAGCAAATCCAATAATGAATCCACACATTAATCCTCCCAAGTGGCCAGCATAATCTACATAATCAGAGAAACTCCACAAAAGTGTAATTACAATAATAAATCCAACACTGATGCATTGCATAATCTTTGGCTGAGTTGGAATCTTCTTCCAACGAATGATAATATTAGCAACCTTGGCACCAATCAATCCCATAATTGCTCCAGAAGCTCCAACTGAAACACTATCTGGAAGGGCAACACAGCTCAATAAATTACCTCCAACACCTGCAATAATATAAATTGGAAGAACACGATACCACTTCCAAGTCTTTTCATAACCCATACAAATCATTACTTGAACAAATAAATTCATAAACAAGTGCAAAAATCCTGCGTGCATTATGAGTGGAGTGAATAAACGCCAAAGTTGATATTCCTTCTTGATCTTGTAAGCAGATTTGGCTCCTAATAAGAGAAGAGTTGAACTAGATGGCCCAATAGATGGATTAGAACTATCAATACCTCCAACAGATACCTCTACAATAAAGTAAATGATTTGTACAATGGAAATCCAAAAGCAAAATGTCTTGAGCATATTCTTGTAATCTTGCTTTCTGGTTGGTGAACAAGGTGGTCCAACAAAACAAGGACAACAACACATTAAACAGGTCTAATTCCGATTAATATTAAATAATAGTATACAAAACTTACATGATACCATTGTGGTGTAATACCATGCAAATTATAACTCCAAAACATGTCCTCATTCATATCATATTGTTGTTGATAAGGATCTGTAGGTCTATTTTGTGATTCAACATCAACTGGTTGACCTGTTGCACTATAACTTCCACCTCCTAATAATAATAATATTAATTTCCAATATTGTTATTATTATTGTTGTATAATTTTGTATATAATTCAATTGAAAAGGGTCAAATAGAAAAACCTACCAGCAGTACTACCAGATCCTTGAGAGAACATACCACCAAGTCTAGAAAACATGCCTCCAAACATTGATCCTCCTCCAGAAGAAGAACCTCCATTATCAGCAGCTCCACCAGCATAATTAGCAGAAGAAGGTTGATAAGAAACAGCTTCTCCCGAACTTAATACTCTTCCTGATGATGATGATGCATTGTTATTGTTGTTTGAATTGGAAGAACCATTACCGAGAGATCTTCCTCCTCCAAGGCTTCTACCACCTCCACCACCGAGGGATCTTCCTCCTCCTGATGATGGATTATTGTTATTGTTATTATTATTATCGCTTGGTAAATCACGAATTGTATGAACAGGCATGATGATTGAATTATATACAAAAATTATTCTACAATGGATACAAAAAAAACTAAAAAGACTCGAGAATTCGGTTAAGGTTATTAGAGTTTGATATTTTGTTTTTTAATAAAGTTGATGGTTGTTGATGGAAAAAGTTTGAGAGAAAAATTGTTGTTCTCCTCTTCCTTTGTTTTTTTTAAATTTTATTTTAGAATTAAAAACGAAGAAGGAATGTCGGGTGATGGCGCTGTTTTTGTGGGGTTGTGAGTTCGATTCTGGATGGTTGCTTCTACGATTTTTTCTAGTTTGTTTGAAGAGTTCGTGATTTGCCAGTTTGGTAATTGAGAAGTATGCAGTTTTGAACAGTGCATTGTCTAATTCAGATATTTTTCTCACGCAATTGAATTGTTCAGGTTTCGAATATCAATGGATGATTAGCTGTTATTCGATTCATTCTCATTGTTGCATGCGGCATGTTGATCCTTATCATTGAGAATAAACTTCATAGACATTGGATAGAAATCATCAAAGAATGAATAGTGTCGATATTCCAAATAATTATGTGGCCACTTGTCAATACCTAATTCGTTTCGAATAGAATAAAACTTTCTCTTAATGGTCGATAAACTGCATCCTAATAAGGTACATGCTTGTTGTTGAGTTAAATGCAAAATTCTAATCATCTCATCTGTGGTAATATTCTCAACTGTTCTCTTTCTAGTAAATTTGACATTAGAATCTATTTGAACAATTGAAACTCTTTGATCTTTCGAATAATTAAAACAAGTTTCACCCTCAGAAAAGTGTTTTTCTAATAATTCATTCATCGATTCACATGCATCCAATTCCTCATCATCCATAATCACATACGAAACTTTTGTTTGCGTTGGTTTCTCCACCTCATTCGAAACTGTTCCTTCCTTTCGTTTAAATTCATACTTTCTCTTTATCTTTTTCGATTTTTTAATTCCTGCTGTTTCTTTAAACATGTAATCCACAATAAATGTTTGATTATCTTTAGATTTCGAATCATTGACACCCTTGTTCGTTATTGGAAAGTTTACAATATTAGAAATATTGTGATTACCACTTGTGGAAGCAACTGCTACTGCTTTGATTCCTTGTGGATGAGAATTTGTTGGTGATGAAACATTTGAATGATGAGCATTCACATGTGATGAATGTAAACAACTTCCATGCTTGTTAAATTGGTTTAAATTATTCGAAACATCCACTTGTTGATGATACTTTACATGTGGACTAGAGACGATTGTTGTAATGGTAGAAGTGAGAGGTGAAGTGGTTGGTGGAGGAAGCACGACAATGCTTCTTTGATGTTCAAAGTTATTCGAAAGGTTGTGGCTGGAAGTGTGTCCATGATTTGAGTTGGATACAAGTTTCGAATAGTTTTGAAGTGAATTATTAACATGTTGTTGTTCATGTTTCGAAAAAGATATGTGTTCTTCTCCATGCTCATGTGGGGCGGTTGATATTATTCGATTCAACATGTTTGAAACTGAAACCCAAAGTGTGGCCTTTTTTTACGTTGTTTACCTTCACTGTGTTTGATTGTCCTCGGTCTTTCATCTCTGGGTAGTGTAATCTTGTGGGAGAAACTAGACGAAAGTTGAATTATTATAATAATGGGGTCTCTTTTTTACAACTTCAGAGGACTACCTGCTTTTGGTTGTTGCTTCCATTTGGAAAGCCTTGTTTGGTGCATGTGGAGCTTTGTTTACTTGTTACGAGTTGTGCTCTGAGATGTTGCGTAACAATTGACAAACTAAACTTGACAAAATTTGCCCTTTGAGTTTTGTTTCTCTATGAAAATTGAGATAAAACCAATTAAATTGGGCAGAGAGCTGCAATTTATTGATACAATAAATTATCTAGAGTTACAACTGTTGGATTGTTTACAATAACTTGTTCTAGACGAAAGTTTTCGAATAGTTTCTAGTAGGTTGGAAATTTGTCTTACTGTTCATTGAATCTTGTGGTTGCTGTAATTTGGAACTGTATTGTTGTAATACAATTCTGGATTTTTTACATTTACCTAAATAAAAATTATGCAAGTCAGTTTGAAACTGTCAAATGTTATCTGTGGCAACTACTTTGCACTTCACAAGTTAAGTAATCTAGCATACAATTTGGGTGGGTACTGAACTGTTATTTTATTTTGATATTTGATGATGGTACGTAGTTGTACGAAATCATGCGGTAACGAATTGCCTTATTCGAAATTTGGTTTCTTTACATTTTTTAAATAAACAATTACTTTCAAATACAATCATCTACAATTGCATTGGATATGTTGCATTCTCTAAATTCAAGTAATTTCTTTCCAAAGTTGTTATTTTTCAATGAAATGTATTTCAAATGTTTGAATTTTTCGTAATTTTCAAGGATTGAAGTGGCACCCTCTATTCCAATGAAATTAATATCCAATTCAATAATGGTCAATTGAGATAGTAA
This sequence comes from Naegleria gruberi, assembly GCF_000004985.1. Lineage (NCBI taxonomy): Eukaryota > Heterolobosea > Eutetramitea > Acrasida > Naegleriidae > Naegleria > Naegleria gruberi. The sequence goes on from NW_003163285.1 coordinate 330,155, forward strand.
TTTGGAATTGGAGAGGAGAATCATTCCCTTGTTAGAAATCTTATTGTCATTCATTTTGAGAGTTTTTAAACTTTTGAGACAGTTAATGGTTGGATTGACCAATGCTTCAATGAATTCCCAACCAAGTCTGCACTCTCTCACTGTTAAATTTTCCAAACTTTTTAAGGATTGGTTTCTAATGACGGATTTGAAAGCTTTCTCTCCAATTTTCAAACCAGACATGTCCAAAGTAATCATATTGTTGAATTTAACTCGAGGAGAAATTGCAAAGGGTGAAAACATGTTCCAACCCATCCTTAATGATTTCAATTGTGTAAAATTCAAAGTTTCTGATAATTTAACCTCTTTCATATTATCAATTGAATATTTGAAACTTTTTTGAATATTCAAATAGGTCAAATTGCAAAGATTCGAATTTGGAGCAACAAGTAGTTCAAAATCTTGATCTGTGAATGAGCAATCAGATGCTGAAAGGTAGGTTAAATGAGAGGCATATTTCCAATTTGCAATGGATGATAATGATACTCTTGCTTGGTCGATAATTAATTTCTCAAGCTTTGTAACTTTGGAATTTTCACTGAAAAGTGAACTCAAATTTAAAGAGGCACATCCAGAAACATCCAAAACCTTCAAATTTCCAATTAAATCCCTCTCCATTATTGTCAACAGGTCATGTTCAGCAAAGGTATAACTAAAATTGAGGTCAATCTTTAATTCTTCCAAATTTTTGAAAACTTGCATTGTTCCAATTCTATCAAACGGAAAATAATCATTTCGTATAATGAGTTTTTTCAAATTTTCACATTTCAATTCTTGTATTAAATACAATGGCACAATTCCATTATCTTTCACTTCCAATTCCAAATATTGTTTCGAAAATCTATTCCCACCACAACCTTTATACGATTTAAAATGATTCGAACTAATTTCTCTTAACGAAACCTTTCCCACACAATATCTAAACTGTCTACTCACCACCCCACAAACCCTCATCACAAAAACTCCCTCCAAATACTCGAAAATATTCATCACCATTTCATTCAATAAAAATTCATTATCCGATGCTAAATTAAATTCGCAATACACTTCATCATCATTTAAATAATCGAGAGAGTGATCGTGATAGAGAGGTGTTTGAGAAAGTGGTTTTTGATTGTTGTTATTGTTATTTGGAGGAGGAGATTTTTTGAATAGTTTTCTTGACATTTTTTAAAGTTTAAAACTTCAAAGTTCAGAAAAAGAGTTTTGGTGGGATGCATTTCAGAGAATGTTTGATGAACCTGAATATGCATAAATTGAGATTGTGGAAGACATCAGTCAGTAATCAAAAATTAATATCACTGAAATATTCAATTTCTGAATAGAAGATCAATACAAAGCCCCTCAATATTTAACTAGAACACCAATTGTTCTAACTTCTTCCTCTTCACTGACCGATCCATCAGTCAAACGCCAAATGTCACTGAAGATCTAATCATTCATCAACAAAAAACTCTCCCAAATTAACTCAAAACAACAAAAAAAAAATGGGTCAATCAGCATCTCAACCAAACAACATTTACGTCTCCAAGCAATTCTCCTCTCCCTTCTCACTCACAGAAAAAACTGTACAAACCTTCTCGGATTCAGTTTTTTCGGTTGCACAATCTGCCGCCTCTTCTGGTTCTTTTTTGGAGGGAAATTTTTCATCTGCACCGTTAAAAAGAGGCGGGAGTTTTAATATTACCTCATCATCAACAAGTAGTAGTAAACAACATAGTCCAGGGAGTAGTGGAATTGGAGCAATGTATTTGGGAGGAGCAAATAGTACGGGAATTGGAGAATTATTGTATGGTGGAAGTGCTAGTGTTCATAGTAAGAGGGAGAGAAGGCGAAGTGTTTGTGCTAGAGAAGTGAGAGTTGAAAAGTATTCGATTCGTCATGAAGATTTGATTAAATCGTATTCATTGAGAGGGTATTTTGTGATGGATAGTGCTAATGTGTTTGTGAATGATAAGTTGGTTGTGCAGTATTGTCATATATTTGGGCCAATTTCGAATAAGAGCCATTATATGAAAAGATATGTTTCGACCCAAGTGGAAGAAACACTAAATTTGGGAAATGATTCTAAATGGGTAGGAAAGGACTTTGATTTTATTATAAAACATGATTATAAGAGGATGATTACTGAAGAGAAACTAACCCTACCTGACAGCATTATCGTTTCAACAGTTGAAGAAATTAAGTGTTAATTTCTGTGCCAATTTGCCAAAGATTTTCAATGAAAATTACAAAAATTCAAAACTACAGTAGTGAGCCCACCATCCAAACTCTTGAGAAACCTTCAATTCAATTCCGAATCATGCATACCGTGGTCAATTCCGTTCAAAGAGCAATGCAAGGTGTAAAATCCCAGTATTCATTGTAATGCGCATAATCCTCAACATTTGTGCGCTTCAACAAAACAATAAAGGCGGACACAAACTAAATCTCAACACTTTCAATTAAAACGCACGCTTTGCATTTTGATAAAACAACCAAACAAAAAAAACAAAAAATCGTTTAGCCTCAATATTTATTAAATATCTTCATCAACATGTCCACTACTACAATTGAAGTCCCACAAGCATTCGGATGGGTCTTGCTTATGGCTGTTGCTCATGCCTTTGAACTTTTTGTATTTGGAGGAGTTGTCGGAAGCTATAGAAAGAAGCACAATGTCAAGTATCCTGATGTTACTGGACCTGAGGAATTTAATCGTGCCATGAGAGTACATTACAATGCATTGGAAGGTGCTCCATTCTTCTTTGTTACCTTATTAATTTGTGGATTTTATTGGGCTGAATTAGCTGCCCTTGCTGGTTTCATTTACATTGTTGGTAGAGCTATTTATTGTGTGGGTTATCTTAAGAGTGTTGAAGGTAGAACTACTGGAGCAATTATTTGTCATTTGGCCGAATTGATGTTGTTGATTGGTTCAATTGTTTTCATCTTTAAAATGATTGTGTAAATATACAAGCGAGCTCAATGATAAAATTCATTTTCTTTTAAATTCGTATACTTTTGTTTATTATTAGTGGACTAAGAATTGCATTCTATTGGAAGTTTAATACAATGGTTAAATCACATAATCGTTTAGCTAGTCTTGTTTGTTGAAGTTTCCTTGCAAATTGGTCCAGTTTGGTATTCCTCTTTCTTGTCCGAGCAAGTAATTTCATTTCTCTTTTAGTATTTCCAATAATTTCTTCCGTTTTCATAGATTTCAGTATTGTGAAATCCGAAAATATTGTATCATTTAATTTGTAAACTGGTGTAATATCCCAATCTCTAAACTCATCAAAATAGGGATGTAGAAGAGCTTGAGACACTGTCATTCGATTATTTGGATTGAATTGTAAAAGGTTTTCCAATAAATCCAACTCATTACTATCCAAATAGGAGAATAAACTAGCTATCTGTCTCTTCTTTGGCTCACTTCCAATTACATTTTGAATGCAATCCTTAATCATTTCTGGTTTCGAAGAAATAAGTCCAATCTCTTCATCTGTGGGCATTCCTAAAATTTCAATCATAGTAATGATCATATCAATAGTACTATTACTCCTTAACAATGGTTTTCGTAAAATAAGCTCAGCAAGTAGTAATCCAACACAGAACATGTCCATTTTGGCAGTGCACGAAAAATTAGTAGAAAATAACTCTTCAGGACTTCGATGAGGATTATTCCAAAGATACACTGTAACGAAAGTATCTCCTTCCCTTTGCCAATTAAGAAACCCTTGCAGTGTAATTTCGCATTCAGTATTGACCATAATATTGAATGGCCTGATTCCTAAATGCACAATTCCATTCACATGTAAAATTCTCAATCCCACCAATAGCTGAAAAATTATATATTTTCTATGAATTAATTCCAAAGATAAACTCCTCAACACGGTATGAATATCAAAGAATTCAACATAAGTGCTCATAATAATCAGATCTTTTCCGATAACTTTCAACCTGCTTCCTAAATTCAAAGCTTTACAATCGGAATTATTTACACTCAAATTAATCATCAACATGGCACTCCTACAAATCAGCAAATGGTAGGGATGTTCATCCTCCTCGGTTATTTCCTTCTCATCAAACAAATTACAATATTGCTTGATAAATAATTTATTCTTCCCTCTGAACCCTTTATAACATTTCAAATACTTTTTTGAGAATTATAATTCATTCCAATTCGTTTTTCCAATCATGATGAACCTACACTTTTGTCGGTTATTTTTTCGAGTGAATGAAAGGATTTCTCCAGGTAGCTCAAGCTATCTTGATTCATTTTTTTTAAATTTTAAGGAATCCAGTTGAAAATTATTCTAAATAAGATTATTTCATTAGAGAATCAATGCATTCTTTGAGAACTAATTTGTGGATTGGCTTTGTGAGTAGTTGATCAAAGAGTGGTGATTTCTCTATCAATACATCTCCTGTCAACGCTACAACCTTAATATCTCCTTGATGTCTATTTCTAAGAATTTTGGTTGCTTCAACTCCATCTAGAACTGGCATATTCTATAAAGAAATATATTATTTTCTTTTAATTTAAAAGAAACTTACCAAATCTGTAATAATAAGCTTGTGCCTTCCCTTATCAAATAGTTCAATTAATTCTTTTCCGTCATTGGCAGCATCTACAGAATAACCAAGACTTTCAATAAGTTTTGTAATGACTCTCCTGTTCACAGAATTGTCATCAGCAATTAGAATTTCAGCTTTCGAGTTGCTTGCCTTATTTTGACAGCAAGTTGAAAAGAGACGAATATAATTTTCTTGAATGGCTAGTTGTCTCTTGATGGAAGGATCAATTTCGTGTAAAGATTCGCTACTATTCTTACTTCTCTCTAATTTGCATTGTACAATTTCCAAAGGAAGAATTACAGTGAATTCTGCTCCACAATTTTCATCAGATTCCAATGTAATATCTCCTCTCATGGCTTGAACATTGTGTTTTACAGTTGAAAGTCCTAATCCACTCCTTTTTAAAGGATTAAAAAATGTTTAAGCTACATCTATACGTACCCAGGAATGATTGACTGATTCAAATTATGTAACTGTGCAAAAGGTTCAAATATTTTGGCTTGTTTTGATTTTGGAATGCCAATTCCGTTATCTTTCACTTTGAAAATGATATCTCTTTCAATAACTCCATTCACCTGTCGTTCATCTCCTTGGACAAAGCATTCCAAATCGATGGAATCTCCAATTTTTGATGCCTTTACGCCATTGGTCATAAGATTTGATATTACTTGATGTATTCTAGTTTGATTAGCTCTCACAAAGAGGTCTTTCGCTTGTTCATCAATTGAGACGTTCACATTGACTTGAAATTGTTTCGAATAACTCTTAATGATATTTCCCATCATTTTCACACAGTTATTCAAACTAAATATTTTGAAAAACTTGGTAGCCTCTGAAGATTTATCATCTGACTTCTTTTCATGTTCAATTTTCACAAGTGTCAGAACATCCTCAATAAGATTGAGTAAAATTCCATCCGAGGAGGCAATTGTCTCAACTAACTCTCTTTGATATTCTGTTAGATTTGTCTCTCTCAACAATTCAACACTTCCCAAACTACTCAAACAAGGAGATCTAAACTCATGACTGATATGGCGAATAAAAACTTCCTTACTTGACAAGGCCATTTCTAACTCCTTTGCTGTTTGTTCCAATTTTGTTATTTTTGATTGGAGAGCTGAGGATGTTGACAATACATAATAGCTCAATAAATAAATACACAAAGCAGTTGCCAAATTCTCGAATATTAACTCTATCGAATTCGAAAAGATCAAACTATGAACTATTGTTCCACAATATAAGAAAAATGTTACAAAGAATGGAGCCAACGTATAATGCAATGAAGTCATCGTGTTTGATGACATGAGTATCAAAATATACATTGGAGAAAGGAGAGCCCGATTATCTGCCACCAAGAAGTACCTAAAACAAAACAAGAGCAATGAAACAGTCATTCTAACCTTTTCCTCTGCCTCTGTAGATCTCACAAGGCCCACTCCAAGCATGGAACGAATAAATTTTCCATTCACTATAACTCCAAATATAATACTACTCGTCATGATGATTAAATGTTGCCATCCCTTACAAAATGAATAAGCAATCAGAAGGGCATACTCCATTATTAGTACTTTTAAAATTACGTTATCCTTCATAGGAAGCGTAAGTACATGTTTAAAGAAGGGTCTTAGTCTCGGATGTAAACTATCATATATTGCTTGATCCTCCAAATCCAAGGCAAATCCTCTCAAGGGATCCACTACTAATTTTCCCACCATAATATTTATCTACAGTTCGTTGTGTTGTTGTTTGTAAAAAAATTCTCTGCACAGGCAAACTTGTGTGATGAGGAGGTTTTTTTGTTCTCAAGCAAGCAGTAAAGTTCTTGATATTGTTGGTGGGGTGGTGACATGTTGTGAAGAGAGAGGGAGTTAATGAGTAAGAACTGAACATGATGAGCTCTAAACCTTAATAAGGACATGGATGGGAGATAAAATACAGAGGTCCAGATCCTCAGGAATTGAAAGATAAAAAGGTGGCCAATAAGATGTACTGCAATGGATAACACTATTAAAGTTAAATATTTTACAACACTTCCATTTGGTCTAGCTTTCCTTTATGTAAACAAATACAGAATTGCCATTAAATATTAACCCAGGAAAACTTCACATTTACTGTACATTTTTCCATTCTTGTTGGAGGTGGCGAGGAAATGAAGCTTATCGACTGTGAATCTGATTGGTTTGGTGAATAAGGTTTCGAGCATTTTCTTTCGTTTCAATAGATCTTTCTGTTGAGTAACATATTAAATAATGACAAAATTAAGAGTTTACCCTGATTTTGTAATGTAAACTTACAGTTTTAACATAGGAAATTGAAATATGAGGAACATATTCATGATTCTCTACAATATTAAAACACTCTACTATTAAATCATGCAATTGAATCAATAATTCATCTTTCCTCTCATCTCCAATCCAAACTTTAGGTTTCATTACAATAATTGAATTAATTGTATGTTCGAAAATATCCAACTCATCAAGTTCAATATCAAATGGTTGTATATCATGCTCCTTTAACAGTTGTTTCAACTTTCCTTTCGCCACACTGAATCCTGCCTGAGCAACGAAAGGGTAAGCACTGAAATAAAATCCGAAACAGTTATAACTCATCTAGATCTGTTGAAAAACTACATACACATTGATGTGTGCTGGCCAACAGGATTTATTTCCCTCATAGTCCAACACTTCATGTTCGGGATGGTGAGGAAATAATTGTGGCCACAAATCGAGTGGTGGAATAATAGTACAAGCAGTGCTGACAGTTGTGTAAGTAGAAGAACTTGTTGTTGGTGCCTCGTCAGAAGAAGAAGAATTATCAGATGATGATGCTTTTTGTTGCTTTTTCATTGTTGTTGGTGATGGTGATGAATTGTTTTTTTCTTGCTGTTTGTTTAATGCTACTGGACGATTTTGAACTTGATGAAAATAGTTTCAATTTCAAAGTTGAAACACAATTTTATGTAATTAATTGACTCTGCTAAAATGTCTAATACTGATTATATTTAAACATAATGTAAAGTACCAAGGCACTTTGAAACCAATTCAGAAAAGTTCCCTCCGTAATGGTTCTATTCTGTTTGAGCTCTGCCAGAACAGAACCGACATCTAGAACAATCTGATTACTACTTGCTAATGAGGCGGCAATTGAATCATCCTCGAATGGATTTTCCAAATCTTCATCTCCTTCATCCAATACATCCTTTATAATTAAAATGTCTTGACCTAGTCCTCGTTCGCCCATTACTTCTCTCAAATGTGTCAATAATTTATCGAATTGACTTCTTGACATTGTATAGCAACTTTCCTCGACGTTAAAAGTTTTTGCATATCTATAGAACACATATCTTGAGATCCAATTATCTGTTTCATCAATTGATAATTTAACTTCATGAGGTTCAACATATTCCAGTTCAGAATCAAAATCTGCATATAAATCTCCACTCTTTTCACATTCTACCAAATCACTCTTCAATCTATCAATTTCTATCAATCCTTTATCCATCAATTCATTAATTTTAAGAATGGTGTCAACACAACAAGCCACAATATTCCGTTGATGAAGTGATTGTTTGAAATTATTACAATGTACAGTATTTACAAGTTTTTTCTTCTTTATAGAAGTTTCCTTCTTCTTTTGCTTCTCCTCCGATGAGGAATCATAATTCAATGCAGGAGGACCCTGATACAAATGATTAAAACTTTCTTCTTATCATTTGCATCATCCTTTTCCTCATCCTCCTCGGCTACCTGATTAGAGATTTGATTCCTCTCAAACAGCACTGATCCATTCAATATAAGTCTATCAATGATATTTAAAATTGATTGTCGTTGCTTTAAAAGGGTATCCTGATCAAGCATTGATAGAGTATCAGCTCCACCACCCATCAAATAGTCATCACGATAAGTCCTCCTATGATTGTTATTATTATTTAGGAAGAGACAGAGTCCATCATCATAATCGGACAACATTTTCCAGCATATTAATAAATTAAATTGTTGTTATTATTATTTGTATTATTACTATATTACTATTATTGCTAATATATTAAATACTACTAGTATAATTATTGTTGTTGTATGAAGATGATGTTAAAGAGTTGAAGTGAAACTGTCTTTTTTCAACACCAATAGTGATAGGCAATGAATGTTGACAATTTTTTTTCAATTCGGAAAGTTTGTTTAATGATGGTGATTGGATTTATTTGTATTGGTTGAGGTTTGATGGGAGTTGGACAATCGGAAATAGTGTAGGGCTTTGGCCTCTTTACATTCGATAGGTCCAAACAGAATAATAATTATTATCAGGGGGGAACAATGTTGATGTCCGCGTGTTACTGGAAAATAAAATAAATAAAATTATGGGTCAAAAAACTACTACCTAACAGCTGATTTTTAAAAAATATTACTGCACTCTTTTTTGGTTGATAAAAGTAGTCATCGAATACTGTGGTATTATTTACAATAGTGGTATTATTACATTTAATATAGATTGAGGATATGATACAAGCCATCATCTTGTAGTTACACTCAATTTTTTGAACAATTTTAATGGTTATTAATGTAGTACAAAAGAGGAGTGTAGTTGTTAGTTTTGATGGAGAGGAATTTTGACTTGATGTTGACAGTCAAGATTAAAACCATTGTAACGTAATAAATATATAGTTTAAGGATACCATTGTTTCGGAATCAGTGACACACTATGTAAGTGTTCGTATCATGTCTATTTGTTAAGTATAATCGTGTTTTGATTGTTTGTGAAGGCAAATATGGTATCCCTTTATTTATATTGATGATTTTCTCTTATAAAAACCATCTCCTATAATCAAATAGCTCATTCTAGATATATGTAGATTTCAAATGCATAAGGTTCACTATAACAGTAGAATACATTGCTTTACGTGAATGCTGTGATTTTTAATGTTTTATGTGCACTAGTAAATTAGTTCTATCTTCAAACGAATGACAGTTCAAAAATTGTATCTATTTTTTGGTGAAATTTTTGGAATAGGTAGTCAAAACACTCATACATACCGTATGAGTATTATGACTGTATGATAATTAGAGAAGTGATACAAAACCGTGATGAGTGCAAACTGTAGAAATTTCAAGAGATGAGTTAATCGTGCAACCAGATTAAGAACTTAACTAAATTAGAACATTTTTTAAACCAGTAAAAATTAAGAGAAATCTCTCTACCAACTTTAGACAAGCTCATTTCTGATAATTAAGAAGATAGACCATTCAAGATTTATAGAAAACGTAGTAATACATACACTCTCCAGAATTTGAGGAGATGAAGCTTTGGTACGACCGTGCAACATATGAACATGTTGTTAGAAAGTTTAGAATGTTATATCTTTTTGTATACACGGTAATTTCCCTTTGTCTTTTTACAGTAAATTGCACGAAATGTGATCATGAAGGAGCTGTCTATTCATCAAATAAAAACATGTATTTATTAATTCCGAGCACAAAGTCTGGGACTTTTGGTCAGTAACACTACTTTCAGGCCATTTTTGATCACTATGTTCTCCCCTGATTATTATTAAATATTAATTAATTTATTAAATTATTATTATTATTGATTTGTATTTCCAACTTGGAAATTCCAACAATTGTTGGAGAAACAATAATACTATTGAAGAAAGAAGATGTTATCTGTTGGGTAAATGCATAGCAGAAGAAAGTTTGATTTGATGATTCCGTAATTTAGTCCTGTTTGTTTATTATCTTGTACTTCAATAATGAAGAAAATCCAATCTCCAAGATTCACCACATTTTGAACAATCTAATTGGCAGTTTTGTCATCAAGATTGATAAAAATTTCAAACAATAAATTTACTATTCTACTATTTTGATGAATATCCAAAGGTGATGTACAGTCAACATCAATATTTTCTGTGTTGAATTGATGAAGAAAATCAGTAATGATTTTGATGAGCCACTCTCCAATTCCAAATACTTCAAGTACAAAGGAGCTGATTATCAGCTCATAAAGTTATGAAATTCTCAGAATTTCCGATGCACTCAAAGACACTTCAACACACACCAAGCCAATTACCGTTTTGCTTGTTTGAATTTTAATATTTTTAAAAATTCAAACTTAAAACAACATCATGAGGAATCAATCAATTGGTGTTGTTTGAAGGCGGCTGCATTATAGAATCTTTTTACAGTACAAATGGTGATATCTCTAGAAAACTTTTGCTTGACAGGTGCTGATTTCTTCACTAGAAAAGCAATATCTAAGTTTTACTTCTAACGGAGCCTCTATTTAATTTAGATTAACTGAAAAAAACAATCAATTTCCATCATTTAATTATTTAATGATGATCAAAACGACAGAGTTGAGATCGATATTAGTATCCGCATTATTATTCTTCTTCTTGTTAATCATAGTATTTTGTGGATCGATATTTGGGTTGAGTGGATTTACTTTCGATCAGGATGCATACAACAAGATTTGGAATGATGAAACGGAAATTTGGTTTGGTCAATCGACAGCTCTTACAGGTCAAACTAAAGAGTGAGTAATCTTTTCTCCAATTATTATAATGATGTAAAGACTAGGATATCCAATGATGACAGGAGTTCAGGCAGCCTTTAAAGAAATCAATGAAAATTCTGGTGGAGTTTGGGGAGGTAAAAAACTGAGGTTAATTACATTGGATGATGGTTATGAGCCAGCTAGAACTGTAAATAATACGATTCAGCTCATTAATAATAACACAATATTTGGATTGATTGGATATATGGGGACAGGTACTTCGCAAGCTGCATTTCCATATCTTACTGAATCAAAACTTCCATTTATTGGTGCATTCACGGGAGGATTGTTTTTGAGAACACCTTTTGTTTCTAATATTGTGAATATTAGAGCTAGTTATCAAGACGAAACTGTAGCTATGGTAGAATATTTAGTTACAGTAAAAATGGTGAGGAGAATTGCAATCTTTTATCAGAATGATGCATTCGGCATGTCAGGGGTTGATGGTTCTAGTTTGGCATTGACGGCTCTTGGAATGAGTTTAGTTTCAAGAGGTTCTTATGAAAGAAATACTATTGTTGTCGCGAAGGCAGTTTCAGATATTGTTGCTGGAAATCCACAGGCAATTATCTGCATGTCAACATACAAACCAACATTGGAATTTATCAATACAGTCAAGAATAGGACAGATTTTGACCCAAACATTGTTTTCATGACTGGCTCTTTTATTGGTTCTAATATTTTACCATACAGAGATAGTGTTGTCATTACTCAGGTATTACCTCCACCAACCAACACAAAATACCCAATTGTTCTAGCCTATCAGAGAGCTATGAAAGCATCCAATCCAAATTTCGTGCCTTCCTATGTGGAATTGGAAGGATACATTGCTGGAAAGATGGCAGCAAATATATTGACTCAAAGAGTTTCTGGAGATTTGACACGCAGTAATTTTCTTCAACTTGTCTATTCCACTAGTACCTATATTATTGATAATCAAGTTATTGGACCGTACAAGCAATGTAGCTCTTCTAGATCCTTGCATTACTTTTTTGATGATCCTCAAAATCAAGATGCCTTTCTCTATCCAGTTTTACAACCACGTACAAGATTGATACCACGAAAAATTGAATCAACATTTGTTGCGCCTTGCTCTTGTAATCAAGGTTTGAGATCTATTTGGAAAACTTCTCAAAATGCTGATAGTTCATTTAGTGAAATTTCAGATCCAATGGTTTGGGATACTACTAGTACTACTAATTATACCTGCTTCTATGATCCAACAAAGACTCTCCCACCAATTGTATTTGGACACATATCATCTGGAGATAAGTATGATGAAGATTTTCTAGTTGGAGTGTTATTAGCATTCAACGAAAAAAACAATCAAAAAGGTATACGTGGAAGCGTGCTAAGAATTCTCACAAAAACCCCATCCAATAGTTCTGCTTCTGCCCTTATTGATACAGTTAATTTGTTGAAAAATGATTTTAATGTACTTGGAATTTTGGGTGGATTTTTACCAAGTTCTAGTTATGCTCAATTCGTAGATCAGTTTAAAACTCAATTACCTAACACATTGTTTCTATCGCCTTCCACATCATATGACTCTCCAACATTGAGAAGTGTATTTTCTCCAAATATTATTCATATTGGATTATCTATTCGTGAAAAGTTGGCCACCTTTTTCGATTTTGAAATGAATGCAAATGGGCATTCCAGATTTTCTGTAGTATATGGTAAATCCACTGAAGGGGCAGCAGATTGTAAAGAGTTCAAGAACCAATTGAGCCAATTTGGATTAACTGTTGAGAGTGAATATGAACATTCATCATCTGTTACAGATTACAAGTTAGTCACACAAGCACTTGTTTCAAATGATGGTAACCCTCAATCTGTTGTTGTTCTACTTCCTGAAAATATATCCTCATTCTCTTATTTGAGTACTGTAATCAAGGGTATTGTGAATATTGGAAAGAGAGATGACTTGTCAATATTCTTTTTGTACTTTAAATATACATCTTGGGTGGCAGATGTTTTTAACTTGATGGCTAGTCTTAATACCAAAAATAATGTATATCTTATTCAAAGATATCCTCATGTTGTGGACACTCAATTACCTTTAGTTGCAGCTTACAATAATTTGTTCAGCAAGTATTATTCTTCTTCTGTTTCTACAACTGGATCTTTAGAAGGTTTTTTGGCTGCAAGCTTTTTAATTGAAGTTTTGGAGAATATTTCTCCATCTGCAGATATTAATGGACCAAGTACAATTTTCACAATTTACCAAACGCAACAATTTTTGAAATATTCCATTCCATTTGGTAATTTCATTAGTAATTCTTGCAATTTGGGCATGAGAACAACCTATTTGTACAAGCTGGACGGATCGACCTTTACAAATGTCAAAATTCAATCATTTGACAAGACTAAATGTGGTCTTTCAGAAGATATTTTTTCCTCTGAAAGTTCCATTGAAAAACAACTTTTATTTGGTAGATTACTACCCGTGGAAGATGCTTCACTTCCATATGATGATTTTAGTGTTGGTTTGAATGCATTATTCACATCTTATAACACTAAGGGAACACTGGATACTGCAACTTTGCACTTAAAAACTCTGTACTATTCAAGCAGAGAGGAAATGACCAAGAAGGCAGAGGAGCTCATTCTAAAATACAAAATTTTTGGATTTTTAGGATCTAGACTAGTCTATGATGTTACTGAACTCAAGGCTATAATGGAAAATTACAAGATACCAATTATAGGTCCACTTTCTTCTCAGTTAGCTTTGAGAGAACCTTACTCAAGGTTTGTGGTCAATTTAAGACCTAGCATTGTTGAGGAATCTGTAGTTTTGACAAGATATCTGACCTCTGTTATTACCTCAAGAAAACCAACAGTTCTCATTCTCAGCGGATCATCTTACTATTGGCAGCAAAATAGTAATAATGTTGTTTCATTTTATTCGAAGAGTATTGAAGGAGTTTCGATTTCATCAACTAGTATTTCGTCAGTCTCTTCCACTTCTGGTAGAGCTGTAGAAGGTTCTAAGCCAGACTTGGTTCTTTTGTTGGCCTCTCCAACAGAAGTTTCACAATTTCTAACCAACTATCCCACTTTTTCCTCTCTAATTGGAATACCTTCAGAAATTTCATCTATTTCTAGTTTCAAAACACTCTTAAATGATATACCTTCTTCAGTAATAATTAGTCCTCAATTTTTAGAAAGGTATGATAAGGCTTCATCAACAAACTTTATGGCCAGAGATTTCTTGATAGACATGGCCAAATACTCAACCTCATCAAATACCTCCACACTAATGTATGAAGCTTATGCAGTGGGTTATATGACAACAACTGTTCTCAAGTTCATGTCCCAAGCCAATATGGATTATAGCAGAGAAAAATTTGTTTCCACATTTTTCGAGAGGTCTGTATTTGAATTAGGAAATAATGAATTTGGACCGTATGGCGATGAGTGCTCCATACAATCCACTTTTGTAGTGAAAGGCTCTTGTGAATCTGTTTCTGTTTGTAATTGTAGTCAAGGCGTGAGAGCTCTTCAAATCAATTCTCTAACCTCATCCTCGGATAGTATTTTATATGAAATGAATTTCAAAACATGTGGATTGCAAGCTATTGAACCACTTCTTTCAGATGGAGCCATTGCTGGTGTTGCTGTTGGGGGTACACTAGCTTTTTTAGGTACTCTATTTGTTATACTAGTACTGATTTTCTGTGCAAGAAATAGATCCTCAGTTAAGAATGCTCCCAAGTCAGGAAATATCACTTGTGCATTTACGGATGTTCAAAGCAGTACAAAACTTTGGCAAAATAATGAAAAGGCTATGAGAAATGCATTAGAAATTCATGACAAGATTATGAGGAAAAATCTTGAATTATTCAGAGGTTATGAGGTCAAGACAAATGGTGATAGTTTCTTTGTTGCCTTTAAGGATCCATTTGATGCTGTTTTATGGTCTTTAACAGTTCAATTAGATTTATTGAATGCGAATTGGCCTTCAGAATTATATCACGAATATGATTGCAGACAGGAATGGGATGAACGAATCAAGAAACCTTATTGGAGTGGATTGAGAGTGAGAATTGGACTTCATTACGGAAAGGGAGATTGCAAATGGGATAAAACCATGAAACGCTTCGACTATTTTGGAACAGTTGTAAACAAGTCAGCACGTATTGAAGCATTAGCACATGGAGGACAAGTTTTGATCAGTGAAGAATTATTGGAAGTAACTAAAGACCTCTTCCAAGATGTTAAGAAAATAGCCAGTTGTGATGAATTTCCAGCCTATCAAACCACTACAAAAGAGGAGAAGAAACTAGCTGTGGACGACAAAACCTCAACAACAGCTAGTCTCAAACATCAAAATTCTCTCTCTAGTGTATTGGGTAGGAGAAGAACTAAAATTCTAATTGATAGAACATTCACAGCCGCTGAGTTGGGAGTTTATCCATTGAAGGGACTATCTGAATCGAGCAGACTTTTC